>NW_025335549.1:14112345-14200767 GCF_004798865.1 Varanus komodoensis | reverse complement strand
TCTCTCTCTCTCTCTCTCTCTCTCTCTCTCTCTCACACACACACACACACACACACACACACACACACAGAGGGGTAAATGGTAGACAGTTCAGAACTGCTAAATTTAGCAATTTGTTTATTATTGCTGATTTTTATATACTGCCTCCCACCCCCATGGCCATAGGCTCTGGGTGGTCCATCAAAACTTAAATATTTTTGTAGAAGATTTTTTACCAGAGCTACTTCTTTGTGCAAGCTTTTCCAGCCTGTGTAATTACTTCGTATATTTTCTCCATTTGCAAGATCTCCAGCTACCATCTGAGAGCCTAGCTTTTGTCTGCACTTTGAGATGAGGAGAGAGGCAAGCCTTTCTTTCTAATTTCCTCTTCGTGAGACATGCTGGTTTTAGTCTGCTGCTTTCTTTAGATAGCACATCCCAGTCTGTTTTTATAACCAGAGGATTCATTGATTTTTCGCAAGGCATATACTTTATTTTCTCGTATTATCCCTCTGCTAATGTGGTGCATCCCTGCTTCACACTCCCTTGGGATTATTTGCTAAAGCCCTATTTTTAACTGAAGAATGGACATCAGAAAAGGTGCAGAGCTGAAGGTAGCCACAGATTAAAGAAGATTGGCTTCAGCCAGCTTCTTGCACTATCTTTATCAGTAGAAGAAGCTACATGATTGGACAAAAGAAAGCAAAAGTTAAAGATAGTAAAAGATGTAGAATATGAAGTCAGTTTTTGAGATAGTTTAAGAGGTACAAAGTGTTCTCCACTATAGTGCATAGATATTGTTAAAGATAAAATGATTGAAACTTGGAGTATTTGAGCAAGGGAGGAAAACTACCTGGGAGATGCACATGCAGGCCAGATGCTGAAGAAGCTTCATGAATATAGTTCCCATTTGCTTAGAATACCTGAGTGTGTGAGTGTGTGTGTGTGAATTCTGTTAAAATTCCCATATTGCTTTTTACAGAACGTTCTCTTTTGTATGTTTTAGATCTAATTCAGTGCACAAATGAGATGAATGTGAATATCCCACAGCTGGCAGACACGCTTTTTGAGAGGACGGTGAACAGTAGCTGGGTCGTCGTGTTCAAAGCTCTAATTACAACACACCACCTCATGATGTATGGAAATGAGGTAAGGCAGTAGTCGTTTGGGATAGACTCTTACTTTGAATCATGGGAAGGGGTTCAGAAGGGGTGCACGTGATCTCTGCGAGGGCAGAGTGTCTGAGGAACTCAAAAGTACAAGTAGGAATTATATATCTGGCTTTCTTTCTCACTAGAAAACAGATCATGGCATTCCTGTCATGTATTTAGGTCCCTGTCCCCAAGAACATAAATTTTCCTATTACACTGGGAGGGGGAATACGATGTTAGGACTCCCCCACCCCACCCCACCCCAGCCATCCTGGAAAGAATTGTGCCAACTGCTTTCCGAGTTGCCTCAGGAACCTTGGATGACCTCGTAGACAGGGCCGCCTGAACGCATGGGCCTGATGGGCACTTGCCCGTGGGCCCCATACTAATCTGTGCATGTTAACCCTTGGAAAATTGGAAAACTTCCAAAATTACCAGTAGTTGCAGTTGTCATAGGGGCCCCAGTGCACTGCTTTGCCCGGGGCCCATAATGCTGTTAAGTCGGCCCTGCTTGTAGAGGTTGAAAACAGGAGAGGGGGCACGGGGTCCAGATATGAGAATCCCTTGGCTTCACTGTCAGCCATCCCAACCCAAAGACCTATCTGGGTAGCAGTTATTCCTGTTTTCTCTTTTGGAGGAAGGAGATGGAGGATTGGGGAGTAGAGGCCACCTCTGTCCAACTGTTGTCCTGCAGCAACAGCCCTGTTGGGTAGAGGCTTTTGGGAAACTCTGAGGATCTTGTCTGACGGGCAGCAGCCCCATAGGATCGCTCCCTAACTTAGCAGGTGCCCCCCCCCCCAAAATACTGAAGTGTTGCTGTTGTTACATTGCATTTATATCCCACCTTGTGAGAAACTCGAGGTGACTTACAGGAATATAATTTGGCTCTACCAGAAGCATTCTGCAAGGTGCCTGAAGCAGAAGCTTATTATGCATGCTATTGTTATTGCAGAATTCCCTATGCAGTTTGGGCTGAATCGCCTTTTTCCTTTTACTAGACTGTTGGCACTGTCAAACTACAGCATCTCTTAAAGCATGTGCTCGGAGCCTTTTCATCATTGCTGAGCCTTTCAGATTGTACTTACGGTGGGAGCAGGGCTTGGTTCTCTAGCCCATGTACCCCGCCACTTTTAGTAGGAGGAAAAGCTAAGAGGTGCCTAAAAAGATCCCGTGTTAGAACTTGGCATCAGGGAAATCAGCAGTCAAATGAACTTCACTTCTCTGTAGGGTTGGTAAGTTTTGCCACTTGTGAGAGAGGAAACAGAGGAGTGGAGATGAGCATATGCAGCCTAAAACAGCACCCTCTGTCTCATTACTCTGCTAGAAGAGCCCCAATGGACACTGTATAAAGAGTTTCTTAGTCCAAACACAAGCATTGATGCTGAAGGAAGGAGTATTTATTTGCCTACAATTCCTTGCAGGTAGATATTTTACTGTCATATCACTGAAAACAGTTGCAGAATCATGTGCACACGTTTTCTGACCATGCTCTGATGAGTGAGGTCCATGCAAAAGGTGTAATGTTGAACAAATTCTGCTCTCATTTTCTTTTCACCGGACCAGAGTTTGTAAAATAGACTGTGCCATGGCCTCTGCCGCACAACTCAATTTCTTTTTTGCCTCTTGGGGAACAACCGAGCATTAGAGCTGCTTGTAGATCCATTTGCTTGTCTTCGTATTGGTTTTTGCATGATCAGTGTCACTTAACAGCATTGCTTGGAAAGTTGCTTCTATGTGTATGGGAGACTAAGACATGATCGAAATAATATTGAATTTGATTCTTTTCCCCATTAGCGCTTTATCCAGTACTTGGCATCTCGAAATACATTGTTTAATCTCAACAACTATCTGGATAAAAGTGCCATGCAGGGTAAGGATTTTTTTCTTCTTCTAAGGTGGAAGTTGCAGTCTATATATTGTTATGGTCAGAAGGAATGTCCAGAACTCAAGCATACTAAATGAGTCTGTTAAGCTGCTCCATGTTGTATTTAGCTTGCAATACCCTTGGGGCCCTCCAAATGTTTGGCCCAGGATTTACATCAGCCTGGCCAGCATTGCCAGTGCTGTGGGGAGATGGGGGTTGTAGGCCAAAACCTCTGGAAAGCCACATTGCTCACACCTGTGCAAAGGAAAAAAAAAAAAAGAATACTTTCAAAAGTGCACTGTACTATCATTTATCAAATCTGGTAGGTTTACAACTTTATCCAACATACGTATGTTTGGATGTACAGCCTCTGAATTAATTTGTGCTTATGCTAAAGGTGTACCTTTAGAATGGTATTGAGAATATGACCTGAGCATTGCAAAAAGATGGGGAGATTTTAATTCATTAATTGAAATGACATTTCTAATTTTGAAATTTATGTTTCCTGAACAAGCATGGATTTTGATTAAATTCTACAGTGATTATTTATTTATTTGTAGGAAATTTTATTAAGATTTTAAAACTAATACTACAAACATCAGTTGTCGTACACACCGGATTTACTGGGTCAGCCCCCTACTACATATCTTTTAACATTCTATGGTCATACTAAAATCCATTTATAATAACCTGAAAACATCTTTAGATCAGAACCAAGTCCCGTTTGTCCAGCCAAAAAAAAAAAAAAGTAATTCCAGATTTGATAGAAGTCACTATCTTCCTCTTCTTCATCAGTGAAATCAGTCTCATCATTTCTCGCAAAATCCTGTTTCTCTTGACCAATGTCAAAGGGAAGCATCTCCAAGTTAAATAAGATTGCAATATCTTCTTTCTTCTTCAGTGATAAGTTTGATCTAAACATTTCTGGACAATTCAAGATCTTTTCAATTTTCTAATAATAAATAACTGCCTCACTCCCACTACAGTGATTATATTTGTTGTAGAACCCCTGTTAGGTTCTGTGTACTTTTAGTATTAATGCTGTATTATTTTATAATATTGCAAACCATCCTGTGATCAGATGTGGTAGAAAAAAGATAGAAGCACCAGAAGTATTAAACACCTAATTGATTTTTTAAAAAACCATTTCCAGGCTATGATATGTCTACCTTCATCAGACGATACAGCAGATACTTGAATGAAAAAGCACTTTCCTATAGACTTGTAGCAGTTGATTTCACCAAAATGAAAAGAGGGTAAGAATTCCTCATGTGTTCCCACAGTTCTGCTTCAACAGTTCTGCTTCTGCTTCAAATAATGTTTGACTGAACCAAATTAGCAGAATAGAATTCAATGGAATTTAGTTTAAGGAAATTTGCAGCAAGAAAGGGAAAGAAATCTACATTTGAATGAAAAAAATGAAGTATCTTTTTCTGTTAATTTGGAATCCGATGCTATATGTGGTTGGCATCATCACAGAAGTTAAATTGTTTTAGGGAATTAAACTACTCCTTAATGGAATTCAATAAACTAACACACAGATTTGAAAAATGCATATTGCGTATTGATTGCTCTCACTTTGAATTTGGTGGGCATACCCTTACAGATGTTCAGAGGACCATGGTGTTTCTTTGCTGTAATCCTAGGGCACCCAGCATTCAGCTCTAACAGCCTCCCAGTGTGGTCCCACCACTCTCTGAAATTCAGGGAACCCCTTTTCAAATATGTGAATTACACTAAATCTTTCCAAAAGATAAGCAATTGACTGCCTGAATTGCAGTTCAGCCTCTCAGTATTACTCTTGCTAAACAGTCTTGAAGCCATTTTGGTTTTATTTTTACATGTTTTAATCCCTACCTGTTTTTTTGTTTTTGTTTTTTGGGGGGTTTTTTGCACCCATGGGTGCATTCTGTGCATGAAACAGAAAAGCTTCCAGACCTCTGGAAGTTACTTATTCTTGCTGTAATGGATAATGGTAAGATCTGTGATTGTATACATCTGATTTTTCCATTGTGTCTTTGAAGGATTGATGGTGTGATGAGAACGATGAATACTGAGAAGCTTCTGAAAACCCTTCCGATTATCCAGAATCAACTTGATGCACTTCTTGATTTTGATGTAAGTTGTGGAATTGCTTTCTGTTGCTAAAATCCACCAATTGGTTTATGGAGGGGAAAGAAATATGTTGTGATTCACTCCCTGTTGCTTAACTATTAAAAATTGCTCTGCTTTCTACACAGGCAAACCCAAATGAACTAACGAATGGGGTCATAAATGCTGCCTTCATGCTCCTCTTTAAAGATTCCATCAGGCTTTTCGCGGCCTATAATGAGGGGATTATTAACTTGCTAGGTATGTGAAACAATAAATGAAAATCGGTTGAACGTTTACTTAGCTGAGACACGTGTAAATAAGTGGATGTAGTTTTGTGTGGAATATCTTTTGTGTCCGTTCCCCCTTCACTTCCTGCTCTATCTTATTTGTTCTTCCCCATCACAATCTCCTGCACCCCCCCTTTCTCTTTTTTTCTCACCCCCCAAACTCTTCACCAGCACTTTCTTAGTTGTTCTTTCCACCAGCAGTACTCAGTTCCTATTGTCTCTAATGTGCCAGAAGTCTTTATAAAAATTATTTTTACACCCTGAGCCAGCTGGATTGTTCAGGAACATTCCAGAGCAATTCAACAGTAACGCCACTGTCCAGGAAAGATACATTTCAATTGACTGAAAGAAAGCACTGCAAAAGCTGCAGTGTCTCTAATGTAGTTCCTTTTGTTGAGGTTACCTTACGTGGTAGAAATAAATTGCTAAGAGCACTTCTTTAAAATTATCCACATGTACTCTGTTTTAGTACTTCTATTACAAGTTCCTAAAATACCACCCCAAGCTAGCTTTGACATAAAAAAACCACACAGATAAATCTTGGAAGCAGTAATGGCAGTAGTAGGTACTTAAGTTCAGAAAATGCTGTATATTTATTTTTTCATACGTTTAGTGGGATTAAAACTTGGGTAGCTCATAGGCCTCTCCAAAGCTCAGAGCAGCAAGGGCTGACTTAGTGATCCATCTGTCATTGTAGCTCCTTGGCAATAAACTAGACAAATATTGGTGGGTTCTTTTCTTGATCGTAGGCTCAGTTGCTGCCAAATAAAGTGTAAAACAGTGGCAGCTTCAAAGCATTGTTAAGCAGTTGAATTAATGGTAATGGAAAATACCTGTTTAAAATTGAATCTACTCTCTATCTGATTCAATTCATTGAGCAATGAATCAATGAAACAAACCCCCTTTGTTTTGAGCAAACAAAACTGCTATGTTTGCTCTATGCTACCCTTGCTAAACTGTCCAGAGAGCTTTGGCTATTGGGCAGTATAGACATGTAATAAATAATACGGGTTTAGAAATAAGCAAAAGCTCTTAGATGCTTTCAGTACTTATGTCTAGATTTATATCCTGCTTTTAGATAATGTCCTAAAGTTTACCTTTGTACAATCAACAGTATGTTAAAGCAAGAATTGGACTAATGTTACCAGCTCTCTGACTTTTATTTCACCACTGCTTGTAATTTGCACCCTGAAACAGCAAAACTGAATTTCTGTAAAAATGTCCACAGACAGAGAGTTTGGCCATCCATTCCCAGTTTGTACTTGCTCAAAGTGACTGGAGAAGTAAATGTATACAGATCTGTCAAAGCAGTATAGAAAGTGGATACAGTTAGTTAACTACTGAAGTGGAAGCTCTCGCTCAGATTTTGAATCTACTAGCACCCTAACACCAAACACATTGTGCTGAAATCTTAGGGACTCACTTCTGCTTCTGTCTTTGAAGGAGCAGCATAAAGCACAGGCTCAGCTAGAAAATCCTGCTGATTGAGGGAAGTTGGCTGTGTTTGGCAGATCGGACCTTTCAAAGGTCATCGAAAGATTGGGCCTTAGCTGCCCTTAGAATGTTAGGTTTGATTCAGAGATCGCCTTTCCACACATAATTGGCTTTGGAGACAGAAAGCCCTTATCTGTGTACAGCATGGGCATATAGCAGATCACTCCCAGTCTGTCCTGTGCAGTTGTTATACAGAACTCAGTATCTTTACTCTCTGTGTATTGTCTCCCTTTTCTCCCTGCACACAATGCTACTCTGCACAATTCCCCTGCAATTGCTGGAGCAGATGACTGCTCTTCACATTTCTTTCTTTACCTTTGAAACAATTGAAAATGCTGGTATGGAAGAAGTAACTAAGTATTTTAGCATCTTGAAAACAGTGGCATCTAATTCATTTACTAGGGGCTGACCACATCAGCTCCTTGAAAATAATGTTATGTTCTGCTTTCTTAAGATCCCAAAGGTTGATTGCATCACACATGGCTAAGCATTAAAAGGCAACACACAGCTTCCAGGTTTATGGATCTCTAGCAAGTTTTTATTGATTTAAGAAGTAGAATGGCTATCAGAAATACATAACTTCGTAACTCTAGCACACAATTTTAAAGTATAAAAATAAACTTCCTTGCAATTATCTTTCCAACACTCCATTAAAAATATTTTATATTGCAGTCTTTTATTTACGAATGTTTTTTTCTTTGAATTTCATGCTTCAGAAAAGTATTTTGATATGAAGAAGAATCAGTGCAAAGAAGGTCTGGATATTTACAAAAAGTTCTTAGCCAGAATGACCAAATTGTCAGAATTCCTCAAAGTGGCAGAGGTAAATAAACCTAGCAGCATCGGCAGTATTTCATTTCGCTCTCTGTACTGGTACAGTAATAAGTGCATATGGTCACAATAGTAACTTTAGAATGTCCTGCAAACATAACTTTTATCTGACCAATGGATGTAAACACTACCTAAACTACGAACATTTAAAGGGATATTTTCTACTCTCTGTTTTAAACAAAGATTTTAAAAAGTATTTACTGAATGTTCCTTATCCAAATAATTTCAAAGTTCAGACAAACCCGTCTTTGGCTATTTATGGTCTCTGAAATGGATTAAGACTTGTTAAGAAATGTCTTGTAGGATCTCCATACAAAATTCAACTTGAAAGTCGCATTTAGAGTTGTACCAGTTCAGAAAGCTCTCCATGTCCTCCCTGATCCCTTAGCTTTTATGTAGACATTCAGATCCACAGTTCTTTCTTTTCATTGCCACTGCATGTAGTAATGTACATTTTTTTCCCTTTTTTGTGAACCCAGCAAGTTGGAATTGATCAGGGTGACATTCCAGATCTTACTCAGGTCAGTGTACATTTCATATTAATTTAACCCAAGTCCTTTGTCCGTTTGTGATTTTTAATAGTTAGTATTCCATTCTATACATTCTGAGAAATCATTCTCTTCCATATATGTCATATATGGAAATACATGTCATTTTTCCTGTGATCTGTTTTGTTTGCATAAATAGTATATTTAATCAAATAACCCTTTAAAAATAGTATTTTATTTTCCCTGGGCTGCTCTAGAGAATACAATTGCTAAAGATGTCTTCCCCTGCCATAACAAGATTTCTCCCCCAGAGCACTTGTCAAGACCGAAGAGATTTCTTTCTTCATTCAAATAATCCTTGTTTCCCCTAATTTAATCTGCCAGGTTGTACAACACCATGCAACTTATTTCAGATGCTCAGCAAGGCTCGTTTCCCAAACATTTCCCTCTCCCGTCCCCTTAAAGGGGGACAACAGGTCGATGGCAGAGCCCAGTTACAGGTTCTGCTGTAATAGTTCAGGCAGCTGGGGATAGAAAGACCTCTGGCTGGGAGGGCCACCATCAATCTGAGTAGACAGCACGGATCCAGAGGGATACAAGGCAGCCTCCTGTGTTGCCATGCCATCAAGGACATTTGCTTTGGGTGCTGGAGAGGGATGGGTGGAAAGGAGAAGCCATGCATGGGTATATCTAAAATGGTTCTTTGGGTTCCGATTTGCTACGAAAACCATCGTTCTGAGATGTTTAGTGATGGTGATACGGGGCCCCGTATGCAAAAGTGCGTTGCAGCCATCATGGTCTGGGGAAGGCCTGTAGCTCACCTGCAGAGCACATGTTCTGCATGGAGTAGGCCTCATGTTAAGCTTTCAGCAATCTGCAGTTGCAGATCTTGTTAAGAGGAAAGCCAGGGAGGATCTGAGACAAGGGGGAGTCACTGCTAGCCAGTGCAGCCAGCACTCGGATGGATAAATAGCTGAGAGAGTGTAAGGTAGCTTTCCTGTGAATTGATGCATCAACTCCACAGACGAAGCAGTCCTTCCCACTAGCCAGTGTCAAGGTCCCATAAATCATGCTTTTGTTTTATTTTATCATTACTTTTATTATAATTATAATGCACTCATAGTAGTGCACATTTGTTTTGCTGGGAAAGCATACAGGAACGTAGTGTCTACAGACCTGTATACTTCCCTGCTAACCCCTTTTTAACCCTTTTTAATCTGACTCGCAAAATGGTGCTTGTCTTTGACATTTGTCGACGGTAACCATTCAGGTAAAATTACTCCCTCAAGATGGTAGCATGGTACAAAGATGAGGGTGCCCTTGGCATCCTTCTTGAGGATCTTGCACTAGCTCCAGCTAAGATCACGTACATGCTTGGTCATATTTGACGTCTCGCCTTTGGACAGCTATCAAGTGTAACCAAAGGGAAAAATCAACTCACCTGTTGCCTCTACAGGACAGTGCCCAGGATGGGTACCTGCTCAAGTTGCCAGTGGGCAGCCTCCTGCACATTGCTCACCTGGGCCACCAAATCCTGTGCTCACACATCTGGAGAAATCTGCAGTGCCACAAGTGCATGCAAAAACATTTTGAAACATTATTTTTTCAAATATTTGTGAAATTAAGAGGGAGGGTTTTTTAGAGGCCTGGTCACCATGGACAGCCTTCCAAGATGCCTGTGCGGTGCTCTGAGGGGACAGTCTGTTGTTGTGAAAAGGGGGTCGTGTCAGCTGGCTTTCACGATATGGAGAAAAAGGTAGAAGGGTGAAAACGCCATGGCAAGCCCGAAACAGCTCCTCTTTGTAGCAAGGAGACAGCTTGGTCCTCTTGCAGTATCTCCTGGGTTCGCAGGGTAAGGACCAGGGGTGGAGAGAGGGAGGCAACAATTCACAGTAAGTCTGATCATCTGTTAGATGCAGATGTTCTCTCGACGACCCAGCCAGCTTGGATTATTGCAGTAATGTGCCATGTGAATGTACCCAGTGTATAAATGTATTTCCCGTTAACTCTTTTTTTTTGTTAAGCTGTGCTTTTCTCCCTTAGTGTAATTGTGTGTGTTAAACATCAAAATCTAGTCTATACCTTCAACTATTCTATCATTTATCTTGTTTTGGTGAATATAAGCCTTTCAATTCTATTCTTTTTCATTTTCTTATCATAAGTACATGCTAGTATTGTTAGGGTATTGGGATTTCTTTTATAGACTTGGTGAGGTTTTGGTAATCTATTGTAGCTGTATCCTGGCTTAAACATATTCCTTAGAAGTTCAGCTTACTTCTTTTTTTCTTGTGTCTTTAGCATTTACTAGTACTTTAAACGGATGAAGTGGGAGGTGTTCATACTGCATACCTTCAACTTCTATAGAAGCCTTCTCTTATTTGAGGGTTAGGGGTTACGGTTTATTTTTATTCATAACATCGTATCTTCAAGGATTCCACATGGGCCTTCTCATTTTATCTTCCCAAGAATCTTGTGAAGTAGGATTTGCTTTCATCCATGAGCAATGGCAGAAAAGCCCAAACCCAGCTCCACTCAACTTAGGCAGAGAATATTTTAGCTGCTTCCCACGTACTGTCAGTAAGAACAAAGGCAAGCATGAAAGTATGTTCCTATTATATGCAGATTTAGGTTTAAGATTTTAGTATTTTTCTTTGGTTGTTCCCCTCTTTCTTGCGCCATTTACTTCGGCTCCTTCGTTCAGAGTCAGTATGAACTTGGTAATTCAGTTGCTTGTCTCAACTTTACCTCTAATGCTTATCAGAGCTTAGAAATCAATGTAGCTGTTTTTCTTTTTGATCAGACTTGGCTTGATTGCTCTGCAGAAGCTTGACAAGCTTTTAGAGCACTCTCACTCCCTAGCCCAAGAACTTAAACTGGCTAGTCAAAGTAGTCAGATATGTTGGAAATTGCTGCCTGTACCATGTTTTGGGTAAACATAATCCACTGCATGTACTGAATGTATGGAAAAGGATTTCCTGTAAAATTAGAGGCCAGCTTATGCAAACCATACGTTATTTTTAAATGAATTTGATGTTCATTTGCTATGCACTTCATATCCTGATATCATTTTTCACTTCCTGCCATAGAAATTAAAGAATGATTTTTTTAACTGAAAAAAGGAAGCAACGTTTAATTGAGGAATGGTTTGTAAAATATTTGCACAGAACATGGAATTGTGTGCTAAATTATACTTTAGACTGAACCTGGATTTTCAGACATTCTGGTCCAGGGAACTCTTGCCATTTGAGGAATCTTTGCATATGTGTCCCAGGACTTCTCTGTATAGCTGAAGATTCTGGGATTTACTTGGAGAGCAGACCAACCACCGTCAGTTCCACCTGAACCCTAAAACACCCCCAAGCCACAGCAGTTCCATTTCTCCTGACTGTCCTCCTAGGAGCATGAGGACGGGTTAGCCTTCCTCCCAGTGAAGCGGGCAGCTGTTGTCGCTTAGGCTACTGGAGTGCCTGGACCACAGCACCACCTAAAGTTGCCCTGCCTGCCTTTCAGGAGGAGGTGGGGTCTGGGGTCTACCATGTTTATGTTGGCCAACAAGGCCATAAAAACAATACTTTCTGCAAGCTAGAGCAGCCCCAAAGCAGTGGACATGCATTCAGGGGGCTTGGTCTGCCACTAATGATTTTCCTCGCTGAGGAGCCCCAGGTTCTTCTGGAAAACTTCCCGAAAGCCGCTCATCTGGAAGATGGTGATAGGAGCGATTAACAAATCCCTATCTAAATTAGGAGGGAGGAAAGGGAGGAGTTGCAGCTCAGTGGTGGGGATGCAGAAGGTCCCAGGCTGAATTGCTGACACGGTCAGTTAAAATGGATTATGGAGCAGGTGATCTGAAAGACCTCTGAGAGCCTGGCTGTTTGTTGACAAGGAGAGGAAGCAATGCTGGATTCGATGGACGAGTAGTGTGACCTGATATAAGGCCGGCATTCTATGTTGCTAGTATGTGTTTGCTTTCTATAGCACGTACAATCATATTTGGCATTTTCCCCTGTGGCTTTTTTACATGGGAGAGGCGACAGCAGCTAAATTGTGGTAGGGAGTAGAACTGAAGCCTTTATTCTTTTCTCTCTGAGCATCCTACTCTGACTTCTTAGGTAGAAATGATCTCTTTGCCCGTCAGAGCAGAATAATATATAAAAAATGGAGGCTTAACAACCAGCATACATTTGATGAGAATTTTAACTTTAGGCTCCCAGCAGTCTGCTTGAAGCACTGGAACAGCATCTGGCTTCTCTGGAAGGGAAGAAGACAAAGGAAGTTTCTGCTGCCAGCAGGTAATTTGAGAGGTTGATCATAACTGGAGTGTTGATTCTTGCCGTATTAGCATGTAGGCTGTTCCCATTTCTTGTATAGGCCTGTGTTTTCTTACTGTCCTGCCTCTCTGCCAAATTTTGTCACTCAAGGCAGTTAGTGACATGGCAGGATTGTTTCTTCATGAACATTACGAACTTTAGCCTGATGCTTTAAACTGTAGCACTGCCTCGTCCACATGGTGAACAGAAATGGTGCTGCTGCTGAAGAGGCTGATGGTTCCAAGCCCCAAAGCAAGGCAGACAAGCTTTATTGGAAGGTGTATTGAATGGCAAATTTAGCCGCAGCCCCAACTTATCAGCCACTTTTCTGTGCCATTAAAGGAAGGAGGAGAAACAGTGGGGAGTGGAAAAGTGGGGTAGGAAAAGGAATGTCCTTCCTAATCTCCCCACACAGATCAAAGAATTGCCCCCTGCATGCCTTAATCATATTTGCATGTCAAGATTATTATTATTATTATTATTTATTATTATTATTAGAACATTTCTATGCTCACGTGCATGTGTGGCCATCTCGATCGTTGTCACACATGCGAAGGCCTTTTGCCGTTTACTCCCGTTATTTGGGGGCACTCTGAAAATCCTCATTTGGGCTGATGCCAAGTGATCCGACAAGCTGGCTATAGTTCCCCCTTGATCTGGGCAAGCTTACGTTCTGTGGCTGGAGCTGTGTCTCCCCACCCAGTCTTAAGCAAGCACCTCGGTGATGCTGGAGGCTTTCTGTAGGTCGAAAGGCACTAAGTGCGTGCGCTAGCGTTGTCCATTTTCCGATGTTTGCAGAGCAAGCACTCTGTCTAGCGCAGTTTCCACCCTTGCCAGCACGGGAATGTCCTTCAGCAAGATGGATGAAAGGGAGAAGCAGCAGGCGCTGGAGGAGGAGCAAGCCCGACTGCAGGCACTGAAGGTATGGCGAGGCTTCTCAGATATGGCAGCGGCTTTTGATCCCGAAAAGTGCTATCATTGCACTTAAGTGTTCCGGTACAAGCGCTGCAGTTTTGCCTTATAATTCCGAGTCTTCAGATTGGACCTTCCTTAGGTGAATTGGAATGTGTGCCTTTGGAATTGCTGAGATGAGTGGCCATATGCTGCTGCCTTAATCTTCATTGATACCTCAGCATTACCTCTCTATCAGTGAATTTTAGAAAGTTTGGATTCACAAGTGCAGCCAAAGTTAACCAGTTCTGGAAGCCACTTATTTCAGTGAGGAAACAGCCAAGCAATTTCCATGTAAATCCGTGGGACTTTAAACTGCCTATCCGTGACTCGGTGTCTCATTTTGGCCTTCAAGTGAAGTCGTGTCTAAGCCGTTCCCGTGTGTTTCAGTGGAAAAGAGCTAAGCAGTGAGGCTTGGTTTGATTGCCCTGTAATGCACCAAAGAATGCGGATGTGGGTTAATTCTGCAAGACGATTAAGTTTCAGTTCCCGTATATTTGCATTGGCTGAATGTAAAGGCGAGCAACACAACGTAAGGGCTAATTTTCTAAGTAAATGTATTGTTGCACAACTGTCTTGTAGGAACAACGATTGAGAGAGATTTCAGTGGTGTCAAATTCTACCCCTACATCTGCCTCTCCGAGCACTTTATCAGGGAAGAGTGTGAATACGAATGCTACTGTTGACCTCTTTGCCGCACTCGCACCAACTACTAATAGGTATGGGGGGCAGGCGGGGGGGCGGGGTACAAAGGACCTATAGCCATTTTCATTTTCCATGTTAAAGCCACTTCTCGGCCTTAGAAAGTACAGTGAACAGTGTTGCACCTTTAAAAGCAACCTAAATATAGCTTTACTTTTTAAAGGAAACAGTAAACGTTATTGTAACATTTGAGTATGCCTTTTAAGACCAAACGGTCAACGGAAGTTTGTCTGCTTTGGTGTTTCACTTTTCAGTGCTCCATTCATGGATTCACAAGTGGAAATTGGGATGGAGAGCAGGTTCTTCTGCTGCATAAACATTATAGTATCTTGTTTGTTGTTTACTGAAAAGAACCTTGACCACAGTACTCACAAACAAAATGCACTGTTTCCAATTCTCTTCCCCATTGCAGTTTGTAATCATCTAATGGAATAATTAGGATTGAGGCTTTACTCCTAAAACATTTGATTTCACTTGCATCTTTTTTAAGCATTATCTTTTTTTTAAATTTTAGAACTGTTCTTCTCTCAACATTTTTTTAAAGAGAAAGATTTATTGAGCTATCACACTTTGTATTATTTGGGCTTACACGAATGCCACACAAACCTATCCAAAATCTAGGTTATTGACCGTTAAAACAGTTTGTTTATTTCTCCCCAGTTCTATTGTTTCAGAGAGGGAGAATGGTGTTAGATAGACTCCATTACTGATCATGCTAAAACCAAGGTGGGGCAGCCAGCAGAGACCGCTTCGCACTTAAAGATCAAATGTATCTGCTTGGACCAGAGGTTATTTGAAAAATCCATAATTTAATATGCAGATGATAGGATGTCAGGATCTATACATAAAAAAGCAAAGTTTGCTGGGCACCTCAGGAACCAGCTTCCTGCAGGAGTTTCTCAGGTCCCTTCTTCACAGTCTTCAGAAAAGCTCTGAAGACTCACTTGTTTTCACTGGCCTTTTTACATTGTTAATGTTTTGTTTGTTTTTAACTTAATTGCTGCTATGGGAAGGTTCTACCCTTAAAGATGGCCTAAAATAATGATATGTAATAAAAATAAATAAGACCAGGAGAATAGATAATAAAACCAGTCATGGAGATGACAATTCAATAAAGCCAGTTCCTTAAAAGGAACAGTAAAATGGAAGACCGAAGTCCTTCATGCAAACAAAGCGACCAAAAGAGATAGATGGCTGCAAAAGAGAGTTCCAAAGCAAGTCTGTAGAAATGTCAACTGTGTAGGAACCGAGCCTGCCAGAGCTTGGAAATGCTCTAAAAAATGATGCATTTTCCATCTTGATGGGGGCTCTTACTTGTATTTAAATACTTGCAGTAAATTAAGCCTGTCCTAGAGAACTTACCAAATTAAATGTGTTGTGAAGTCAAAGTTGCAGATTCATTTTCTGATGTCCCTACTTGTATATCCGGATAGTTTTGAAAGTGTTTGAGCCCCGAGTTTGAGCTTCAGCATCTTCAGATATGCGTAAGCGTATATTGGACCACATCTCGCTTAAGTATGGCATTTCTCTGAGTGACATTCTTCTTCTTGTAACTTTCAGCATGCCCAACCTTTCTACAGATCTCTTTGATCTGCAGCCTGCATTTGTTCCAACAGTACAGAGCACTCCAGCCATAGCAACGTCAGCGAGTGGCGCCTGGGGAGGTAAGTTAACCGTTGTTGCTAACTAGAACTTTTACCATTCTTGGAATTCTGTGAGCCAATTATTTATTCAAATTAAAGCCATGCCTAAGGGGATGCTCAGCTAATCAGTTGTCATGAAATCCAGATACCATGTGCCTTGATTAACAGCCATGGCATAGAAAACATAAGAAAATAAACATGGCAGAGAAAAAAATCATAGCAAATATTACTGCTCTCCAAATTGGTTTATTCCCATTACAAGGAATATTCATTCATTCATTCATTCATTCATTCATTGAAAGACACTCGTAGGCTGCTCTATAGCCCACAACTGACTGTGAGTAGGATAATATTAATGTGGCATTTTTCAGATGCAAATAATTTGGCATTGTTTGGCATTATTTTTTACTTGTTGTTTTCTAAACCCTTGTAACCACAAATTGTGACTATGGACTGTCTTCTCTTGAATACAACTTGTCTTCTCTTTTTTCTTCTTTCTTACCACTGAATGCTGTTTTGAAAGGGCCTTTCTCATCAACAAATGGTTGTGTTGGATCTCCACCCCACCTCGACCTCTTTGATATGAAGCCTGTAGAAGAAGCAGTAAAAAGTACCACCCCTTTTATGACATCCACCTTTGCATCCAAACAAACAGTGGAACTTTTTAGTGGTAAAACATCCTCTAATTCCTTTCCTCATAGACTCTAGCAATAATTCAGTATCTAATTTTATTGATACTTGCTTCCTGTCTTTAGTTTCCAGTCCAAACTGCATTGCAACTCTTAATTAAACAGTTGGCTGTGGCCATCTTTAATTTAGAATGAAAGTGACAAACTGTGTTTGATGTCAGGTTGTGATTGCCCTTTAAAAAAAGGAAAATGCTGGGTTGCATACAACTGGCTAATGATCCATATTTCCATGGTGCAAACCTCTGCAAACCTAGTCTTTACTGTCTTTCTTTCTGTGCAGATGATTTTGCTGGTCATGGAGTACCATATCCTTCCATGTATTCCAGACAATTGTTTAACTTCTTTGCTTGCAGAACTGTTTAATTGGGGCAATCCTAATGCTTCTGTAAACATTTGTAGGCTATCCTCTTCATTCAACATCACAGAAAACTGCCCCCTCCACAATCAATGTGGATTTTGATGCAGTATTTGGTGAAAAATCCTCGGTGCCTGAGTTTAGAACTGCAACAGGTAACGTGCATAAAATGTCCAGTTTCTGTGTCCTTCTAAAGTCAGTATCTAGTGGTTTATATCAGTGGACCCAATACCTGCCTTCTTAGAAGAGGCTTTTTAATGTAAAGTCTTCATATTAAAAGAAATTGCCTTGTTGGATGAGGAACACCCATTTTGCTGAGACAGATGCTTACCTGGAGGGTATAAAACAGGGGTGCGGGTCATCCTCAGAGAAGCTCTTGGGGACCTCATTCTAGTGATGGCCAAGGACAAAGGGGATAGAGCCAAATACCACTGTATTGCAGCTTAAAGCTCATCTTCTCAGAAGCTGGACTGCAGGAGAGACCTAGTATAAATGCAGCCATTCCGCTGTATTTGATGCTCGCTTGGGCTGGGAGCAAAGCAGCTAAATACCAACTCTAATGCTTGGGTTCATCCAAAACTTGCATCTCTAGGACTCTCACCACAGACTCTTTTAGTAATGGGACTGGATCAGGCAATAGCAATTACCAAACAGAGAGTGTTAGATACTGAGCGGTAATGTGATTTCAGGAGAGTACCAGTTTGCACTTCTAAACCAAGACTTCATATTCTGGATTGTTTGGAAGTTGGTAATAACAGTTTCCTGGTTTAGGTGTCACGGGGGATGATCATTAGTTGCAAAGGAAGGATTGAAGCTGCCGATGGCAAAGGCTGATTCGTGTCTTAATTAGCCAAGATTGTCAACACGCAGCCAGAATGTGTTGAATTCCCTTTAAAAAGGAAAATGTCCTACAGTTTTTCAAACAAATTTGTGCATGAGAAAGCTCCGTGACTTCTGAAATGTTTTTATGGCTCATCATTCTCCAGCCCAGATCATGTTTTAGACTCTGATTTGTGGTGTTTTCAAGTTTAAAGAACTTAGGTTCATCACTGGCTGTGCAGCACAGTTCCTGCTTGTATCCTGGAAGAGCAAAAATAGAATTTTGTACAATGTGTACTTAAGCTGATTTTTTGTGTGCAATAAGTATATTTGTCAGCCAGGACTGTTGTATGTCGTCTTGAGACTGGCTTTAGATCTGCTGGTTTGCAAATGGCCGTTTCTAATCCCATGAGAAATGGAAACATGATAGGGCCATCTGTTAGCATGTGCTCATGTTGCACGAACTAGATTTCAGAGTACAGATGTTTAGAGGCAGTTTTTCAGCTTGTTCCCTAGATAGCTCTTCGTGCTTCACAAATTGCAGCTGTGATCTTTTCCTTCTGTGTGTGGAGGACAGAGGCCCAGGACTCCGGTCTTCTGGGGGATGGAAAGCTGTGCAGTGAGGAGCAAGTGGATAAGGCAGCCTGGTGAATTCCCCCCTATCACTTTGCCCTGACCCACCGTTTTCCTCCTCTGAACACATGTTACAATTTGGGCTCATGCACAGAACAACTACCAGCAAGAGCACCACATGCCCAGCCGCTGGGGATGAGATATTTATGGGGATCACGAGAGGACCATAGGCTGCATAAGTCCGTCTCTTTTCTGCTTCCTAGTCTCACCTCTCATTCTCTGCCTTCATATGCAATTTGTGTGTCAAATGGCTTTATTCACTGTGACTGGGTGTGTGTGACACCACAGCCCTTCCTGATACCTAGCTGTTCTGTCATAGCATGAACATATTGACACACATTTCTCACACCCAAACATTTTAGAAAGGTGGAAAGCCAGTAGTGGCTGCTCCATTGCAAAAGGCTTTGAAAGAAAACCAAAAAGGGGGAAAGTGATGGCAAGTGCTGTGTTTGCAGTGGATAGGAGACACACTAGATTCAGCCACCAGTTCTCCTAGGACCAAGGAAGACGGTGGCAGGGGCAGCCCATGGCAATGACCCATCTGTTGGACACACTATGATTTGTTCCAGGAACAAGCCACAGTGTGTAGGTCATTCACAGGGTGGATTGTGTGAAACTCACCTTGTAAAATGTGTTGGCATTTTTAAACTGATGCCTAACTTTAATTTCATGTTTTGGGATACTCTTAAGTATCTTACAGTGTATTTGATGGTGGCCTGCAATTATTTATCCTTCCCAAGAACAAATACCTAACTCTAGGCCCAGTTAAGCTGATACACATTGTGATTGTATCTCTCTTTTATCTTTTGGGTATTGTTTTTCAACATGGCCTCCTGGATCATGAATTTCAACGGGTAAGTTAAATGAAAAAATTACTTGCACATTTAAGGCTGCACACTTACCTGGACATCAGTCCACCTGAACAGTGTGGGACACGTAAACATGAATAAACTTGCAAAGGATTGTACTGTACAGAATTGAAATCGTGGGTTATGTAAATCCTGGTAATTCTTGCTTTGGCAAAACAAACTACATGTAATTCTTGCAAACCTAATTTCAAAAGAATAGAAGTGGAAGTTCTGTTTTATGCTGGCTAATATATTTTGAAAACAGTCAGGGAAGGGATCCTCTTTGTTTGTTTGTTCTTGCAAAGTGGAGCATATTTATTTTACTTTTAAATATGAAGATCCATTGACACGTGGTTGCGGTGTAGGGAAGATGGCTGCGGTCGTGTTCATCGCCCAGTGCGAAATTCGCGATTGGAAGCAAAATTTCGCCAAACTTTCTGTTCGTGAACTGACTTGTTCATGAACAGAAGCATTCGTGAACCAAGATATTACTGTATATTCCTGAACTCTCAGGAATGTCCGGACTTAAAGCAGAGTCTGCTCTTTTCCTGTTTTGAACATTTCTTGGTGTGGGGGCAGGAGCATGGAGCAGAAGTCCACTCCTAGAAGAGTCTATATTTGTGTGTGGTTTTTTGTTTTCTGATTTGCAATCTCCAAGGAAGAGCAACTGCCAGCAGTCATGTGCAAAGGGGAAGCTGAGGTTTTTGTGTTAAAGATGTTGTATGTGCTCATTGTAAAGATAACCCTTCAAAATTCCTCTCTGAATCTTTGAAATGGAAATCTTGCATTCCTGCAGCTCACTTCAATTTTCCCCAAAAGCTATTGGAACAGAAATAATGGGGGTGGTTAAGCTTGTTTTTAATTGTAGGTACACAGAACACATTTAAATTGTAGCTGCACAGAACACGTTCAAAAGGCTGATAATAGCTAGCTTCCAGTTGCTTATAATAGCTGGTGAGTTCAACTTCACTGAAAGGCTCATGTAGGCATTTGAGTGAATATCTCAGTGTAGATGCAGATGTATACACACAAAAGGAACACACAGCTGATCTCTCTCTCTCTCTCTCTCTCTCTCTCTCTCTCTCTCTCTCTCTCGTGTGTATGTATGTGTGTGTGAAGAGTAAGGGATTTCTGGAGGGGATTACTTTTTTCTGTGGTCTGTCTTTTCTCAGTTCTTTAATCAGGTCTTCAATTTTTTTTATTATTGAACTTGTATTTAGGTGTGTGTGTCTCCAATATAAAAAGTTTATATTTTTATAACGCATTTTAAGGTTTTAATATCCACAAACCTTCCAAAGAGTGCCAGCTGTTTGGCAGTATAGAAACGTAATGAATGAATGATGACTCTTAGTTGAAATTATAGTTGAGGATTAATGAATATTCTTCATGCTTTCTGTTTTCCCTTTCTACCCAGTCTTTAACTGTGCAGATGAGGTATTACAGCCAACGGTACCAACACAAAATCAAAGAGGAGTTATAACTGGGCAGCAGAGTGGGAAGATTTTGGCTGGTGACCTTGATTCTTCACTCGCCAATCTAGTAGGAAGTATGTGCAATGCCTGCATATCAAAATATATAAATATATATTTCTTTTATAAAAGAATCCACATTCTCTTTTAAATGCTTCCAATGTGTTTTGTTACAGATCTTGGCTTTGGAGGAACACCGACCAAAAAGTGAGATGTCTCCCTGAATATATGTTTCAGCTGATTTCATTAATAGCATTATCATTTAAATATCGAAGATGAAAGGTTTACATGATGTTTGCTGCTCTTTAAATCTCTTTTGATTATGAAAAAATTCATGTGTTACTAGTGGAATGCCAAACATTTAAAAGTTAACAAACATTTTCTATGTTAGCAATAATAACCAACATATAGTAGACGCTCCAATGTAAAAGATGTTTAAAATAGAATTTATTGAATACAGAATGCAGTCTGGGTTTAAAAATGAATGAGATAAGGCTACCTTGTCAGTGCTTTGGCAATGAGCGCCTTTGTAGGGCTGCTTCACGCATGGAGTGGAGGGGGGCGCCAGAAAGGCAGCTCAGTTGCCTTTCCTTTGGCTGTTTCTGATACATGTGAATTATAACTAACATCAGCTGAGCTGTAGTCATCATGCCAGTGTAACATATGAATTTGCAAGACACTTAGTTCCCCCGCTTGCCAGGATTATTTATAGTGGTGCTTTTTGCCAAAGTAAACACTTCCTGGAATACCTGGGGCATTAATTAAGGGTGCAGTTTGTGAATTATATAAAGTGTTAGTAAGTGGTATGTATGGGTCTTTTTTTGGGGGGGGGGATCAAGGGGCATGAAATGTAATAAAAGTAGAAAGTTGAAGAAATGAATAGCTGGCAGAACAGCTTTTCATGCTTTTAGTTGTTTCCTGAAGGTACGTATCCATGTATTGTGCAATTCACTTTCAGATCTGATATGCAGTGGAATCAGCCTACCGAGAAGAAACTTACCGGTGGAACCAACTGGCAAGCAAAAACTAGCTCCTCCACTACGTGGAACACAGTCCCCATCCCTCCTGCTCCACAGATGGTAATGTCTTCTATATTAAAAGATTCAGATTGTTATGTTTGTTCCGCTTAAAGCCTGGCTTTTATAACCTTCGAAGCATTCTTGTAAATATTCCACTTTTTGAAAAGAATGTTGGCATGGAACTGTAGAATATCAGGGAGAAGATATGAGCACTGAATGAACTGGAGGATACTTTATATCTTATATAAATAGTAGTCAGCTGTTGAGTGCCAGGAAAGCTACTTCGTATTTGCTTGATTGTTTCAGTGGCATTTGGTGGATGAACTATTATTTTATTTATAGCCTGCCTTTTTTCCTTTCAAGGAACTTAAGGCCGCTTACGTAATTCTCCTCCTCCTCTCAATCGTATCCTCACAACAACAACCCTGTGAGGTAGGCTGGGCTGGAGTTTGCGATTGGCCCGAAGTCACCCAGTTGGCTCCATGGCTGGGTAGGGGACTGGAACCCAGATCTCCCAAGCCCCAGTCTGGCATTATTTGCTGTAGTGTGTGCCAAGTGTGTATTTCTGCCATCAGAGGTTGATTTGTGATGGCTGAACCTGAGCACTATGGCTTAATCATGGGCGAACATCTAATTGTAATCCATTCTGAGAGCATCAGCTAATTGAACAGTATAGAAATGCAATGAATGAATGTACAGTACCTTGCAGAGGTATTTACCATTGCAGGACGAAAGCTTGTGCAAGACATTGTAGGTTAATTCCAGGTTGTTTAACCCATGATTAACCCACAGTGTTCAGGCTGACACAGCATGGGGATTTGCTGCCATTATGTGCAATCCGGGTCCATATTTTCGTATTGGGTTGAAGAAATAAGTGGGCTTCAGGCTTCCTTGCCTCTGTGCTCTGGTCTATTTACCGCCATTGCAGTTCGCAGTGTGCTTAATGCAATGGGAATGTGTGAGGGCATGAGAGCAGGAGAAGAATTTCTGTGAACTGAGTCATGTTGTAGCCTCCTTTTCTTGGCCCAGGGAAGCCACAAAGAATGGCATCCGGGCAAGTAGGTAGGCTATCAAAGGGAGGATGGGCAGAATGCTCAGTCCCTCTTCCACTCTGCCCTTCGTATGAATAAAGCACAGACTAGTAACTCCTGTAAGATTATTTTAAAGACTGCCAGTGTTTCTACTAAGGTCATGGGTTCATATAATACCTTTGGGAGTAAAAGGGATTGAGAGGAAATGACCTTATAAACCTCAGTGCATGTGCCTCTCTGGACCGCAGCCTAAACAGCCATCTGTTGTTTCTTGGATTGATTTTTTATAGGATCCTGACATGGAAACACTGCAAAACAACATGCCTTGAGGGCTACTTCATGCCTTTCTGTGTCGGTGCTTTAACATTTGGCACTGTATTGCTGTTAAGAGTATAAAGAGCAAACTTTTCCCAGTGGCCTCAGAGTGGGCTTGATCATAACTCACATTCATGGAAAACATTCTTTTTAGCAAAGCTCTGCTCCTTCCTTGCATGTGGAGAGCAGTCAAAGAATGCAACTGCTCTTGTGGCTTAATTAAACAAAATTGCTTTAGTTTTCCAGTAAAATAAAATATGATGGGCGAAAAAAAGGATAGTTGATCACATTTCATTTTATTGATATGCCACCTTTCCATAAAATCTGCCCAAGCAGATCGCAATGCAAGCAATAGAAACACAAGAATGCATAACAGTGCATCAGTTACAATAGGACCTTGTTATAAGAATGAACAACTCAAAGACCTAATCTTACTGCTATTAGTATGATAGAACTTACATTAATTTCAAAGTAAGAAATATCAACACTTACAGCAGAATAACAATGATTCCTTATTGTAAAGTGCTGATCCTATCTTAAATCAAACACACCTTTCAAATGAGACACACATAACCCTGAGGCATTAGCAAACAATACAACCTGCAAACAGCTACCCCAAAATACTACTACAGGAGGTAGCAAACAGGTTCCTTACAGCCTGCAGAAACTGATCACTCCTATGTTCCACTTCTTATTCTGGAGCAGTTCTGAGGACTCTAGCAGAGAAGGGCAGTGGCTTTTAACTTCTTCCACTGTGCTCTGTAAGTTTCTGCAGCTTCTGGAAGGCCCGTGTTGGATACAAATATATACTCAGCAACTCTGGGAGGAAAAAATGGTTTCCAGTTTCCTGATGCAGAATTCCCTATGCCCCACAGTTCTCAGGGGCAATTCTCAGGGCCCCAGTGGAAAGAAGGGTGGTGGGGTTTAGTCTTTTCCCTGTGCTCCAGATGTTTCTACTACTCCAGACTAGCTTGCCTTGTTCTGCCCTAAAGACGTTCTACTTTTAGTATCCCGCTACTCCCAATAATTTTCTGTCCTTGCTCCTTTTTGCTCTGCCAGAATGGAGTACCCTATCCTGGATATGTAAGTTCTTCTTTCCTATGAGCTTGGCATCTATTTTAAGTAATCTAAAAAAGTGCATTTTATATCATTTTTTGAATGCTGTCTGTGGAAGTTGGAGCCACCTGTAACATTCACCACCTGTTCTTGTTTTTGTTCCTTTTCGCCATCGAAGGTACCTGCTCCAGTAACCTACCCAGTGAATACACCTCAAGTGCCTGTGTATGGAATGGTAAGACCATTGGCTGTCCAAATCTGTATATTACGGTACAGAAATAATCTTCTAAACATTTCATGTCACTGCATTTGCAGAAGCCAGAAAACTCAAGAAAGGCCAACTCATGGATTGTCCTGGTGCACTGGCTATTATAGTGTAGTCTGAAATGCCTTCAGTTTAGTTAAGCAAATGAAAGGAAAATGTAAAAAAGCAAGCTCTCAAAGGAAACCAAAGTGCAGCCTGGGCACCCGGGGAGGGCTGGCCATAGCAGGTTGCAGGGCAAGCTTGGCAAAAGCAGCACGGGGCTTTTTGCCTCTCTGGGCAAGCGAGTCATTGGCCAGTTCCTCTGTAAGCTAAGGTTGACCACCATGACAAGAAGCCCTAAAGCAACTCGCCCATTGGCTGTCAGGGTGGCTTGTTGCCCTCAGACAAGCCACCTTTGGGAAAATCCATCTGGGTTTGCATGGCATGACATCGTGGGTAATCCTCACCCACAGCCTCTGGAGTATAAGCAGTTTATTGTGGGGAAGCTGCTGAAAGGGAAGAACTCCACTGTACGAACTTCTCGCCACGCACGTGACTGGAGGAGGTCGTCCTTTGCCAGTTGGGGGGCAGCTGCTGGCCTTATGCTTCCCTCTTTCCCCCATGCAGGTACCCACTCCGATTGGAGCTGCACCTATTATGGCACCCCAGCCTATGATTTATACCCAAACAGGTCTAAGGCCAACAAATCCCTTTGCACCTATCTCTGGAACACAGGTTGGTGTTTGCTTCAAGTGAACATGGAACATTTTAAACGTCTGCATCCTGGTGTCTTGTCACAAGCTCCACTTGCTTGCTACTTACGTTATCGCCTGATGCTTTCTGTGTATTCAGATGTTTAAAAAACAGTTTATCCCATTCACATTAGTTGTATCATCGTTGTTGCTATGTGTGTCGGAAAGGATATATCACAGTGGTGTGTTGGAAAGGATACAGGTATATTTTCTAAAGTCTTGTAAAAGACCGAAAGTTAGACATGCAAGCAAGAATACAAAGGGTTACAGATAAAGCTTGGTCAGCCGTATTCAGAGTTACATTGGTAAGAGAGAGAGTTTACTTTTTTCTACATTACTGATGCCAGCATATATCTTGGTTTGATGTACGTGCATCAGGGTTCAGTTGCTGTTGAATAGCACTGGGCGCAGGACTGAACCCTGTCACACCCCACGTGTTCCCTCTCCCCGTTTGAGAAGGTGCCATTGATGAGCACCCTTTGAGTCTGATTTTGAAGCCAACGGTGGATCCACGTAACAGTTGTTCCGTCTAGCCCACTTTTTGGTAGTTTGCTAATCAGAATGTTATGGGCAAGTTCGTAATATAACAAAGAAAACTCTCCTTGCAAGATCTTACGAGTAGAAGCTCTTTAGTACCTCTAAAGAGAGGTATGAATATGGAGTAGGCCAAGGAAATGGTAAGAAGAGGGTGAATGGAAGCAAATACAGTAAAGAATGCCTGAGCAGTAGTATTATGGTTGTGAATTAGGGCCAGAAGACTTCCTTGGTGAAAGGTTTCCTTGGTTTTGGGAGGCTGGGGACTCCATGTCCGGGCAAGAATGGGAACCAAAGCTTGAGAGCAGGAGATGGCTTGAGCAGTTAGGGGCTGAAGACTTGCTGGGGGTTTTATAGGGGTAGAGCAACACTGAATAGAGGGTGGAAGGACAAATCTGGGGAGTAAAACTGGGTGTTGTTTGCACAGGGGTGGCACCAAAGCCATTTGCCTTGTGATCACAAAGGGATGGTACAGTAGCTTGAGCACAGGAGAAGATAGTAAAGAAAACCTAGAGAAACCCTGACATAGTGGAGAAGACTGAACAGGACTCTTCTACGCCTCTCCAAGGAGAAAAATCACCTGATAGGTACAGAAATACTGAAAAGATTGGCATGGAAAGTGGTCAAGAGTAAGATGGTAAACAGTATTAAACAGCAGGTATGACAAAGGCCACAGACACGTTTTGGCTAGTTGGCTGACTGACTTGAGTGAGGGCAATATTGCTGGAATACAGATGACAGAACTGAGATGGGAGAGTTGAGACGGGAGCTTGAAGAAAGAAAATGGATCAGAGCAGAAATGGACAGTGTCAAACTCCATGAGTTTGGAAGCAAAAAGATAGAGGCAGTATGGTAAGTAGACAGGTAGGATGGGATACAGGAGCTTAGGAAAAACAGAATGGGGATCATGCATGATGTATTTGTGCTGGGAAGGAGCCGAAGAAAAGGGCCGGGCAAGGGCCGGGCAGTTGATAGACTGTGGCTCAGGAATGATGACTCGGGAGTTGAGTGAGCATCTGGAGGAATTGGGATAAATATGGAAGACTAGAGTACATGTGGGAAACTTGTGGGCACCACATCTCTGAACTATATATTCGTGTGTGTATACAACTCTCATCCTATCCCTGGGCTAAAGGAAGACATCAATTCATGAAGTATATGCATTAAATAGAACCTGTCCTACAGGCCACCTTCTCAGAACTTGACACGAAATGCTTCTGTGCCATCTGAGTTTATTCTTTTCAGTAGAAATAAACAAAGATTGTTAAAGATCTCCTTTTTCTATAACTAAAAGAGTCGCTTGGGGGTCCTCAACCAGTGGGTGTCTCACTGTGCTTAGAACTGTTGCTAGCAGGAAACAAGCCAGCTGCTATTTTTTCCACTGCACAGCAGCTTCTGATTTTTGCCTTGTGGTTGAAAACAGGAAAAACTAGGTTGCCCAACAGGAGATGCACTTGTGCATTTTATTGGGGTTTGTCAGGTAGTGGATTTTAAAAATCTCGATTAATGTTTTGGTGTTAAGACTTGATAGCTTGTAGTTCAAAGTACGCTAAGAAGCTTAAGTACTTTGCTCACTCTGCCAGTCAGAAAATTGGAAGAAGTATAAGCAGAATTTTGGAGTAGATAGACCTTATTTGATATATTTAATGGCTTTAATTCTACCTGCTTTCTTTTGTTACAGATACAGTTTATGTAGAACTGCCAAAGCAGCAAGACACTTTGACAACCAAATATTGGTAGAAAGAAGACAGAACTTTTAAACGGCAGTCTTCACCCAGGGCACATATCTGCTCCCCGTACATTATAAATTACTTTGAATTGCTGTGCTTTAAAGATTCTTGTTATAGCAGTCAGTATGTTATGAAATCAAGTTTGGCTTTGGATAGTGTAAGACTGTTTTCAGTGCAAAGCTGAAGTATTTTGAAGATGAAAGTCAGCAAAATATGAAAAGAAATCCCTGACTTTCTCTTGTTAAAGAAGAATCCTTTGCAGCATTTCCATCCTACAGCTAGCCTCTAGTAAACTAGTGGAGGGCATAAGACTTCTATTTATTTCTCTCTGAACTCTGCGGCTGATGTAATTATGGCACTACTTAATGAAGTTGAGCAATAAACTTTTCAGGTTCTCTTAAGGGGTACCTGATACGAAAAGTACTCTGATAAGAATAAGACGTTATCATAGATGCCAATACCGCGTGAAACCCGATCACTTTTTCTCGCGTTAACCTAGCTTCTTCTAATTCACAAATTTTGTACTGTGAGTTTTAAATGCTGTGAATCAACTTTAATTCAGTGTAGGCCATTAACAAAGAACCAGTCTGTTGGCATCGCAGCGCAGTGTTGCACAGCCAAGCGATAGAAGCATTTTTTGGCAGAGACTTGGTGTCTGGCGCTAGTCTGAGGAAGCCGGTCTGTTGCAGAGGAGTCCGTGCAGTTCCGGTGTTGATGAGGAGGGCCACGCTCCCTCGTGCTTTCTCTTGTGTACAGATGGCAGCGTTGTTTCTGACTCTAGCTAGGGTTGCCTTCAAGTCCGAGAAGATGTCCATGGGCGGCCAGGCCAGCAGGAGTGAGTCTGGGAAGCTTTTTGCCCTTTATGTAAGATGCGGGGCATTTTCTTAGTTGTTCATCAGTGACAGAGCTGCACTTTAAGAACTGGAAAATTGTATTCCTGAACTCCTCCATCCTTGTGGCCCTTGTCACAAGGAAAGGGGCAAAAGGAAAGGAGAAAAAAAAAACCCAGTCACTACATAAAGAAACTTTTTTGTGGGGTGGGGGGTGGGAAGACTGTAAATATTTGTAAACCTTTAAGTACAAAATTTCTCCAATGCTGCAGAACCTTTTTTTCCCTTCCTTTGTAACACATTCAAAATGCAAATATTGTACTGCTTTAAGAAATTTAATGCAAATTTCTTTTTGTATGGAAAGAGACAATTAATCTTGAAGATTCATAACATATTATTGCACTGTGGAGAGAGCATAAGAAGTGTAATAATACAGCCTGATGGTCCAAGACTTTCAAACCCCTCAGTAATAAGATGACATTAAAAATTACTGTGTAATTTGACACATGGAGTTCCTGGCTTATTTATGAGGGGAATCTGTAAGAACATTTTTTTGTTACTTCTTATCAAAGAAGAAGAAAACAGTTGTTCCCCTTTTATATCACTGCCACAAGGATTTTCTTGTCTTAAGCCCATTACAGTAGCAATAATGGTGAAAAGAAGATATATTATTGCCACCACAGCTTTCTTTCATAAAAGTTGCCCCATGTTTTCGCCATCAAATGTTTTGAAATGCAGTGCTTGGGCTCGTTTTTCCAAGTGTTTGCCAAGTTGTGGCCCTTGTTCTTTGGAAAAAGGGGTTTGCAGCAACAAAAAGTACTTTTGTGGATCAGGCTGCATCAAATTCTAAGAAACCAGTCTTTACTTTGTAAGTGTCTTTTGTGTTTGTTAATATTGTGCCAAGAATGTAAAAATGATGCTTGCTTCAAAAATGATATACTTGTTTTGTCAAACTAAACATGGTTTTTTTTAAAAAAAAAGAATCATTTTTTACATATGTGTTTGCAATTTGTAACCACTAACTTTGTATGGATTAAATGTTGCAAGTGGAAAAATGTTTTAGACCAAATCTGGGCATGTACTGGCAAAGACATAAACTGGATGCATGTAATTAAATGTGGAAAGTGGATTCTCAAGGGCTTTTGGCTTTAATGTACTCTCCAGGTTTGTCCAAAACCAATATTTATTGTGGCCCTGTAAAAGCTGGAGCAGCTTATGTATGGGGCTTGTTTTAGTAGATATTCTAGTAAGTTAATTCAATTAATCCTCATTTAGGATTGTATAATCTTGCTTCCAACCAATTTTCGGTCTTTCAGTCCAGTTTAAACCAGTACATGTGCTTTAAATGACATGCATTTTATAATAACTAACTAGAAATGTTTGACCATGTAAAGTTTGAGACTGTAAAATAAGAAGCAACCTTTTTAACGCCCTGAGATTATTTTCTAATCATTCAGTTTAGCTATGCTTAATTTATTTACATTTACTAGCTGCAATCTTACAGCAAGAAACTTCATGCAATACCCAATTACTCAGAGGGAACTTCAGCTCTCCAGATGGAAGTGTATTTTTATGTCTTATGTCCTTTATACAATATTATATACTAATCATTTGTTTTAATTGAATTACAACTCGAAGCATAGTAATATCAATCACAATATTCCCATCATAACATCCTGAGTACTTACAATACTCTTTTTATTTAATTGGAGTATGATCCATAAAAGTGGACCATATTTAATTACAGTTGTCTTTTTACCCCACCCTTTAATTTATTAACATGCCAATAACCTGCACAATTTTTTGGAGTATTTGTATCTTCCCATTCTTGCCATCTTCAAAATGATTGCACAATCAACTGTCTCTTTCCCATAGCACAAGCGCAAAACTGTCCTATGTCCTCAAACCTTTCAATTATTTGCATTATTAAATAATTGAATGCAAATATGTCTCCTCAATAACATGAGGATATCCAGTAGGCCCTGTGAAACAACATTATTCTTATCCTGTGATGGATTGAGAAAGCGTTTTTAAGAACATTTACCTGTATACGAATGTGATTTTCATCAACGTCAGAGTTCCGTCTTATCCTGAGTGAATCTAAATTTGAAGCTCACATTTTCATCCTATAACCAAGGAGCTGAATTTCACAACTCATGAACTTTTCCTGAACAATAAACAACCTTGGTTTTTTTTAAATTCAATTGAGCATTGCCATCTATTCTGCAAGGTTACTGTCAGTCAGTGTCTATCAACTGTAAATATTAGCATTGAAACTTGGAAGGTAGTATTTAGTTTGTAGTTCTCTAAATGACACTTAAGCAATCTTACTCACCCACTAGTTTCTAATGTAGAGGGGGTAAGAGGCCTCGCCAGCTGCTAAATCAAGGAAGGAGGCTTTAGTCTCCTATCTTGGTTGGCATAGGAGAGGGCAGGGGAAGCAGAGTTGTGCCTAGCAGAGTTGTTTCGTTGCCGGTGGTGCTTACAGCCAAACTGGGACCCACTGAGCAATTTGGCTGCAAGTCCTTGCCATGCTCCGTCCTTGTGCGGTATCTGAAGATTTGGAGGTCACCTGCCTCTGTGGAAATGGGTGTAGCGTGTAGTTGTTTGCTGCAAGATTGCAAGGGATTGTTTTTATTCTTGACCCTAGCAGGTAGGTGGTGGTCACTGCTAACTTTATTGGAATCGCTGGGGCTAAAATTCTGTGCCATTCTTGCCAGAAATGATGTACAGGCAGCTGTACTGGTATCAACTTCCAGTTGGCCAAAGCTTTTTATGGTGATATTAGCGCTGTTATAATTGAACTGTCTGGAGATGCAGGATTATAAGTATCTGATAGCAAAGGTGGGATTGTGTTGTTGTTCAGTTGCAAGGTCATCTCCGACTCTTCCCAACTCCATGGACAACATTCCTCCAGGTTCTCCTGTCCTCCACTATCTCCCAGAGTCCACCCAACCCCACACCTACCTCCCCAGGGACCCCATCCAGTCACCCCAACCTCTGCTGCCCCTTTCTCTTTTTGCCTTCAATTGCTGCCAGCATCAGGGTCTTTTCCAACGAATCCTTCATGGGGACTTGACAGTTGCCCCTTCCCTATATGATAAATTTAATAACAGATTAAGGGAAAGTATAAAAAGAACCTAGTTAAACACAGAACATGATAGTCTAAGATTTAAGTTGCAGTCCTATGTAAAGAGCCAAGCCCTTTAAATTCAATGGGGCTTGCTTTGCAGTAGCCATGCAACGGAATATGCTACATATGAGATCCTAGAGTTGCTTTGTTGATGAGAAAACAAGATGGTGTCCAACCTACTTCAACCAACTTTTGATCAGCTCCCTCCTTGATAACATACCGGGAATAATAACACATTTTAGTACCTTTTCTAGTTAGTCATGGCATGACCTCATCCACTGATAGTTTTACTACAAATGTTTGCTTATGTGCTTAAACTAGCAGTATTGTGGTTTCCTTGTCACAAGATTATCTCTTGAAACCCGTTGAGTTTGTTGGGATTGCCACTCGAATATGTGTGCATAGGATGCAGCCTCAATCTTGCATTGACATGGCAGGGTTGCTCTTTTGGTTGTGCATCATAACTGGGCTAATAGCTCAAGGCAGTATTTTCCCCAGATATTCAGAGACAATATTTATGAGCAGTAGGAGAAGAGACCACACATTCATAACTTCATGGGTCAACCACATTTTCTACATTCTCCTGAACAAATAATGTAGAAATTAGGGATTTAAGTGCAAAATTTTAAAATGCCAAGAAATCCCATCTCAGAAGTGTTCGGAAGAACGACAGTTCGATTATAACATGTTTGATTTCTTGCTTTCTTAAAGAGGCTGAGAGCAATGGCAGTTGCCTCTGGTGCCTTTCTAGGAAGCCATGGGAGATTCCAAGAGTGGAGAAAGGCGCACTGTAAGAACCAGTGCAGATGTGATTGTGGTTGGCTCTTTTGTTCTCCACGTCGTTGACCTAGTTAATACAGAGCTGAAGGTAGGGTCTGATTTCAAGATGATAAGACATTCACAGGTGAGGGCTGCTAAACCTCGGTGGCATTTGCCCACATGCCTTTTTCTCATCTCTGCTCTGATACTGTCAGGTCACAATCCTTTGCATGTTTAGACGAAAAAGGGGGTGTTAGAACCCCTTCAATGGTATGGAGGCAATAGGAAGTGAAGGCCACAGACTGGGAGGGTTCAGTTCCCCTTACTAGGTTGGTCTCTGGATATTAAACTCTCACATCGCTGCATCCCATAGATTAAGTGAGGCATGAATAAACAAAATATGGCAGTCACTATCATATTTAGTTGGTCTGAAGAAGAAATCAATTGTGATAATATTGGGTATATTGTCATACTTGAAAATGTCTCTTCTAAAGCTGTTCTAAAGTTTTTCTACATACACATTAATTTCTTTAAAATGCCATAAAAGACATTTTCGTTCTCTGCATATAGTAAGAATCTGTGGACTTTTTGTTAAAAAGGCAAGTATACTTTTTGGGAGTAAATTGTTGTCTTTAACTTTAAATACAGGGTGTACCCAGGTGGGGGTTTTGTTTGTTTTTTGTGGGTAGGAAAAGATGGGCTACGGATTTAGAGTAGAATGCACTGTGGATCAGTGCTTTTATTTGTACATAAAAGGGAAAACATTTTTTCTTAAGTAGCCTGCATTTTGAGGACAACGTCAGAATGCACTGTGAACAGGTCATTTCCATTTTAAAGATTATATTTTGAGTAATGGGAAACTGTACATGTTCTTGCTACAGTTATTGGAGATTATGTAGAAATAGATAGATTGCTTTTGACTCTGAAGGTGTAATTTGGCTTTTTGACTGTCATGTACTGCTTAAATATGCATTGTGTAGTTACTTTTCCCCCATAGCTATCTAATACCTGTTTATTTTTAAAGATTTTAATAACCAGTACAGTCTCTCTTCTCACCCTATGTTTCTTTAGTATTCTCCAAATTTGGTAAATCTTTGGTAAATATATTTCTGCATCAAACACTGAAAGAGGAAGGGAAAGGTTATAGACACATCTGTTTACCTGTTTTTTTCTCTTCTGATCAGCCATTTCATCTTACTGTTCCTATATTCTTGCCTCCCACCCCCAGTGCAGTAAGTTTCTGCCTTTTTGTGGATATCTGTTTATTGAAAAGAAGTTTTGGATGGCTTTTAAAAATTAGTGTGTACTTGTGCTCAGAGTTAGATCCATATATTTGAAATGTTTATTTAAAATCCTTAGGTCTTGCATCTGAAACAGAAAATCATAGTGGGATTCCCTGCTCCCCAAAAACTGCCCGAATTTGTAGAAGAGACAACCAACAACCTGGACTGGGCAACTTGTGTGTCTCCAGGTGTTTTCCCCATCATGTCTCACTATTGGCTCTGCTAGTGATGATGGGAACTGCTGCCCAGAACAGCTAACGGGCCACAACTTGTTCACGACAACAAAAAGTGTAATAGGCTGGAGATTTAATTGGCTTTAGGTCCCTTGTGCTCATGAAACAATGATCACACCAAAGTGGTAACTCTTCGGCTGCACTGACATGGGACAGATCGGCCAAGACCATCAAAATGAGTTCCCTTAAAAATCGGAGCTGGTGTAAGTGAAGCTAGCCTTGTTTGAACCCAACCGCAGCACTGAGTTTGGGGAGCAAAATGCTCTTGCAAACCAGCTCACTGCACTGTGCCCACCCCCACCCCCCAGGCAAGTTTTGGCGTACATGGGCAGCCTGCTGATGAGCAAGAGCAGAGGGCCAAACTAAATACTAAAACCAAAAGTGGGATCATGTGTCCATGTTTAAAGAGATATTGGCCGAGGGAGGGTGGGATCCCTCCAGGCCCAGAGCTGTTGTTGGGGAAATGATACTAACCCCAGTGGCAGCTTCTCTCCCAGTACAAGCAGCATGCTGGGGCAGGGGTCACCGTTACGACAGCAGGTGAGAAAGACCTGCTGCTTATGTGTACGGTGTTCCAGATTCCCACAACCGTACCTGCTATTTCATTGAGAGACAATACACCAAATGAGATGATACTGCCCTCTCGTTCGATCCAGACCCATCAGTCGAAGTGAAAGATCTTTTAGACAAATAAACCTGAATTAACATGAACCCTACAAACTTCTCAGGATTTGGAGAGCACCTGTGTGGATTTTTGCTCAGTCTGCATGGGCGTAAAATAGTGCTCGCTGAGCAAGAAGAGCAGTCCACTCCTTACATTTAGCAGCAAATATGGGAAGATGCTTATATGACGGCAGCATCCGCTAGTTATTAGCAGGAGCAGTGGGATGGCAAAGCATCTCATCGCCAGTGTAGTGCTACCAGGCAGGCTTGCCCATGAGCCGAGTTCTGCAAAATTCAAATCTGCATTTCTATAACTGTGCATTAGTGGCAAAAGCTAAGTTAACCTGACACGCCTTCAGCTCAATGAGGGCTAGCTCCTTTCTCATACCTGGCATTTTTGCGGTGTCCACTGCCCTCTGGTTGTGATCGAAACAGACTCTCTTCAGAAAAAAGCATACAGGATGCTTCTGCAGAGTTGGCTTGTTTTACAGACAAAGAGAAAAGTCTGACGACCATATTTTCCAGTTTGAGAACCATCCTAAGTTAAAATTCAGAGGCCAACAAAAGCTGCCACGTTACCTAAGTGACAAACAGCAAACCTTAGAATGCTGAACGAATACCTAGTAGACAAGAACTTTATTCCACCAGTCCAATTAACACAAGATGCTGTTTTCTTGGTACCCACGGTAATAGTGAAGTCTACCTGAAGCATCAGCTTCACATAGACCTGGGTTTGCCAACATGGGTTCAATAAATATCCCACAACTGATACTTCCAAAAATTTCTTTAAAAGGCACAAAGTCTTTGTAAAAATGTAACTAAATCCAAGTAGAGTTGAAAATCTAAGTTGTCTCAGCATTAAAACATTAATGAATGTATTTTCTCTTTTTTATTTTGCAAATACAGTATGGATTTCTGCAAATGGTTTTGTACATTTTTGTATTTGAAATGCTTTTCTCAGTTGACATTTTGTTTCATATTTGAGATGTAGTCTAGTGGAGTGCATGGTGCTTTTTCTATTTCGCCTAGTAAACATGATGTCTCTTTATTCATCTCCTATCTACTTTCCCTTCCAAAAGTTGAAAAATGTGAACAAGCCACATCTAGCCATGTAACAGATAAGTTCAGTTCCTGACTCCTCTTTTCTCCTCTCCTCACCCAAACACCTTATTTCGCTGAAGCACAGGATCGGCTATGTTAACACTTTAATTCTCATACTTCATGACTTGATTTATATAAAACAGGGAAGTGGTTGTGACTGTTGCCTAGAGTCCTCCATTTTGTTAATGAAACAGGTTTTGGAAAATAAACTTTGGCACAAAGTGGCTTGGTTGTGTGTTTCATATCTATTCAGAAATGACGATATTTCATTTGGGGCCATTAAATATTGGTGGGGTATATAAAAATCTGTGCATTGCCAATGTAAATCTAAGAACGATCAGCTATGGTTGATAAATGAAAGTGCTTTCGTAACCCCAAAACACTTTGGTTTTACAGGCTGGTGCACTCCCATTGGTCCCTTAAGTTAAGGATATTGGTTTTTGTTAGCAGTAGGTGAACTGCCACGAAGAAGAGCCTTGGGGACCTTCAGTTGGATCTTATAATGGCATCCCCTTCCTGTTACATTTGGACTTGAATCCTTAAGGGCCCAATGCTTTGCACATACAGAAATAAGTCCTACAACCCCCAGCATGCACTTTAAACCCACATTCAGAAAGCAATTCTGGTATATCATATTTTGATTCAGGACATAGCATATCACCACGACGGAATTCATTTCCACGAAATGTAGCGATGGCCACAATTTTGGATGGCTTTAATTGGGCAAATGCATGGAGGAGAAGGCTATCAATGCCTACTAGCCCTGATGACTGTGTGTGACTTCCAGTCCCAGCGGCAGCGTGGCTCTCTTCACCAGCAGCTGGGGAACATGGGCAGTTCCAGCTTGTGGATCCCCGTGAGCAACTGTTTGGTCACTGTGAGAACACAATCCGATCCGGCATGGCTCTTCTGATTTTCCTTTCTTAGACAACTGCCCAGCAATATTTTGTCTTGGTTGGGGAGTCTTGGGTGTCCCCTCTGAATGGAAGGGAAAGCTCACACCCCCCTTAGCTATCTTCTGCATGGGCTCCAACGGGGAATTCATCTTAGATGTGACATTTGGGAATTTGGTCTTTGTCCTCTTTAACTTATTCCAATTTACCAACATTCAAGGACTGTGCACTTTTGTATCAAGTATGGCTCTGAGAACCAAAACGCAAGAAGCTGGGACCTTCTGGTCACACCCATCACCCAATATATTTTGTGGACAAAACCTGCTAGATGGGAGTGGGTTTATTTATTTATTTATTTATAAAATTTCTATGCCGCCCCATTCGCCGAAGCCTCGGGGCGGCTCACAAAGATATTTATTTTTGTGAGTTATTTATTTTGTGGGTTATTTATTTTAAAGCCACACTGCCTTTCCATTCCCAAACATGATCCACACACATCCCATCCCATTACTTGGTCTTCACACTGAAAACAGTTCCACAGTTCAAAAATGAAGCTCTGGATCAAGAAAGACCTCAGTTGCAACTGCCCTGTACATGCAATCCATGAGAAGGAAGCAAACTTCTCAACCAAGTAATCTCACTACACTATTTGGGAGGGGAAACTTCACCCCTGTGTTTTGCTCTCCGGACTCGCCTTCGCTTAAAAGGACAAGTGGACCGAACTGAGCATTTAAATCTTTGCACGGTGGCAAAGATTTTGACTGATCCGCCAGTGGCAGAATGGAGGCCCCCGTAAAATGCCTTGGGGTACCTACCTTTTGTGTGCAGGCTTACCTGGTCACTGGACAGGCCAGGCTTGCTTGCCAATTTACGGCAACTGCCATTTGGATGCCCTACAGTGGGCTTGGTGGTGACCCACTCAAGCGAGATTCTTTGGCCTTATATTTATCATGAGAGAACATAGGAAAGTCTCTTACATTGGATCAGACCATCATCCATTAAGCTCAGCTCTGTCTAATAGGGGTACCGGCAGGACTCTTCCAGCCCGTCCCCAAGAGATGTCTGGGGGTTGCATGCCAAGCAGGTGCTCTTCCAACTGAGCCTTGGTTTATTCATGGTGTCAGCCTTTTGCACCAAGCTTCAGAATTGCAAGCTCCTATATTCTTCATCATCACCATCATCATCTTCTTCATCTATTAGTCTGCGATTATGGGCTGGGGCTTGGGAGATCCGAGTTCAAGTCTCCATTCAGCCTTGCAGTTCACTGGGTGAGTGTGGGCCAGCCCCCGTCCCGCAGCCAAGCCTGCCTTACAGGGTCGTTGTGCAGATGAACTGCAGAGGAGGAGCGTCACATCACCCGCGGCGAGTGGGGAAAAGGATAACAAGAGAATGCACGAATAAAATCCAGTCTCCTCCAAAATTCTGCAGATCCTCCTTAGCCAGCAACTCCAACGTCTAGAGCGAACGGTAGGAAAGACACGGAAAAAACTCTCCTTTTTCACTCGCGGTCTTATTTCCCCAGCAGAACAAAACACCACAAAGCAAAGCCACGACCCTACACCGCGCATGCGCCGAAGCGGCGGCGGAGGGTAGTCAATCACGCTTTCTCGTAACCAGTGGAGACGCTTCGTCGCTCTCCCCGCCTTTTCTCAGGGCGCATGCGCGCGGCGAGTGCGTGTGCTCTTTCCTCCTCCCCAAGATGGCGGCGGCCACCAGCAGCGCGGCGGTTTGCGGCGACGGCCCCTCCGGGGGCGGCAAGAGGGCGCACCTGGGCATCCCCGAGGCGGTCTTCGTGGTGAGTGAGGGAGGGCCGAAGGCCTGGGGCCAACCGGCCGGGGAGGCGCCGCAGTGGGGCGAGGGAAAGCGGGCCGGTAGAAGCGGGGCCTGGGGAGGCGGGAGAGAATGGAGGGCTGGGGCCTGAAGGGAGGGAAACGGTGTGCGTTGGGGGGGGGGGGTCCGTTGTATGGCTGCGCATGCGCCGAGCCGCTGCCCCTCCCGCAGGCCCGTCCAGCCCAGCCCACCCTCCTACCTTGTGGTGGCCCCTCTGGGGAAAGATGAGCCGCAGGCAAGGCAAGGCAAGGCAAGGCAGTAGTGGGAATGCCCCTGCCGCAGAAGAAGGCTGCCAGTTCTTTATTTGTTTCCCTAGGTGCATTTCTATTCTAAATGCATTTCCTCCCTCCCGGAAGAATCGAGGCAATTGACATTGCTCCCTCCTCTTCCTATTTGATTCTTACAACAGCCTTGTAAGGTAGGTTAGGCTGAGTGTTAGCGACTGGCCCGAAGTCACCCAGCTCAGGCAGCTTCATGGCTAAGTGGGGGCCAGAAGCCGGATCTTCTGCGTCCTAGTCCAGCAGTGTAACCGCTGTGCCCTGCAGGCCATTATTGGCTGTCATGTTTCAGTCTGTTTCCGAGCTGATAATTTTAGAGCCCTTAGCAGCCTCCTGCATACACTTGTCTGGGCTCTAGGAGCTGCTAACAAACGAAGCGAGGTTGGAGTCTACTAAGGAGAGGGCAATTCCAGTTGTTGAGTGCCCTCTGCAGAGAGAGGCTTGCCTGCTGCTTGCACTGTGCTTTTTTTTTTTTTTTTTAAAGGGTCAGGGGAGACTTATTATATTCAGGCCTTTTAGACATTCCATTTTGTTTTAAATGCATTTTTAGGTCTTTACATTGCTGTTGGATTTTACTCTGGTTCAAGTCTGTTTTAGACCTTTTTCTGAGATTTTAGTTTAGTTTAGTTAATTTTTGAGGACCACCTAGAGAACAGTGGCTATTGCGCAGTTCCTAACACAGACATAAGGTAGCTTTCTCCTCCTAGACCCTCATATATAAATGTTGTTGTTGTTGTTTTAAATGTTGTTGTTGTTTTTCTTTTAATTGCTATATTATTATTTATGTATGTTTTATGTATTCTTTGTGAGCCGCCCCGAGGCATTGTTGCGATGGGGGCAGCATAGAAATGTTTTAATTAAATAAATAAATATGGAATTGTATGCCCCAGGTAGAGAAATAGTGATAAAGGGGCTTTAAAAACTATTTTGCAGAATATAAATGCTTTAAAAAATTGGGCCCACACATGCTGAATTAGATTGAATGATCTGCCTAGACCAATATAATTTTTGCCATATTAGTCTATGTGGTGCGTTTGTGGACAACTGATGGATGAGGGAAGAATGTGATGGTGAGAGTGCTGTGTGTCTTCCCCATTCCCAGCAGCTGGATTCAGAAGCATCCTTATTGTCAGCATGAATTCCCGGAGGGGTAGCCAAGTCACTCTGATGCAGCAAAAACGGCAAAGTTTTGTGGCACTTTAAAGGCTAATGCATCTATTCTAGCATAAGCTGCTCTGGACACTGCATCTGATAAGGAAGAATCATTGAGAGAAAAGTAAGCTATGGTTGTGTGCGCAGGCTGGAGTGACATTGGAACCTGGTGAGGATGGGTGGCTGGGATGGTTTACAAACTACACTGAAACCCAGGGCTTGTTCTAGGGTTACAGGATGGTTTGTAATCCACCCCAGTCACTTACCTTTGCTGGGTTTGTATGTCACAAGAGCCCATAGCCAGCTACAGTAATCATGCTGGTTTTTTCTCCATGATCCTGTGAACACTCCCAGTGTTCTGATTTTATATCAGAATAAATGTGATACTCAAGCTGCCACAGATTCTTTGTTGTTTATCTTGGTATGGAGGTTCCATTCATGACTGATTGCTCCCAGTGGGTCTGCCTAGCACATGTTTATTTCTTCATCTAAGAGGCAGGATGGAAAATCCTGCTGGATCCACCCAAGTGGCCCTTCCTGTTCGGCATACTTGTTCATAGAGTGACCTGCCAAGCACCACTGGGAAAAGGTCGCCAGCAGGCAAAGCAAGAGCTGAATGCGAGGGAATGTGTTGCCCCCTCCCCCAGCATTCTGGGCTAGGCTGCCTTTTCATACAGAGGTTGTGTCCTTACTGTCATTTGCTCAGTATTTGCTTGTGTACATTTCTTTTTATCATAAATTACTTGTAAATCATCACTCATTGTATCTTGTTTTCACGTAGGATGTTGCTGTCAGTGGCTGCTAGTCATTATGTCAGTATTTGACGAGCTCCAGTATTGCAGGCATTGTGTCTGTATGCGCCCACTGCTGGGGAGGCCAAGTGGGAAGGTGTTACTGTGGCCATATCCTACTTCTGGGTTTCCTGCAGGCAGCTAGTTGGCCTCTGTGTGAACGGAATGCTGGATGAGATGGACCCATGACGTTATCCAGTAGGGCTCTTCTTACGCATCACACTTAAAAACCTCCTTTTTTCCAAGGAGCTTAATGCCGTGTACATGATCCTTCTCTCCGTGCCCCAGTATTATTCTTACAATATCAGCAGCTGTAAGGTAAAGTGCAGGAATTGTGCTCGTGACTGATCCATGGTCACCCAGTGAGCCTCACAGCCAGATGGGGGTTTGAACTCGGGTCTCTTTCATCTTGGTCCACGAATTCATAGCGGTGTTGCTGGATAGTTGTGCATATTTCTGTCTGTCATGGACTAATTGATTCTGAAGCTGTGCTGGATTAGACTGAGAACATCGCTAAACCAGTAACCATCTGGAGCCAACAAAAGCTAATGTGAAATCCACAATATGTGTGTAGAGATAGGTGTATGTATTTGGCCACACTACTTTTCTTCCTAGGCAACCTCTTATGTGAGGTTTATGTTAAAAAGAAAAAAAAGTCATGGTTTTTTATATCCTCTCATTTCCATCCAAAATGTAGAGGAGGAGGTGAGAGCCAAAATTGTTTGCAGTCTTCAGCATATAAGGATGCCGTGCTTCATTTTGCATTTTAGTTCACTTGGATAGTTTTTGGTGGCTTTTAGCAAGCTTCATTTGTTTTGTATATACACATGCAGCAATCGCTGTACTTTGGTGCATAACAGTGACATGTTGTAGCTAGTATTCTCACTTGATAGAGACAGAAGATCCAGACTTGGAGCAGGTTAGCCAGTCTTTTCTGCTTCTTTCACGGTCTTTGTCCTGTAGAAACTCAGTAACCCAATTTGCATAAGTTAGTAGCAAACCATGCATCAATTTCGCCACAGAACATACCAGGTGCATTCTGCATTCACTTTGAATATTCAGCCCCTAATCCGGTTGCTCTGTGATGTTCAGACCCAGAAATCACAGGCTAATCATGGATCAAGCAACCTATGGTTAGTCTACAGGTTGGTTAAGTTTATCCTATGACTAATCTATAACGTTCCTTTCAGATGTCACACAATAATCCCCAGTTGGTCCACCTGAGGGTTGAATATTCAGAAAGACTTCAGAACACACCTGATAGGTGCTGCAGTAGATTGTGCGTTAATCAAACCATGATTTCCTGCTGCTTCATGTGGACAGCTCCAGTACACCACTAGGGTGGTTGCCCATCTTGCTGCAGTGAAGAACACTGCCAGTTTCAGGTTTGGGGGTACTTTTGGGGAAGACACCCTGAAGAGACTCCTCTCCATTGTTGCCAACTATAGCTACTTATTTTACCATCTGCTCACTTGCCAGGGACACCCTGCTTCTGACCTGATACTCTATGAGCTAGAGGCAGAGAGTACCTTAGCAAACTGATGGAAGTAGGGTAGGCAACAACAGCAGATTAAAGGGAATCCTGTGATGGAGCTTTTGCTGAGTTAGGTGTCTGATCATGCCAGTCCCTGACCACAGACATGGGAGAAGGCAAAGCAGACAAGATCTTGGCAACCTTGCCACAGTTTTACAAGGTTGCTTGAACCACAGCTTTTGGAGTTACTGAGAATGTGTGTGTGTCATTTTTACTTGAAGGAAGATGTCGATTCGTTTATGAAACAACCAGGAAATGAGACAGCAGACATAGTGCTGAAAAAGCTGGATGAACAGTATCAGAAATATAAATTTATGGAGCTTAACCTTGCCCAGAAGAAAAGAAGGTATGTGGTTTTTCACATAGACTGCTCTAACGTTGAGAATGTAACTGTCAAACCATCACACAGATGTGAGAGGTTTTCTAGTTAATGTTCAGAAAATCTGTCTGTAACCTGTGATTGTGTCTTTCAACTTCATTCCTGTTCACAGTAGCAAAAAAACTGACATTGCAGTGCTTTGATTCATTTTTATTTAGTAAAACCCAATAATTCTTAGGTTAGAGCAGTGGCATAGTTTTGACTCAGTTAGGGGGTTCATGCATTGTGATGGCCATAGTTAAGTGGATCTCAGCCAAATGTCCCCAGATGTTGATGGGCTACAAGCCCCACCATGGCTGCCCGTCCCTGCAGGCTAAGGATTACGGGGGTTATGGTCTGTTTAGTGGCCTATTCTGCTGCACGGCCTGTCAGTTGCAATTCCATTATAGAAAATACCTTACTGGAGTGAACTGAATTAACTGGATGACAGAAATGGAGCTGAAGTGGGTAGCTAATTTCCGTTAACTCTTTTCCTTTGCATCTTCATTTCAATATGTTTTTGAAGGAATGTGAGGATAGAGTATAAAAGCCGAACAGAGTCTAACCTGCCTCACAGGGTCACAACCTAAAATAGAGAGCAAGTTTATTTAAGCCACCTTGGGTTCCTTGCAGAAAAGAAGGTGGGATATGAATAAACAAACAAGCAAACTTACTTATGTTTCTGTATTTGCTTTAAAATATGAAGAATATAGAATTCTATATTCTGTTGGCATGTGAGAAATCCTACCCTTGTCAATAGTTCTACCAAACCATTCTAGTCTCTTAGAAGCACAGCAGAAGAGTTCTGTCGGATCAGACCAAAGTTCCATCTATTGTTGTATCCCAACTCCAGCAGTGGCCAATCAGATACCACTGGAAATCCCATGAGCCACAGCACAAAGGCAATTTTTCTTCTCTGCTGCCCTCACAGTCCCGTTTATCCCAAGCACTTGACACTCTGAGTCATTTGTTTGGTATGTTTGTAGTAGGTATTTATTGCTGTGCTGAAATGCATTTAGTGAGTAATTAGTAATACAGGGGCCACTATGTAAAGGAATTAGATATTTGCATCCTTGTCTGCTTTTTGCGGTATTTTACTTGTACTAAGAGTTAAAGAGTTGATGAAAAATTACAAAGACTTTTATAAAGAAAACTTAAATACAAAACATTCTCTTTTATTTGCAGGTTAAAAAATCAAATTCCTGAAATTAAGCAGACTTTAGAAATCTTAAAACACATGCAAAAGAAAAAGGTAAATTTCTTAAAGTTTGCATATGAGTCCATTAAGCTGTTTGTTACTGTATGCTTGAGAACTCTGGGATACTATGCCTAGTTTAGTTTTACAGAATGAATTCATTTCTCTGAGCTAATAAATGGGGAAAATAATAGTTCTAAGCCATGGATGAAAACCTGTTTCACCCTAAAACCAAACTCAGCTTTGCAGAAGCTCTCAAGAACCATTTTTCCAGTTGTCCCTGGGAGCCAAGGCAATGGGTTGGGACAAGAGACAAAACAGGCCGGGATAAAAGTACCCTCCTCCCCAGAACTTTGCATATTGTAGATTAAGTCATAGAACTCCTGGTGTTTCTCTTCCTTGCTGGCTGGGGAATGCTGGGGATTATAGGATGTTTTGCTGGCTAAACATGGGTGAGAGCGCACCCTAAAGCCCTTAGTGCCAGTAACCAAGTCTTAGGAGGCTCTCACCTTTTTTGGAAAGGGGAAAACAAAAAATGATTGCTGAAGGAATTGGGATGGGCGCAGTGAGAGGGGGCGTGACCATCTGGGGATTAGAAGATTGTTACTAGAAGTTTCTTCATACAGCTGGACTAGATCCTTATTGACTTGTTATCTTTCCTTTCCAAAGGAATCTACGAACCTGATGGAAACCAGATTTTTATTGGCAGATAACCTTTACTGTAAAGCTTCTATTCCTCCTACAGATAAAGTTTGTCTCTGGTTGGGGGTAGGTAATGCTTGAGTAAATATGCAGAGGTCAAGAATAGCAAGCATCAGCTCTGATGCTGGAATTATTTTAGACCTTAACCTGGTTGGAAGCACCTTTGAATGGTGTGCATTCCTTGTTGGATGTCACAGGTCTTGCTGGGCCTTGTGAATTCCGTTGATTGCATTTTTCCATTTGTATTCCAAAGGTATCATTACCCTTTCAAATGACTGGAATAGTTTGAAGCTCTTAACACGGAGCTGGATCCTGATTTATGATCTACACTGGAGGAAATTACTTCCCCATTCCTTCCATCCTATGGGAGTCCTTCAGTTCCCTCCAAGAATTGTTGACTGGTGGTGGGAGCTTTCATGAGTAGGATTCTCTTTCATGCTGAAGGTTCCTCCTCCTTGTAGAAGGCTGATCCTTGACCCACACAATGTTGAGAAAGGTCTGAGCTTGCTGTGGCAAATCTATTTGCCTTGTGACCAAAATGGATGAAAAATCCAAGCCTCACTTTTAAATATGTCTGTTGTGTATCTGAATTTGAGCTAATTGTTAAGTTTGGTTTTTACCCAAAATAAGTTCAAGTCCAAAAAGTACAACTGTATTATGCCTTCAAGGGGAAAGGGAAAAATGAAACAGAGGGTCTTGAAGGTGAAGTTTAACTCGATCCTATAAACAGTTTTTCATTTTAAAACTAATTTCAAGAAACCATAAAATATTCTTCGGTTTTGGTTTTGTGTTTAGGCCAACGTAATGCTGGAGTACGATATTGATGAAGCCCAGGCATTGCTAGAAAAGAATCTCTCCACAGCTACACGAAACCTTGAGTCTCTGGAGGAAGATTTGGATTTTCTTAGGGATCAGTTCACAACTACAGAAGTCAGTATCCTTTTAGGTATTGAACGTTTGATTCCGAATACTGTCACCGCCACATCTTTCTGCTTGTTCATTGACTTTATTTGTGCTTGTTGAAACCATTAAGGACAAAAAGTCCAATAGCCAGTACAGATATTTTTATTTCTGTCCACCTTTTCAGTCAAGATTATTGCTGCATCATCACCATTAGCAGCAGCACATTGCATTTATATCCCACCTTTCTCCACTTGTGAAGAACCCAAGGCTCCAGAGCGCCATGTTATTTTTACAAGTAACCCTGTGAGGTAGGTTAGCTGAGAGAGTGCAAGTGGCCCAAAGTATTCCAGAACGCTTGATGCAAGATGTCGATCGCTCCTGCAGATATTTTTCTTACATTTTGTGTACCTAAACAAACATTCATGTGGAGAGGATAAATGCCAGTAGTTTGGCTGGACCTTCCTGAAATTTCAAGTTATTAGCATTGACACAGCAACTGGAAAGAAATGAAAAACCTTTGTGCTTAAGCTCCATGTTGACATGACTGTCATTCTTGGCACTCGGTATTTTTTCTGGCATTGCATAATGTTGTTACCAGTTTCTGGAGCATAATCTTCCTATTTGAAATGTACCATGTGGACTCTGGATAGAAATACACACACAATAATGAAGGGACATAAGTGGCTGCTGTTATTTTGTTGAACAAGAGTTTCCTTAACCACACCTCCAGATATGGCTAGAGTTTATAACTGGGATGTAAAACGAAGAAACAAAGATGACCCTTCCAAAAGCAAAGCATAGTTCTTCCAGTTTTAAATGCAGTTTTGATTTTCAAAATATTTTCTTATTTTAAAATAGCCTTTTGGTTCAGCCCACAGCGGACTGAGTTTAATTTAATCATTCAGCCAAGTAACATAAAAACGTAAAAAACAATGGTGAGCATCGTTATTTATTTGTGAGCCCTGCTTGGTTCCATGCATGCTTCATGGTTTGGGAAACAAGCCACGAGGGATGCTGCCTCTTCAGTCATAACGGTGTCCCAGGAAAACCCTTCCCAGTTGGTTTGTCTAAAAAGTGTGAAGTGTGTCATTAGGACATTTCAGCAGGTCACTATACTTTTGTGAGGAGTTGTTCACTGTAATCTATGCTTGCTGCGGGGGGGCCGGGGTCAGCAAATTCTGTTTTGGGGAGGGGCACCCAGCAGGTGTGGTAGCAGGATGGGGAAATAAAACAGTCTGTTCACTGCAGTCACGACCACGGTGTCCTTCGGATGTTTCCCTCTCCGTTTTGTCCTGGACAATGACAATGACGAGAACTTTCTCTCCCACACACAAGCACACAGCTGACCTGCCGGTTCACGACTGACTAAACAGTGCAACCCGTGTGGTCTCCCCCTGTTGTGTGTGTGCATAAACACTGTTCTTCCTCATTCCCATTGGTAGAATTGGGGCATGCTGAAGACAGCAGCCTGCTGTACTTGGTCGGCACACTTGCCATCCCTTCCGTCTTGTTCAGAATCCGTAATGCTTGCAAAGGCAGTGGGTGAAACCTGCATTTAAACATGGGTGGTGCATGGGAACCTAGCCTCAGTGGTTGCCAGGTTGAATGCTATTCCCAAGTTGCTTATTACAGTTTCGCAGACGCGTCGCCTTGACACCTCCCCTCTTCCTTGAAACCTCAGCGCACACCTGATGGCCAGCGTACTGGTGTAATGCAGGTTTCACTTCAGAACGAAAAGCAAATGTTAACTGTGTCCTACTTCATGTAATAAAGAATACCTGTAAAGTTTTTGTACTTTTATTTCACTATATTAAAACAGCGCAAGTTAAAACATTTGTGGCAGAACCTCTTGTGCCTGTTTCTTTTTAGCATAAGGGCACCCGCATTTCTAAAACAGTTCCTAGAATGGCAGAGGGGATGGTGGCAATTAGATTACAGAAAAGAATTAGATTCCACATTAGATTACAGAAATGGATGGCTTTTCTAGGCCTTTAGCTCTTTAAGCAACAAGTAGCATATTCATTGGGCTTTCACAGAAAAAGGGCCCTGACCTGGTTCATGTGATCAAAATAGTATTTTTTTCACTGTTGCTTATGGAAATGGTTCCTGCACACCTCAAAATTTACATAAGCTGCCGTGGCTATGGTAAAGCAACCGTGGTTTATTTTGGTCATGTGAAGCAACCCATTCCCATGTGGAAAGGCACTTTGAAACTTTTGCAAAAGCTTGGGGTAATAATAATTCTGGGTGCTTGAACTGTAGTACTCCAGGTGCTGGGGACATCAGGAGCTTCACTAGAAAGTTCCACATTGGCAGCAGATCTCTGGTATAGAAGGAACTGTTCTTTTAAGCCACCTGCAGATCAGCCATTTTTTACGTAAAGCCTAACATAGGCACACATGCGTTCTGGTGAGCAGGGAGATTGTATCCTGTTTCACCTCTCTTCTGGTTTCACCTAGACAATTTTTGCAGTTGATGGATTGGCATATGTCCAGCTTTCGGTTGGTTTCAGCTAGAGTTAGCCTATTTGCTAGTGCACACTGGTAACACAGGAAAAAGTTAATGCCTGAACAACGTGGCAAACATCACGCGGGCAGCTCTCGGAACAAATTCTGGAAATAAAATGGGATAACGGTGGATTGTGTGGAGAAAGATTTCCATATGCTTCCCACTCTTCAGAGGGATAAAGGAAAAGTAGCTTTTTAGTGGCCTTTAATACTCAGAGAAAGGGGCTGCAAATCCAAGGGTCATTCCAAGGGAGCTCCTCAGACAGCTGCTTTCCTGTCCTGAGCATGTGCAAACTATGCCTGTGGTGATTATTTGGATTCTGCTTTGTGAATGTCCCCCTTTTCTGAAAGCCCATTTCTGGGCACTGCCTCACGGTCTAGTCTTGCTCGAGCAGCAGTGTTGCCCCAGGTAATTTTCTTGGCCCCTGCCAAGGTACCCTTCCTTACCATCATCTTACGAGCAGCTAGAATTACTGTGAAATGGGACACGGGTGAACCTAGGGTGGCCGGAGGAATTGAGATACGTGCGTGGGTGTTTTGGAAGAATGGGAAGGAGAGCTTTGATTGGTCCATCCTTGTATGAAATAGAAATCCTAGGAACCAAAAGGAAAGAAGACAGCAGTAAGGCTGAATAACTTTGTAATGTTTTCTTGAAACTGTTGCGGCGACTCTTCAGCAAGTAGAAGGTTGGGCCCAGTTCATAGCAAAACCTGGTCCTCCCACCACATGATGCATAGGAGAAGCATCTTAAATTTTGTAGGTAGGGAAAGGGCTGCGCAAAAGCCAGGAAGCCACCAAATGGTTGTGGGGAAAGGGAACGGCCATTTGTGGATCCTCAGTTGGGCTGAATCTGGTCCCCATGAACTGAAGTTCTGCACCCCTGAGCTAGGGCAATACAGGGCCTATCATTCTCATGAATATCAAAAAACCTGTCACCTGTATGTAATCCAGGAATTCATTGTCTTCTGGTTCCTGTCCCACAGTCTCAGCAATGATCATATCGAACCGTTTGCCAGAATAATCTGTCCATGATGGACTGGCGCAGGTATAGCCACTTGGAAACCATTGAAAAACACACAACATTATAAGGCAGTCACTAGATCTCTGCACACCTTTAGTTTAAAAATGCCAATGGATCCTGTTATAAACAGTGTGTATATTTATTATTCAACTACTCTGTATTGGAAGGCTTTTCCACCACGGTTGCTGAATACAGAGTTACTAGATGTTTGATGAAAAATGGCAGAGGAGGAAATAAAAAACATGGATTTTTCTTTACAACTTTTGAATGTCACATAATCACATTAACCATTTTGCTAGGTACAAGCATAATTTTCATTCACACACAGCTAAATACAGCATATTTTGTCACATTTCATTACAGTGCGTATAACAGAAAGCTAGGAAAAGTGTACAGTATTTTAATCTGGAGGTTTAGCGTATTTTTTTAACTCAGCATGCGACTGAGATCGTGACATTTGGACTAATAAATAGGCTTGTTTTTATTTTTCCTGTCATTCCCAGACAGCTAGAAAAATGAAAATAAAAAGCTTCCTTTTAACTATTAACCTCCAGTTTCTCTTGTAGTAGTCAAAATGCTAAAACTGGTTAAGAAAATGAAGTTTTTCATCTTACAAAGTTAAACACCTTCTATTTTTACAGAAGGTTTTCCCCTCCCTGCCCTCCCATCGCTTACTTGTGTAAACTGCCTAAAAATGTAAGGCATTAGAAAAAGGTTACATTGCCACTTTTGATCAGACTTATTATACGTTTACTTTTAAGAACTTTATATTCCCTATACATGATATTTTCTTTTGTAAATCTAATACATGATACCATACAAATTAAAGACTCCAGGTATGAGCGAACATTTCTATATGCATACAATTTATTTTATTTTTTAATCTGGGGCAGAAAATCAGTTTCAAACTAAACCTTTTACAGTCAAAAGAGCAAATGCAGAGAAGAGAAATGAAGTCTGCCATTGTGCTGTTGTAGACCTTGCTACAAAGTGATACTCTATTGGAAATGTGTTTTTGCATAAATGCTACTATCAGTGCAACCTAAATCTCCATATTCAAGCCTGATTTGTTTTAACAACAATACCAGGGACTATTCTGAAGCACAACATCTGAATTCATTGCAGAATCCAGAAAAACAAACCATGCTTGCTAAATTAACAAAGGAGCATAGCTGCACCTATCCCAGGTGATCTTACTTTCTCTTAGGTTTTCTTTGTAATGCCAGTGGGATCTAAAATTAGTTTGGGTAACGCTGTGCAAGATTTCCTGTCTTCTGCCATGTCCCCAAGAGAGAGAAAATATTCCTAGAATGGTGTGAGGGCATGGGGAATTTTTAAGCTGAAAAATGTCTGCGTGGATGGAGATAATACACAGTTGTGCAATGTTTAATTGCTTTATGACTCCTGTGTTTTACGAAAGTAAGACTACAGCTCAACAGTTCAGGATGAGGATTCTTAAGACTGCAACTAAAGTTAATGCCTGTGTATGCATATTTAGGATTGTACTGGCAAACTGAAGGGCTGGAGGAATGCAGTTCAGTGAAAGAGCATATTTTGGCATGCAGGAATTTCGAGGTTCTCCAGTTTAAAAGATCTTCGATCTTTTCAGATCTTGCACTTCAGAAAGCTGATTTCAGTCTGTATTTGGTGGGACAGATGATCCCATCCAGAGAAAGCTAATTGTGCCACGGAGAAAGCAATAGGTCAAATTCAAGCACAATCCAATAGGGGTGCCCATAAACCTCCAAATTTGGGGGATCATAGGCATCCTATGCAGGGCAAAAGGAGTTGGGGTTGCCCCTGCATTCCTACCACCCTAAAAACGCCACCACTCTCAGCAGCCTAATTGCTCTGCTTTGGAGCGGGAGGGAAAGAGGATGAAGTAACAATCGTGTCTTGGTGGCACCAGTTTCCTTTCACCCACACCACTAACCGCCTTCCCAAGGTGGTTCTTGTGACCTCTAAGAAGGTCTGGTTTGTTCCACACTGGCTACAGGGAACACAGAAGAGTCTTAGCTCCAGCATTGGAACGGAGCCACTGAAAAATCCTATGGCTCTCGTTCTCGTTCTCTCCCCCTCCCCCTCCCCCCTCCCTCATTGTTCCAAATAATTTATGTCCTATTTATTTAAAATGCATCATGCTGTGGCCAACTTCCTTTGGCATCGGGGCCAAGAGGTGGGGATGAAATGTATAGCATTGAGCAGCAGATGAGCAAGCGCAGGGCAGTGCGTTCGTGATGCTGGCGAGTGTGAGTTGCTTTGCCTATGGAAACAGTCATCACTTGGGCTGCTGGTGTAAGAGAGGAAGCGGCACCTGTCTGCGATGCAAGGTACTCAAGCGTATTTTGCAACACCTGGCAAATGAGTATTTAAGAAATGAAGCGGAAATGATCAACACTGCGGTTTGGTTCTTAAAAATAAAACAAGTTACCTTATTTGGCCTTAGCATGAAAAGCACATACTATAAAAACCACAACTTTATCGTAAAGGGAAGCCATGCTTCTAGAGAAATACACCTCCCCGACAAGCAGTACCGTCTTAGCACTCTTAAAATGCACTTTTGCAAGGGAGTTTTCATATATACAAATTTATGTAGGTATAATTGATCAGTTACTCAACTGAAGCCTGTAAGTTTGACCAAAACCTCTTTTAATTAGATGAAAAATATATCCCCCCCCCACTTATTTTTGCTTCTAGGTCATATAGCTTTGATATGGGCTAGACCTTCCCAGAGTATGACCACAGAACATCTTTTGATGTCTGGGTTCTACTTAAACACATGCGAAGCATTAACAATGAAATATTCAATAACTGAAACTTACTAGTAGACTGATCCTATGACCCCCCTGTGGCATCTAAGGGGCCACAGGATATTTTGGATTTCCAGCTGTGAGCAAAGAAACTGAACCCCAAACTTGCAGCGAGGCATCCGTGTTCTGATCCTCACTCACCTCACAGCCAGTGTGAACCGAACTGTGCCAGGTACTTCTCTGTTGTCCTAAAAGTGATGCTGGAGAAGGGGAACACGGGTAGGGAGGGGAAGAAGCTGGGATCGCCAGGATCCAAGGTATCCTAGGGGTCCTCCAGCTACCTTCCCTGCAAAGCACCACTACTAAATGGCTAATTTTGGCAGCCTAGCTGAACTGCTGAGCAGGAGGGGCAGGAAATTGAAGCCTACCTCCAGGCCCCACCACAGGTCCCTCCAGACCCCATTCCTCCAAGATCTGGGCTCCCCGCTGGATTGAGCACTCCTTGAGGACCCAGCCCCTGACATCAGTACGACAGGTAGAGTCCCTTCCTTCATCAATTGCATTCCTATTTCACAATCGCCATGTGAGCTACAACATTGTGGAAGTAGAAGTTGGAAAGAATGACCTTGCCTAGGGTTCTTTTCCCTGTTGATTCTGTCTTTTATCTCCATTTTAGCCTGAGACCTCCACTGTAGTTGTCCTCACAAGTTCCAGACTATTCTGCTTAATCGTATGTTTCATGTTGCATTTGGAAGGCTGCAAACCTCTTGGGTACCACTTTAGATTAAAAGTGCTGCAGCTCCCAGAATTCCCCAACATGGCTAGCAGGGGAATGCTGGGATTTTTCTCAGTCTAAACAAGCAGAAGATGGTGCTGTATAGCTCTTCCAGTGTTTTAATTCAGGGGCAAGTAACTTGGGGGTTCTGGTTCCAAACTTTGTGGGCTAAACTAAGAAACCCAGCAAACTGTCAAATTTTGATGGCAAACCACAATTTTCTTCCTTTTTTTCAGGCAGCAAGGTAGTGTGGACTACAGAAGAGGGACTGACATGAGACCCTTAGGCCTTGTGTTCCCCACCCATTTTATCTGCTTCAGTATTTATCCCTTATTTTTATATTAGTTTAAAATAGTATTGCTGCTTGTAAAACTTGAACAAATATTTAATGTTTTATCACTACTTTTATTATCTGTGTTGTTATTATGGATGTCACCCTGAGAGCTTCAGCTGTAGGACAACTCATAAATTGAATGATTAGTGAATCCATAGCCCACCTGAGCCACGATCTGTGATCTGCGTTATGTGATCATTTGCAAAGTTATCACGTAACCAGAAGATGTCATCTGAGCCTAAAGCATAAACAACGTAAGCATTAACTAATTGGCCTTTTTAAAAACGGAAAACAATGCAAAACTAGCATGGTAATTCCCCTTATCAATTCACCCATGTCAAGCTTCTGAAATTTCAAAGCATTTGTGAGGGATTTCCCAGTTTTAAATTCAAACATATTATAACATATACCCAGTCACAATGCCTGGGTGCTTTGCAAAATGGGCATGTGTAAATGATGCCAAATGTGAAAATACATCTGAAGATACATAGATTAAACTTTTTTTTTTAAGGACACAATCTTGTACAACCCAGTACCTCAATTTTCACACAAATAACCTCTTCCTTCTTTGCTTCCAGGAGACAAACTTTTTCCGTCTAATTTCCTTCTGGCTCATAATGCACATTAAACTTACATTCTTTGCACATGTGAATGTCAACTAACTCTAGCAAATGCATTGATTTCTCCCTGGGTACCCAAATGGAGTACTCGCTACAATGCTAATGCTCTAACCTGAAAATCAAAAGCTTTCTTAAAGCTGTGTAGGCCATCTCCGTACTCAATCCGACATTCAATTTTTTTTTTAAAAAAAAAATCTTTCTGGCACTTCTCCTCTCATACCCTCTACTTTAGCTACCTTCCTTTCCTGCAGAGGAAATGTCCTGGCAGAAAAACATTCTTTGCAAATGGATGCCTTCACTTTCCAAAGATGTTTCTGGACTCAGCTTTTCAAAAAGGAAAGAATAAAACTGTGGGGGGGGGGGTCCACCCTTCTGAAAAAACTGGTACTCATTTTAAAAATAGCCCTAAAGCAGCTAGATCTTGGTGATGTCTGGATCTTTCTCCTCCTAGACAACGGCACCACCCCATCTAGGAAATAATGGGTGTTACATGCAGCTGAGCATTTTCCAGCACTGATCATGGATTTTACCACAAATTTGGAAACTAGAAGCATCACCAGCTCAATGCTACGGAAGTAGCAGCAATCCATCCAGTTCCTCAGGAGGCCCGCCTGAGAAGGACTGCATCTGTGTTCATTGGCTGTACTGGGCAACCATTCAATGACCCCAAATGGTGCACCCTTTCCCATTCCCGTGTAAAAGGGGCAAGGTACGCAGGGATGGGCCGCAGTCTGTAAATGTTTCCCTTTTTTCTGCACTAGCATCCAAGTATGGTTGAAAGACTGGCAAACCAGTGAAATCATAATCTTCCTAAAAATATAGCATTGATCGAAGCCAAGATTTCACTTGCTCTATCCTGCTCTAAATAAATCCCATATCAAGTTGCAATCCGGACCGTGGCTTCAACACAAAACTCTAAATGACAGATGCAATTAAAACAGGGTCTATATAATTCCCTGACATGGGCTACCTGCTACCAGATCTCTTGTCTGACATTGCTCCATCTCCTACTAGATAAGCATGCATCCGGGTTCATTCCTACTTAATGGGGGTTACCACCCCCTGGAGAGTCTGTTCTTCCAAGACCCAAAGCAAGGTGCTCCTGCTGCTTTCTCTTCTGTTGCACCAAGTTCACGCAGCAGGACACGTTTCGGTTAGTCCGGCGTGGCGTAATTTCTCGTTTGCCTCTGCCATTAGCACAGACACCTCCGATCCGATTTCACCACCTCTTCGGAAGAATGCACCACGTTGGGGACAAAGCCGCTCTTGACCCCCTCCCAGCCCTCCTGGATGGTAATTTCCCCCCTTTTCACCAGCTCGTATATGTCCCGAGTCAGGTCGGTGAAGGCCTTCTCCACGTTAATGGCATCCCGGGCAGAGGTTTCAATGTACTTCATGCCATAGGCGATGGCCAGTTTCTCCGCCTCGTGCCTGGTGACCTGCCGTTGCGTGTCGAGGTCGCACTTGTGGCCCACCAAGACGAAGACAATCTGGTAGGGCTGGACGTGTGCTTTGGTCTCCTCTAACCATTCGTGGACATTCTGGAAGGATCTCCGGTTTGTAATGTCAAAGAGGAGGAGGCCACCAACTGAGTTCCTGTAGTAGGCTCTCGTGATGGATCTGAAAGAGGATGAATGCCCATATGAAGATCACCCGCAAGGGGAAACCGCGGGCTGCAAACACCCTTTTCTTGTCCTTTTGGTTGAAACAGCAAACGGGTGAGGACTTACTCGGAGCAGCCTAGCCCTCAGGAAGTTTTGGAAAGGAAGTCCCAGCTGCCATGGCCAGTGGCTATGCTAGATGGGGCTGATGCGAATGGATGCCCAACCAGAGAGCACTGGTGTGGGCGAGACGGAGCTGCAGCGTTGCCTTGCAAGCCACCCTGGACGGAAGCAGATTTGCACAAGACACTACAAGGATTATCTGCTCCATTGTCACCTGGTGTTATGTCCCCATGGGGTTCCTGCCCCATGGCTCCTGCTTGCTAATGTTTTGTCCACAGCTGGCCCTCCACAGGCCGGAGCAGCCTTATCCATGGCAGCCTTTGGTTCAAGCTCCATACTGGTGAAGCTGTTGGGGGGATGGAATGCAGCATCATGTATGGCCCCTATAAAGCTCAAAATAAAAGCTGTCATGAAGGAGGACCCCCACTGACATAGGTGCTACCGGCCTCCACTGCCCATGGGTTGCTTCATCCAGGTATGATGCTTAAAGTCATGGGCAGTGGCAGGGGATTGGCCATCCTGTTCAGACCAGCCATGTGCCCACTGCCCAAACAGAACTGGCTCTGGTTTACCCCAGAGCTACAACGGCAGCTTCTGGGCACCTTTGCTGAGACAAGAGATTCAAGGTGGCAAAGAATGGCACCGCACTGCACTTCTTACACCAGAGGGCCAAAGCAGCGTGATGATGCAGATTCAGGTTCTGCTTGCAGCGAAGTCGAATGGCCATGCTCTACCCAGACTCTGTTTAAGAGCTCTCATTGATGCATCTTCCAAAGAGGTGATGCTGATCCGCATTTGGTAAATCAAATGAACTGAGGCACATTTAGGAAGCGGGACACAGCATCTTTCCCCTTCCCCCTTACAATGACCTTGAGAGGCGGGCCAGGCCCAGGGTCAGCCAATGAGCTCCATGCCTGATCTTGCAAGATGAGGAATCCAACACTATCGGCTGCCCTGCTTGACATGCGGAAAGCGGCTTACAGGTGCTCTGCTGTACCATGCATGGCAGCAGCTTCCCTCAACCCGGTGCCCACCAGCTGGGCTGGATGACCACTCCCATCATCCCTGCCCAGCAGGGTCATTGCCCATTCTAGCTGGTTGGGGGAAGGAAGCACTAGAATGCTGAGAAGCCGCGCACGGTCCTGATTGCTTACGAAGGGAAGGTCAAGGCTGGGAAAGGGGCAGAAAAGGGCACTGGAGGGAGGAGAGTGCATTTAAGAGCATCGAAATTTGCCCAGTACTCTAAGTGGCCAAACAGCTGTCAAAAGGAAACCCACAAGTAAACACGGGGACCAACACGTCTTTCCACTTGCTTCCCTCTCCAGCAGCTGCTCCTCAGCCCATCGCCTCCACGAGCCTCTTGCCACTGCGACGAGTAGTCAAGCCATCTAAATGGGTAGCCACCATTATGTCTTGCGGGAGGCAAATTCCAGAGCTTAATCGTTAAGTACTTCCCTTTTTTTTTCACGCCAGTCAGCTGCGTGGGATTATTTATTTATTTGTTTATCCCATTCCATTCCGTTTCCACACCACCCGGTAGCTGAAGCTCTGAGGGCAGTTTTGCAACAGTATATAAACAAAACAATGAAACACTGTGCAAAAGTCGGGATATCAATGCAGTGCAGTAACGACGTGCAGCCACTAGCTACATGCTGCCTCCAGTAACAGTGGCTGGAATACTGATGGAGACTAGTGGCTGAGGAATTTGCATGGATTTGCAAATGGATTTGCTGAGGAATTTGCATGGATTTCCATGACTTTGCATGGAATTTGCTCTCTCTCTCTCTCTCCTGTCTTGCTTGTGCAGTTTCTGTGAGAAGCTGCTGGGGGAAACTGGCCCTTGGGAGATGCTCATCCGTCCTTCTTATGTTTGTAACGGCTTGCTCTGAAGGTCCTTTCCCCCCACAAAATGGTACCTGAGGGTGGACATCAGGGCCGCCGAAGCAAGCGCCCTTTTATTCCCGTAGTCCTGATTTAAGTGAGCCGATGATGTGGAGTGGCATATACTCAGAAGGCTGATTTTCCTTCCTTCCTACATCTTGCTGCTTTTGTCGTGTTTCATTGCTCTTAATAGGCCAGGAATGTAGAAGTCACTGGAAAGTAGGGAATGGCAGGGAGAAATGGCACTTGTCTGCTCCTTCAGTGGAAGGGTGAGACGTCAAAACCAACCCCCTCCAAAAAAATGAAAAAATTGAGTCCAGGGTCTGAAATGGTTTAGCTGCACTATTCAGGGTGTGGAGAAGGTGGTTAGAGAGAGATGGAGGAGGGAGCGTGCAGCCCAGTGGTAAGGCTCCTGCGTGGGATGGAGAAGGCCTCAGGTACAGCTGCTTGCATCTCCACATAGGCCTGGGAGACAGTCCTGCCTGAACCCTCAGGGAGATGCTGCCAGTCAGTGTTGACAGAACTGAGCTAGATGGATCGAGGGTCGGACTCTGCGGAAGGCTACAGCTTTCTTTGGTCCTCTACTTGTTTCCTCCTCCTCCTCATGCTTTACTGGAAGAGAGGTGAAAAACTGGGAGATTTCGGACAGACAAGGGGAAAACATTCTTCACTCAGTGTGAGATCTGTGGAACTCCCTACCACAAGATGTGGCAATGGGCACTAGCTTAGATGGCTTTGAAGTACAGTGCGCTTATATCACACTGTTTGGCTCTTGGAAGGAGCCTGTGGTGGCAAGCACTCCGGAGTGCCTTGAAGGAAAGGAGGATGTATCAAATAAATCCCACACCTCACCTCATGTGAGGTAACGAAGCCAGCATGCATACAGCAACGATTATATATAAACACCAGAAATATTTTCCCCATCCGACTGCTCAAGGGGAGCGCTCTCTTTGCTTAAAGAAAGTGTGACAATCCAAAGCACCTTCCTTTCCTTGTGTGGGGTCAGAATTAAGCACCGAGGGGGAATGGTATCATTGCAAGAGGAAGAGCTTTGTCTTAAAATCAATCCTGTGGCAGAGAAAAGAGGCAACACACACATTGGCTGAGCCAGCTTGGTGCTTCCACCTGTGTTTGGCAGAACCCCAAGCAAGCAGGCAAGCAAGCGTGTTTCCAGTTCTCAGGGTCTGCTGAAGTTTGGCAATGCATTGGCTGGATGATTAGTAGTCTGGAGGAAAGCAGACAAACATGGGAGGCCCAAGTATCCCCCCTATGCTTCCTGGCCTCATAATTTCTGGAGACCTTGCATCTTCAAGGAGTTGTTCCATATCTGAATATATCAGCAAAAGAGCCAGATGTTCCTCAGGGCATGTGGTATGGTCTTGTTGGGGAGGGGGCTGTAGCACTGTGCATTGCACAGGAAAGAGAGAATCTCCCCCCTGAAAGTGTTGCTGCTGCTTCAAGGCCTCCCTGTTCAGACGGGGCAGGTATAGGTAAGATCCTCACCTGCCTTGCTTCCTGCACAGCAGCAGAAGGGATGTGGTGGACCAGGCCTTGAGGAATACTTTTTACTTATAATCATTTATTATTAGCAATTTCTCAGTTAAGCCACTGCAACTCAAGTGGCGGAGCAGCTAAGGCATTTGAACCCTGGGCTTAACCCTCTCGCCCCACGCCCTGCTGGTTGGCAATTCCTGTCACTGTTTTAGGAAGCCCACAAATAACATCGCTCTGGCCCACTCTACTGCATTCCCGATACTTCAGGCTGATAAACAGGCAGAAGAAAGTTTGCACGCATCATTTAAAAGCCACACAAGCCGGATTAAAGTCCGGGCACGGCCAGGCTTGCATTTCAAACGCCCTCCTCTCAGGATGGCAGCGACTCCAGGAGAGCAGCCGGCTCGGCCGCCCTCCTGGCCGCCCGCTGTCCGGGGAGGGCGCAGCGAGCCAAGGCCCGCGCACCTGCCCAGCAGGTGCTGCGGGGCTCCCTCCCCATCGCCGAGCGCGGCCCCCGGGCTGCGGCCCGCGGAACCCACCCGCGCAGGACGCAGCGCAGGCGCGGGCGCGGGGGCTGCCAGGGATCCTCTCCCCCCGGGGCCTCCCTCCCCGTCGCGGCTCCAGCCTCTCCCGGCGGAGCCCGCGCCCCGCGCCGGCCGCGAACAATGGTGCGGGGGAAGCCGGGGGCGGGCGAGGGCCCTCCGCCCCGCCCCGCCCCGCCTGGCACCGCCCGCCGCGCTCCGGGCGCCCCCGCCGCCCCCTCACCTGAACCGCTCCTGCCCGGCGGTGTCCCAGATCTGCAGCTTGATCCGCTTGCCCGGCTCGATCTCCACCAGGCGCGAGAAGAAATCCACGCCCACGGTGGGGTCGGAGACTTGGGCGAAGCGCCCCTCCGTGAAGCGGCGAATGAGGCAGGATTTGCCCACGGTGGAGTCTCCGATGACGATCAGGCGGAACTGGTACAGCCAAATGGCCTCCATGCCGCGCCCGCGCCCGCGCCCTGGCCGGCCGCTGCGCGCTCGCTCCGGAGTCGGCGCGCCGACGCGGGAGACGCGCCTCCCGGGGGCCCCGCTAGGCCCGCGCGGGGACGGGGCGCGCCTGGCCGGGAGCCCAGGGGGAGCTGCCCATGCCCGGCCGGCGAGGCCCTCCCGCCGCGGTCCCGGCGCCCCGCGAGCCGGCCGGGCCCCGCCAAGTGCGCCGGGGGCTCGGTGCTGTGCGCCGAGAGCGCGCCGCTGCGCCCGCACCGGCCACGCGGCGGCGCTCCTCCTCCTCCTCCTCCTCCTCCTCCTCGCGGCTCCCTTGTTCGTTCACCGAGGGGGGGGGCGGGGGGAGCGGCGCGATCGCCGCAGCGGGCCTTCTCGCGAGGAGGAGCAGGCTCCACGCGTGGCGGGCCCTGCCCGGGAAGGGCTCCTTCTCCTGGGTGGGCGCGGGTCGCCGACCTCGCCGCTGTCCTCCTTTCGGGCCTCTCCACGCGCGCGCTGCCCCCGGCTGGGAATCCACGGGAGGCCCCGCGCCTCTCCCCGTCGCGTCTGCCCCCGTTAGCAGAGCGGCAGCGTTTGGGTCACATAAACGCGCGCCCCGCTCCGCATCCAGGCAAGCGCCCGCATGTCGCCCGGGGCGCCGATTGCAGAAGAAGGTCGCTCTTTCTCCGGGCCCCCTGCTCAGCTGGGGTCAGAAAAGGCGCCCTGGGGCCCTCCGAGTCAGTGCTCAGGGATCCCCCGGCGCTGGTTCGAGGTGCTCCCCAAATCCCACTGGCTGGACTGGGGTGGCTGCAGGGGGTCGGTCTGGAGCGGGATCCATCCCCTCGGCCAAGAGGCAGGTTGAACGTTGCTGGCGTCCTTCTGGCCCTTCTCAAGAAAGGGGCTTCCTCGGAGAAGCGGAGCCGCCTTGGATGAGGCAAGGTCTGCAGACTGCAAGACGGCCCAAGGCCGCGGGGACCATGTCTCCGGAGCTCCGCAGCACCCCGCCGCCGGTTTCCCTCCAGGAGAGAGCGGGGAGCGCCGTCCTTTTCGCCCCCCCCACTCCTGCCGAGGTGGTCCGTGCTTCAAAGATGGAGAAGATGGAGATGCCGCTGCCGAGGAGGGGAGGAAGGGATGCAGGCTCGCAGCATCAGCACCCAACTGTCTGACTCATCATTGGCATCAGCAGCCCAGCCGTACTGCCCACAAGAGAGGGGCAGGCGCTTCTCCGCTCCGCCGCTACCATGTTGCTTAGCAAAGAAGCGCCCTCCCAAAACGCTAAAAAGTAAATTAGCTTCCAGCGAAGGGAAACTATCTCTACACCAAATGTTAATTAGCTAAAGATCTGCGGTGGAAAATTCAAGGCGAGAAACAGCAGGCTCATTGCAGACTGAAACCATGTCTGAGACTGGTTTTCATCTCTGAATAGCGCACTTTGACCACTCAGGAAGGAAGCTACAGACTCAGCAATGCCGGATGCCAACTCAAATAACTCTTGTTGCATTTTTAGACGTGATTTGCTAAATGGAGATCTGAGTTGAACCTCCATGGCTGTCCTCTGGCACCCGGCCCCCTGCTCTTGCGGAAAGTGTGTCCTGCTTCTGCTGTCCCTCTGAAGAAAAGCGACCCAGAGCCGCTTGGCGCCTGCGTTCTTTGCCTCCCCGGAAAAGCATCACGGCCATGGCAGACTGATGCTGCTGCGCCGGGGCATCTTTTGCCCTCCTCTCCCTTTATTCCTTCCCCCTTTTCTGTCATGTCTGTTAGACTGGCTGCAAACAGAGACTGCCTTATCTTTTGATAGCTGCACATGCCCTAGAAAAATGCAGGCATGTTTTCAGTGCTACATGATGGGGATGATAACACAAAAATATTTCACTCATTACCCACGGCTCTATTTGCGTGGGGGGTTTCACCTTCGTACCCCATATCTAGGTGCCTATGGCTGCTTCATCTCTGTCTGCATTAGCTTTCCTACCTGCTTACCTCCATTATCAGAGGCGTGTACAATCAGTTGCTGGGGAACATGGGGAGGAGCTTTTATCCTCATGTCCTGCTTAAGAAGACAAGAAAGCCTGGCTGGATCTGACACTGTGATTCCTACTTGGATTGCAAAGGTTCCACACATAAGAGACACACAACTTTCACAAAAGATCTTCAGCCAGGTGTAATGCAACTGTTTGACTTTTAATTAAAAAGCAAACAATCTGGCAAAGAAATGTTACCATTGAAACTGTCACTGGGACGCGGCAACTGTATCCAGGATGAGGAAAGCAGAGTCTAGCCTTCTCTTGGTTGTCTTCATCCTTCTTGCCTTTACCATTTGTGACTTCATCCTATTCTCCTGCCAGGGCAAGGAGAGTCTGTCAAAGAGCAGGCAGTATTCTCTTTCCCACTCTGAAAAAGGAACCCACTCTGCATTCATCCCATCACTGGCCAGATTGGAGCAGCGGTTGCTCTTAGCAAGAGTCTCGACGACCAGCAAGTACCAGATCCAGCACCTCTTTTGGCCCGTGTCCTAAGCCTGGTTTCCAAGAAGCTCCCTGGGGCTGCATTCCAGGAACGGACGAAGCCGAAGGCAAAAGGGCGCAACCAAAACTGCCAGTGAATGGCAGCTTAAAGCTCTTGCTGGCAAGAGCTCAGGAGCACAAGCGTTCTTGAGTGGGGAAAATGCTGCAGAAAAGCCTCCCCCAGAAACATTAAATGATTGCTGGTTCGAGAAAAGCAGATGGGACCTCCGGGGAAACCCAGAAGTCCGGATTTGGAGGTCCTATACCCCTGCACTAAAAATTATGAATTGATTAGACTGCAATCTTTGGCCCATTCCTGGAAGAGACGTATCCTGGCGAGGTAGATTGCTGGTTTGGGTCAGCGTAAAGCAACATCTGTGTATCTATCCTAGTAGATCCTTTTTGCATGGCATTTACATTAGCATGCACACTTTCTTGGTGTGTGCGTGCATCTCTCCATGCATGTCCGTGTGAGATCCACTGCATCCTTTGCTCCAGAAAAGGAAGACTATAACCACTGTGGAAACAGTAATAAAATAAAATTTACCACCTCCCCTAGAAAATATTTACATCTCTCCCTCTCTGTCTTCTGGGCACAGAGCCACCATCTCGTTAAAAATACTGAGATGCAGTGCATACGGGCGGCAAAGGTAAACTGCCGCTCTTCCATGAGGTTGGGATCAGCTGAGGAAGGATTTCCGTATTGCATCTTTCCAGCTCTTTCTGGGAAACAAAAAGGTGCTTTGCTGCTTCGAAGGATGTTGCAAGCATAATCTGAACAGGCCGGTGCCCGCTCTTGTATCCTTAGCCAAAAATTCATTTCAGCTTTCTCCTTCCAGCCAAGGATCGCAAAGGTAGGGATCCCTCAATCCACTCATTGGCTGTTGTCATCATCTCCTGCCAGAAAGCCACCTCCTCCTGCGTGGAGTCCATCCAGTCCACAGGAATCCCATAGCTGTAGCCTTTAAAAAAGAAGGGACAAATTGTTGTGGAACGTCTGGAGAAAGGGTGGTCTCAGGGGCAAACATTTGTGGGTTGAATCAGATGAAACACCATGTGCGAAACTGGCAATGGTGTGCACAGCTTTTCAAAAGGAGATTGCAGGAACTGGGGACCGATATGGATTGGATGTATGGATTTGTCATATCTGCTCCGTCTATGTTTCATGGATTGTCAGGCATCCTCAACTTGTTTGCTCACCGATGGATTTTTTAACAATGATTTTATTGGTTTGCAGATGTGCATTTGCACTAATGCATATCGGGAGAAGCGCATTTGTGCATTGGCACAGATCCCCCAACTAAAAGAAAAACTGTAAGTCTGTTGAAACTACATGGCCCACAAAAAGCCGATCTTCTGCGGAACCTCTGCGGAATACATGGAGGATTTCTCCGTCAGCTTCACCTGCTCTGTGTGGGAAGGGAGCTTCCATGTTTTGCCCCTGCTGTGGGCAGGACCAGCTGGGCCCACTTCACTTGCTATTTGCACCAGGGCAAGACGTGTCCATCTGCTGCTATGGGAGCTTCCCCCACTGCAAACAGCCAGTACCATGGGGCCCAACATGGACTTGGACTGCAGTGGCACCAGAAGTTGATGTGGCTGCCAGTACCCTTCCGATATGCAAGAGGCCATGAGCAAAAGGACCTTCGCCAGAACCTTGTCCAGACTTTGCAAACCACGATACCAGTCACCAGGAAACCTACATGCCATCAGGGGAGCACAAGGGACCTCTGGACATGTGGAAAAGGGGTGCAGAGCATCTGGCCAAGGGGTCCAACCTGCTGGGGACCACCAGTTGGCCACCCCCCCCTCGCTGTTTGGTGGTTTCCCAGCTTTTGTGCAGTCCTCACCTGTTAGTCCCATATATTGGCATTATGACACTTAAAATGTATGACTTATAGCCCAGCTTTTTTCTTCTTGCAAGTGTCCCAGGCGGCTTACATGGTCTTCCCCTCTCCATGCTGTCTTCACAAGAACCCTGTGAGGTAGGCCCAGTGGAGAGGCAGTCTTGTGCGCTTCACAGCTGAGTGGGTATTCGAACCTGCCCCTCCAGAGTCCCAGGGCAACCCTCCAACTGCTCCATCACCCTGGCCGTCTCCAACCTGCTCTGTGTCTCAGTTGCGGCAAGCAGACTGCAGGGACACAGCAGGGAAGGCCCATACCTGTCCCGAGCCCCAGCCGGATCCCCCCGAGGAAGTGGTTGGTGAGCTTCTCGTGATCCCAGACGGTCAGCTCTACGCACGCGTCCTTCAGGTCTTCCGTGTGGAATCCATCGTACACAATCGTATGGTTAAAGACAGGGTTGGAGTCTCTCTTGACAATTCGGGTTTTCTGGTAGCTCTTCTTGCTGGTGTCTGGAAGAACGTAGCTTTGGGGAGAGGAGGAGGAGGAGGAAGAGGCATTGTCTGTTATTCAGGATAGTAACAGGCCATTACTATTCGGAATGTTTCATCAGCCACCCTGCCATCATGATATAAATACTATCCATCATTTATACAGCAGCTTTGAGCATTTACAACAACCCTGCAAAGTAAGCCGGTATTAATATTGTCCCTGATTGCAAACAGGAGAGGGACAGAAGCTCAGAGAAAGTGGCTCTCTTAGGCCCTTGCCAAATGCACGTTTGAATGGAGGTCTTTTGGATTCCGTCTCTCTTAGCCACTGTGTGGCACTACCATGCCCAAGCCCCGCAGAGTGGAGTTTAAGCCAGGACCAGGGAACTTGTAGTCCTCCAGACATGCTGGCCTACAACTTCCATGATTCTGCAGCACTGGCTGTGAGAGCCAAGACTGATTATCATTTGCCTGGAAGTCCACGATTCCTCCAACAAGACCCGTGATTCCAGCATTTCTCGCCTTGTAACCAAAGACTGTTTTCCCCAACATGATGCCTTTCAGACAACCAATCCCATCACCCATCATGGGGCTAGTGGGAGTTGTAGCCCAGTATGGCACCGGTTGGATTACAAGTCCCACAATCCTCAGTTGGCTGAGCTGATGGAAGCTACACATTTAGCGGGTGTCAGGTTGTGGGAGGTTGTCTGTTCAAATATCGCGACCCTTTCTTGGTGTGACAGATGAAGGGCTGGTTGGAAAATGGCTGTAAATAAATAAACCATGACCACACGTACCATTTCACAAAGGAGTCCACTCCAGAGGGCCGTAACTGAGGGAGGTCCTTCGTGTCTTTCACCCAGATGTGTACCTCACCTGATGGAGGAGTCTTCCGACCTGGCAGGAATGGGAACAAGAAAGGGCTCTCTCATGACGGTGGTGATGTTCGCTTTTACGTATGAGCACATGCAACAATGTCTTGTTGTCACCCCGGTTGGCTGGGACTGATGGGAATTGCAGTCTACCAGTATTTGGAGGAGCATAAATTGCCTTCCCCTCTGTTAAGAATAAAGGGATGAAAAGCAAGACCGGAGGGGAGGTTTAGGGGACCTTCCTTTACTAGCCTGGAGAAAAATCCATTTGGATCCCAAGAGTATAAAATACCTTGATTATGGCAAGGCACCCACTGTTGAATAACATGGAAGAGTTAGTTTTCCTCAGAGAGGTACAATGCAACCTTACCGAGACTTCCTGGTGGAATATACTTGATGGACAGATTCATCACCCCACGGTGATCCACAGAATTGATGGCCGAGAGACTCTGGAAGAGAAGGAGCCAGGGCTCTTAACAGTCCTTCCAGGCCAGGCTGACCCCAAACACTTTGCAGCACAAGAAGGACCCGCGCCAAGCAAGATATGTTGCACGATGCTCCTTTGGGCAGTGCAGCTAAGCCAGGTTTGGGTCAAACCCAGAGATGTTTAGATATGAGCAGGAGCCTGTGCTGGTCTACGAGAAATTACTTCTGTTGTACGTGGTCCAAGCCAAGCCAGGTGTTCAGCCCCCCACTTTCCAGTCCAAAAACGGTTCCTTTCTGTTCACTTTGAATGGGGCCCGGAGTGAGGAATTGGAGTGTAAGCAGTGGAGGGTGATTCTGTGTCTATTCTGTGTTCCTAGTCTTGTTTTTGGACTGAGTCCACTCTGCTCCCGACCTTTAATGGCCTCCATCACTTAAGGAGCAGGGTACCTGGAGGAACATAGGTCTCTTGGGAGTGGCCAGATCTGATACCCGCCCTCGGTCTGTCTGGCCGGTCTTGCTGACACTGACGGGCAGCAGCTTTCCAGCATTTCGGGTGGCGTTTTTCCAGCCTTACTGGAGATGCTGGGGGTTGAACCAGGGACCTTCTGCATGGAAATCAGGGTCCCTCCCACTGAGCCAAGCCCCGCCCACTGCTTGCTTCCACCCGGACCTGCTCATTCTTCTAAGCGCCTCAGTGCAGGGCCCCTGCACATACCCTGTGCTGAGGCGAACTGGGTGTTAGTCAGAGGATTCTGGAAAGCTCTCCAGGGGAGGGTTCTCCTGGCACCTCCCCTAGTGCTCAGTGCATGCCAAGCAAACAGCTTTTGCATTTTAATCCTGCAGGTAGCTTGATATGATCAGTGTGACCTTTCGCTTCAGCCAGCTGGAGCCAGGGGTCAGACTAGATGGCCTGGGAGACCCCTCCTGACTCGCTCTGTTTCTCTTTTCCACATGTAGATTTTGCCTGCTTTGCTTTTGTGCAGAGCATCTCAGGAAGATGGTGGGATCCTCTCTGCCCTGCGCTTCACAGGTGTTGGGTCCTGTCTGTCCAGATGCGGAAGTGAGGGAGAGCCTCCGTTTCCGAGAAGACACTTCCAAGTGTCCAGGAATTCTCTGTTCTGGAAGGAGGCAGGTTGGTGGAGCTCACTTCAGTGGGTCGCCCTGGCCGTGCGACACCCCCTTGCACAAGTGGGGGAAGTGGGCATGATGGGATTGAGGGGGGTGTAAGAAACGTGACAGGGATGCCTGCCCATAAAACAGTATGAAATAAAATCTTGTTATTTCAGGAATGAATCATGGAAAAACACCTCCAGAAACAGAAAAAGGCCCAAATCACAGATGAGTGAAAGCAAAAATAATCTAAAAAAATGCCCCACAATGTATGATTAAGCATTTCTTTCCGGTCAAGAAATCCAGCTTTGGTAGGGTTGTGTTGAAAGGCGCTTACCCGTGGTTTCAGCATGTACCAGTTCAGTTTATTATTCTGCCAATCCCAGCCAGCCAGGTCTATTTCCATCTCACCCAGGAAACTGTTCCGCCCTAACGGGTCATTGTGCCACACAGAGAGGTTCAGTTTCTGAATCAGCAAAACCATTTTTTCTATTTTGTACTGCAGAGAAAGGAGAAAGGAGACCCTCAGTGGAGACCCTCTTTAAAGCTTCGCCTCATCCTAAAGGACACCAGGGCATAGCGGCCTTCATCAGGTAACATGTAGCTTGACCCTGAGAAACACCTGCTAGATCCTGAATTCACAGGCGCTGGGGCAAAAATTCTAATATCTCTGGGTAATCTGCATCCATCCTTACCCGCAGCACCTCATTATAAATGGGGCTCAGAGTTCTTTTCTTCACTGAGGTTTTCCTCTTCCCCATCCGTGCTTTGTCTGGAAGCAGGTATGTTTTGACATACCTGGAAAGAAACAGGCATGGAATGAACAGTGCATGCAAATCTCGAGTCCTGCCCACAGCACCTGCCCAAGTTAATTCGGTCTCCCACTGGGTTGGCATCCAGGTACTCAGTGGAGTTAGGAACGAACCCGGATGAAAGCGGGCAGCAGACAAACTGCTGAGACCAGGAATGGGCAAAGGAAGCTTGGGATCTACAGTAGACCTCTGGGAGCTTCTGCATTGGCCATGCTGTCTGGGGATGATGGAAACTCGCTCCGCATGTCTGGAGGGCCCTAAGCAAGGGAAGGCTGGGCTAAACTATTATTATAGATGGCAGATTTGTCCCCAATATCGTTCAGCAGTTAAGCATAAAAAACATACACAAAGACAACCAGAGAAACTGGCTTCTCTGTGCACACCCTCCATCCTCAGTTGCTGGCTAGTCTTAGCTCTGGATCATGGGCTTCCCAGCTCTTCCCTCTAAATGCAGCCTTTGGGTCGGATGGATCTAGCTAGGACATTGTTCTCTTAACTCACGGGTCTGTTCTCCCCTTCTTTTCATCCACGATAGCCAGGTCCTGGCACTGAGAAACAAAAATTTGGAACTCCCGGTTTTTCTCGTCATAATCCAAGGCGAACTGGACCAGCCCCTGGGCACTGACGCTCCCAAAGTCTCCGCTGTACACGCTCAGGACGCTGCCGCTCACCTGAAAGAGGGACGATCGCAGTGCATGTTGCTCAGGTTCAGGATCACTTCCTTTCAGGTACAGAGAGAGGAAGCTGCCCAGGCTCCTGCCTAATTTGCACCCTCTGCCACTTGCTTTGGTCCCAAGAAATGTTCCTTCCTAGAGCCGACACTTTGTACTTCCTGGGTGGAAGCGACGCAGAAGGTAGCTGGCCTTGCACACAAGGTTCCCAGCCAGTCAAAGCTTCTTCCCCACTTCACCAGCCAGTTTTGCTTTTCCTCCCTCTTCTTCTACCATCTGGTGACTGTCCCTGAGGTTGCACAATTTCAGCTCCACTCCAAGGCTGCAATCCTCTCCCAAGGCATAGCCACGGGCAGTGAGACCTCTGCTGGCACCGTCCCCTTGGCTTTTGGCTCAGCTCATCACTGCAGGGCCCAAGACCTTCTCTGGAATCAGCTTCAGGCTTTGGGCTAAAAGAGGTTCCGCACCCATTTGGAAACACCAACATGAAACATTCCAGTGCTTGGGGGAGTGAGGCAAGGCAGGGAAGGGAATGGCAGGAGTGGAGAGGGCAGGAGTGGAGAGGGAGGCGGTGGAGGAGAAATGCATGCTGAGAACAGCCTTTCTCAACCTCCAGGTGTTTTGGCCAACAGCACCTGCAGGGCCAGGGCAACACGGGCGATGGTCAGGAATCTGCAAGAAAAGATGTCAGGCCGGGAATGGCTACCAGCTGCAGGCCAAGACGTCAGGCCGGGGACGGCTACCACTCAGGGCACCTACCGAAGAAACCGAGGCCATATCAGAGGAATGGCTCCCCACACTCGGACATTTCTTGTGCCTGCTGAATTGGAAGCTGAGTTCGGAAGCCGTGTCTGATTCCGTCTGCAAATCAAACCAAGAAGGGCCTTCAATGGGGCAGCAAGGGGTCGTGGGTGCAGCAGCCTTCCTCCAACCCAGCGCTCCCCTTGGACTATGGCTACTGGACAGCTGGAGTCGTAGCCCAGCACACCAGAGGCTGCCAAGCCGGACAAGCCTGGAGTAGAACGACACAAGCAGTTGGGCTGGGCTGTGGGCACGGTAGGAAGTTTGAGATACGGTCCCAGGCACCGCCACAATCCGGCAAAGATCAAACGGTCCATCCACAAGCAGTTTTCAGCAGTCGCTGCGTAAGAAGAGCCCTGTGCTGGATCAGGCCAGGGTCCCACTGGTCCCACACAAGGCACACACCGAGGCCAGCTAGCTACCCATGCGACCCACAAGCTTTGGCCCTGCTCCACCATGGACTTTGGCCTGTCCCTCAGCATACGTTGGGCTGCTCTTGAAGACCATTCAGAAGCTGTGCCCTTGCAAAAGGTGACAGCCAATTCATAACTGGGGCCAAGAAATCCAGAGGCACAGCGCCAGTCCTGGCCTGCTTGCAAGGACTGCCTGGATCTCCTGAGTCTGACTCGAGGTGCTGATTTTAACCCTGGGACCACCATACCTGACTGCCTGCCTCCTCCAACCGGAGATCAAGACTTGGGCTCTTCTCTGGGTCCCACCCCCAAGTGAGGCAACAAGGAAGAGGGTCCACTCACAGGTCTACTTTGTACTAAATGTGTTGTAGTTGAGAAATTCTTTTTAAATGTTGCTTATTGGAAAAAATATATAGGGGGCTTTGTATTTGCAGTGTGTTTTTAGGAACAGTGGTGAACCGCCAGGAAGCTTCAGCTAATTGGGTAGCTTATCTATGGAACAGATGCACAAATAAACCTTTAGAACGGCCCATCTGCTTATTTACCGAATGCCAAAAAGACTCGGTGAACGTGAGTCGGGAAACCTGCAAGGACTTACTTCGGAGAGCAGGAGGGGGGTGGATTTCGTCAGATCCTTGGCTCTCTCGGGCTCAAGATACTGGTGGGTTAGCATCTGAGGCTTCGTATAGGCTGGAAACCAGAAAAGGAAAGCAAACATGCAGAGAACACACATGGGTGCCACGTTCTGCGACCGCAAAACTTTCTGTGATTAGTCTCTGCTATCCCATAAAGCAAGGCGTGCAATTTAATTTTGGTTACCAACTACCCTGGCTGTTGCAGGAGGTTCCATGGCCCAGTCAAGACACTGTGACAGACCCGAGAGAATTTTGAAATGCACAGGGCTGCTCATGCATTTTGCAGCTATCTTTTTTTCTTGAATGACAATCATCTCCAGGAGGATGGAGTGAAAAAGGAATCCATGTCCTTTTCGTTCACACGTCTTCAGGGATGGATTCAGCTCCCTCTTGTGGTTGAAAATAAACTTACTGGCTATCCAAAACGACCTGAGCGAAATCTGCTGTTGTGAAAAAGGGCCGTGTGACACGGTATCCTTCCACAAGTGTGACTGGAAACCCGTGGTGAGATGCAGGAGTGGTGAGAATGGCAGAGCAGCCCTGCTGGTTTTACAGAACGGGTCAGGGAGAATTTTTACGAGCCAGTTTGGAGGCATGCTTAGGATTCGGTCGCAAAAGTTTCATTTTGAACGTCTGATCGCAATTGTCGTGACCGACCTCCTTGCAGGGCGAGCTGCTCTGGTTGTCCTTATTATGCCTCTGGATGCCCCTGTATCAAGTCCTGGCCCAATTTCAGGGGCATTCAGAGGAAGGCTAAAAGGTAGCTGAGTTCATCATCGGGGCAACTCTTGTTCAAAGGGTTTTCTGCTGCACTGCCCACTTTCAGGAATTGCCCTGTTTCTGTAGCTCTTGATGCAAGTGTGATCTTGCCACAAATCCTCATTCTCTGGAGCTGCTTCCTCTCACCACCAGAGTGAGCTGGAGATTGCAAACCTCAAACATTCAGCTTTCACTCCGGGAAAATATGCAGCCAAAGGCCAGGAGCGCTGCAGAGCTCCCATGGACAACTTTTCCATCGATCAGGCATACCTTTGCCATGCAGTGGCTCCTGGGGTTCATTCAGCTCTGCCAAAGACCGTTTTGCAGCATGCCTTGCAAAAGCCCTCCAGCCTGCCCAACGGAGGCTATTACTTACTTTCGGTGGTTGTATAGAGGTTCACCATGCTCTTTGCAAGATGGTAGCCATTGGGGCGGGTTATTTTCTTGGCAATGGGGACTCGATATCTGTCAGCCTCTGGAATATATTGGAAGGAAACAGGGCCATATTAAACCATGAAAGAAACGGGTGTTCCTGTTACCAGTGCTTAAGGCTTCTTCTGCTTCTCTTGTTTATTTGCTCGAGGGATTATAACTTGTGGACCAGATACACAACTTGGTGTTCTTGCTTAGGGAGTTTGGGCACCTAATGGCTTCCCCACCCCTCCCACCACAACCACTTTTCGAAAGATGAGTGTGAGGAGATTTTTAAGCCTGGAATGTGAATTCTGAGGCATGAAGGGCTGGTGCGTGAAATGGGATGGCAAAAGAAATCTTCCACACATGAGCAATTGGTAGCACACAAAGGTGGCTTGTTCCCCCAAATTAAGCCAAACTGTGGTAATCAGTCTGGGTTCAGATGACATGGCAGCTGACCAAGACTAATTACCCAGGATAGGTTGCAGTGTTGTGAGAACCAAGTCATACCATGGGAAAGCATTACACAGAGCGGCCAGCATAACAAACCAGATGGAGCCGAGAGTATTTTATGGTTGCTGCTGATGTCATTTTGCCATCATCAAAAGCAAGTTTGAACTTTTAGATTCTGAAAATTGCTCTACAGGGTTCCATGTTCAAGCATAAGATTACTGTGAACCAAGTTTAAAAGATATGTCTGATTTTACTGTTATGAAAGCTTTGACATTACTCTGAATGCACTGTGTGTGCTATAAACTTTTTAAACTTTGGTTTTGTTTATGTGGGTTGAGAACCACAGACGATCTTTCCCGTAATCTCAGAGAAAGCCCTTTGTATGTTTCTCCATCAGTTCTTGGAGGGTCAATTGCACAGGCTAGATTTCCCCACCCTCAAAAATTTATTAATTGGCACATTCAAATAAGTACCATGCCAGATTAATGGCTTGCTTTGCAGGGGAAGAGGCCAAACACCATTAAAAGTTTTCTTGATGGGCATTGGATGTGTGCAATGACACTGAACTATCGCAGATGTTTCACTGTTCCAACATTTTAACCAATATGCTCAGTATTTACCTGGCAATGTAGAACATGCTTGCAAGAGTTCTTTTTTGTATAGGCCCACACAAATCTGCGCTTTTGAACCAAGTGCCGTCAATACCTGAAAGCAAAGAGGACGCCATTTCTTGAGCCTTCCCTCTTTCAGCAGCAGCTTCGTTCTGCAGCAGGTTCCCTTCTGAGCTGCACATCTGTTGCTCCTCCACAGAGACCGTCTCCTTCCCTTCCAGCTCGCCCGCAGTGCCCACATCAGAGTTCTCTTCCGCAGCACTGGCAGCCTGATCAGCGTCCTCCGAAGGGACAGATTCGATCAGTATCTGAACCCTACCAGACAACGAATCATGCCTGTGCTTGCTTTCTTCTGCCATGACAAACTCATCGGCGGGTGTCTCTGGCTCGAAAATAATCCCCGCTTGCTGTGGGGCTGGCGTCTCGAGCTTGATGGACGGCACGCGGATCGGCAGCTTGGACCTCCTCGGGCAGCGCGGCACTTTCTTCTCCTCCTCTGCTTGGGACGACTTCCCATCCCCATCACTGAGGTTGCTTCTGTTGATCATTGCCCCTTTGCTTCTGCCGTAGGTGGACCTGGGGATGGCTGATCCAGATCCCTTTCTTGGGGGCGATATGTAGGTGGGCTCATCCTCACTGGAAGATATGGAGGCTGGTGTTCTGTAGGGGACTCTGGTTTTGGGGTGCACAGTACCACTGGGTCTGTCGTCACCACTTTGGGTGCAAGGGGCGGAGAGTGACCAGTTCAGTCTGGATGGCCTCCCATTCCCTTCCATGTTGTTGGCCCTCTCTATGGGTTTTTCGGACATATCGTTGGCCAAGGCAGACTCACTTCCCTTCTCCCAAAAGTTCTTCAGGTTCTTGAAATGTTCCCGATCAAGCCCAATTTCCTCATCTTTGTTACTCATCGAGGAAACAGTGTAGTTAGCTCCGTGTTTCACTGGATGGCTGTTTTCCTTTCTTAGGGTGGGCAGCCTTGAGCCTTTCAGTGATTCTTTTCTGGAGAGACCCAACTCATGTGTCTCAGCTCCATTGTCTGTGTCTGTGATGGGAGAGGACAATCCCCTGCTGGACTTTCTCTTCACAGGTATCCTGCTAGGAGTGAGATCTTCTTCACTCTGAACTGGTCGAACTGCTTGATGTTCTGCAGCAGGATCCACAACCTCCCCTCCAGCTGAGCAAAGGAAACCATCAAGCTCCCCTTCAGCAAGTTTCGCAGACATTCTCGCATCCTGCAAGTTCTCGCATCCTGCAAGAAAAGGCAGGATCCTCAGAGCCTCATAGAGCCCTGCCAATCTACCATGCAAGAATAAAGTAAAAACTGTTCTAATATTTTTAGCAAGTGCACTGCCCTCTGGTTTTGGGGAGCTGCTCAGGAGAAGACCCCGATGCTGGGAGTGATAGATGGCAAAAAGAGAAGGGGACGGCAGAGGCTGAGGTGGCTGGATGGGGTCACTGGAGAGGTGGGTTTGGGGTTGGGTGTACTCCAGGAGATTGTGCAGGACAGGAGAACCTGGAGGAATGTTGTCCGTGGGGTCGTGAAGAGTCGGGCATGACTTTGCAACTGAACAACACACAGCATCTGCCCAGAAATCCTGGAAGCTTAAAACCCGTAATTCTTCACTGATAAACAGGACCCTGTCTTGGTGAACTGAACCCCATACAAACACTATGATAGGTTAAACCCACTGAGAGGGAGAGTTTCCATATTCTGGAAGAGCAACCTGGGTGGAGGGCTGCACAATCTCCAACTGAGCTCTGAGGGATGGTGGAGGACAGGAGAGCCTGGAGGAATGCTGTCCATGGGGCCATGATGGGTCAGGCACGACTTTGCGACTCAACGATCAGGAGCTGCATTTTGGCAGAGCCAGAAGCCAAAAGGGCATGTGGGGGGGAATCTCCCCTGCAGTCATTCCTGCCTTGCATTAGATGAGCAGATGCCTCCCAGATCAGGACCTACAATCTCTAGGGCTAAGCGCAGTGGCTGCATCACTCGGTCATCACTGCCATTAAATCACTGCCCGTTGCCTGCACTCACCGTCTTCGCCACGCCGGCGTTTCCGCAGGACCGCGTGCTGCAAAGCATTCCACTTGACGAAGCAGCTCCGTGGGAAGAGACCTTCAAAGCATACGTTAATAAATGAAATGTACCTTTCCCATACTCTGGTGAGTCGCTTCTTGTAGCCAGGAATGGACTTACTCCAACGCCACTGTCCACTGGCGAGGTATCATCCAGGCTGGATCTCTGTAGGAAAAAGAAGAGTTGGCTTTCTCTGCTTGGATGGAAAGGACTGTGCTTGGGGATGCTCAGCACAAATGGGGAGCTCTCGGGGCCATGGGAACTGCTACCTTTTCTGTAGTGGAGGGCAGGGTAGACAGCCTCAGTCTTGGCTTAGGCTTGGCTCTGTGTTCTTGTGCCGAATCCAAAAAAGGCTCACACGATCTATGGGGACAGAACAACCTTTTACTAAAAGACACAGTATCTGAGCTGTGAGAAGTCATGGATTTGATTTCAAGGAAGATGCTGCTCCTGTGCCTTTCCTTTCCCTTCCTCTTTCTAGTTGCTCTTTTTAAATACTTTTCCTACACCTGTTTTAAAAACCAACCAACCATCCAGGTGCATCTTTCAGATGGACCCAAGCAAGGCCTTCCGAAACTGGGAAGGCAGGCTACCAGTGAAGAAGTGGAGCATGTAGAACAGAGTGACATCCAAGGGTCAGAGGAAATGAGAGATTCATTGCCACCACGACCTGGCGCTCTAAGAGGTTGGCAGCCAGAGAAGCCACCCCGGGGAAGGGCCTTCTTGGGGACCCGAAGCTTCATGACCTTGCTGGGCCTGAAGGGGGCATGGTAGCAATCAGAATCAGCTTGGTCTCAACTTTCCTTTAACTCAGGTAACTCTGGAGAGCTTGTTGATCATGTATTACACAAAGCTTCTATGGATCTTCTGTCTCCATGTGCTGATGTAGCTCTTCTTTGCAGACTGGCTGTAACTTCTGCACCAGAAATTTTCTGGGCTGCAATCACAACTGTCCTGCTGGACTTCAGAAGAAGCTGTAAGCAGCATTCGAGAGTCCCTGATCTCAAGAAAAGCCAATACAAAAGGGGCAGGAATAACAAGCAACCTGACAAGGGTGGTGAGGTGGGTAGTATAAGACCACCAGGAGTCCACCAACTTGGACTGCAGACAACCATGGAAAAAGCTGTTCCTAAATGTGCATAATTCTGCAGGAAAAAAATTAGGTGGAGGCAACAGGTGACCCAAAAATGTAGGAAGACCTGAAAGGCCATCCTCCAATCGATTTTAAACCTGACATGAACACACTGAAAACTGCTGGCAAAACTCTACACCATGTGTGCAAGGGGACTGAACTTCCACGTCAGTGTGTATCAGATCGCAACCTGCATTTCAGATCCGGGGGAGCCAGCTCCCATTTTGCATCGTTTCCCTGATCATTTTTCTGATGAGACTAACTGGAAAAAGGACTCCTTAGTGACAGCAACTGGTTGCACTCTTAAATAAACACGCTGGCAAGTGTTACTGTTGGGCTGCAACATCTCAGCTGCTGGATTAATGATTAACTATTCTCTTGGACCCTTGCTCAGAATGGGTCCTTTGTTGTTTTCAGTCAACGAAATGAGGAAACAATAAAGTGAAACATGGTCCTGATTGGATGTTTCCAAATAAGTGAAGGTGACCATGAATGTATGTATGCGTGTCCTTGTCTCTGGCTTCAAAGCAAATGTTGCAGCAGGAATCGCCTTAACCAATCCTACTTGGAGTAGCCAGGAAGCGTGGCCAGATACTTTTTAACCTGACAGAAGCAGGTTTGCTTGGCGCTTGGCTGAAAAAAGTGCTGTTACAGTGTGACAAGGATCCAAACAATAGTGCTGAGACAGATAATGAATTGTTCTGGGGTACTTCTTTGCATTTAAAAATGTAATAATAATAATAATAATAATAATAATAATAATAATAATAATACGCAGTCTCCAGGCCTCTGGCTGAGGATACAGCCCTGTGCAGTGCTCCTCATGAGACATGCTAGGTTGCAAAGGCCGGGAGATGCAGCATTCTAAGCATTCTGTTCTGCCTAAACATGTTTAGGGTTATGCCCTCAATCACACCAGGAAAAACGATTTGGTAATGCATGGTTTAGGACAGAGATGTGGAGGCGCCACATCTGAGCTGCTAAATTTCCTTCGGTTCCCCCTTGGCTTCTCTTAGTCTGCAAAGTGCCACGTGTCCAGGTGGAGCTGTGAAATAACAACATCAGTAACCAATATCATGCCAGCTCTTTGACCCAGGGCTGCTTCATTTGCCATGGTTGTTCTCCATCTGAGACTTTCCTTAGTTAATCATTACCTTTCTTCTTCTGAACTAGGGGAGGGCAAAACGGTGGCTTCCGACGGCAGTGATGCCTCCCCGGATTCCGGACTCTCTCGGGCATGCTCGTTATTCTCATCTGTTCAAAGAGCCAATAATATCCCATTAATATAAAAAGTGCTGCTGTGTTTTGCTTGGCAGGGAAGGAGCTGCAAAAGGAAGCGGGTGGCATATGATAACAATGCCAGGCTAAACTGGGCAAAGTTAAAATGCGGGTACTGGAGAGACAGGCCTGCTGGAGAAACCCTCGGCACCACCGCGAGGCTCAACATTTCCTTCCTTGTTCCAAAGCCAGAGGGAGCGTTTGTAGCAAACAATTATTTGGGCACACGCTTTTGTGGCGTGTGGTCCCTTCGTGCCAAGGCATGAGAGCATTCACGCATCTTTAAGATGCGGCAAGACTCTTCACTGCTTCTGTGGCGATATGCTGGCGGGGCGGCCCTCTGCCAACTGTGCCTCCGCTGCCCTTCTTCCAAACAGTGCATGGCCTGCTGGGGATGGAAGCAGCTCTGCACAGCTGTCTCCTGCACCAAACATCTGGCTCACCCCTGGCCAGCGACCTGGGCCATGCAGTTTGGCTGGCTCCACCCGGCCTCTGAGGCCATGGGCTTCCTCGGGAGGAAGGGCTATGCAGGAGCTCCTGACTGGGCTGGGACTTGCCTGGGAAACTGGCATTCCTGGCTCTGGCCTCTTTAACTCCTGGCTTTGCAGACTTCAGGAGGCTGTTCCATATCACAACTCCTTGCGCTGCTGGGACGGCTGCCTATGGCAGCCCTGGTGGGGTGGCAGTGCCAGGCCTGGGCTACTGACAGCAGTAAGACAAAGCCACCAGGGACAAGCCTGGAGGTGCAACTGGCGAGCAAGCCAGGACTGCAGAATGACCAAGGGACGCCCCCCTGAACAACAACGCAGGTACACGCAAGGCCTCAGGAAGTGTGTATTTGCCCCTTTCCTCTGCAGGAGGCTTTGGGCCATCCAGCCTCATGGTTTTCCTTGCTTCAATAGTGAGCTTTTGGTCAGGAAGGCCTTCGTGTGTCTGCAGAATTGCTGGAGCCACCCCGAGACATTTCTGGCCAATGGTTTTAATCTATTGCACTGCTTGGGCTGTAATGGAGCCCAGCCTTATGGAGTCCAAGTACTGGGCTGTTCTGATTTCATCTTTGATGCCCCTCAGGTCTGCCCGTTCCATCTTAGCTGGAGGGAAATGGATTTCCCCAGCTACAAATGCACGCATGCGCGCACACATGCACACACAGAAAGACTTGGATCAATCCATCTGGACTCTCTCTGGGGGAGTAGCCCATTAAATTTACTACAACACCACTGGGTACCATCCACGTGATTGTAAAAGCCACACTGATGAACGTTCACTGCTCTACCTGGCTACCAAAGTTCGTGCTGCTTGAAACCCCTGCAATGCTTAAGGATTTGCCCAGGAGCACTCAAAGGGCTTAGCAGCTTGCAGGGAGCCCCTGATGGCTCGTCCAGGAGCAGGCATTCGAGCCTGCCTGGAATTACTGCTCACCAGAAAGCAGACAGCTGGCAAGATGCTCCCTGCAAACCAGTCTGTGAAGCTCATAGTCCAGCCTGCAGAACCGTCACTGGAGTGATCACCTCTGCTAGGGAAGCCCAGTTTGCACTCTGCTTCAGGGCGGCCAGCGAACGAACGGGCTCAGCCTGAACAGCAAACAGGACGTGGCAGAAGCTGTCAACGCCGCCGTTAATCCATTCCAGGATTTTAAGGGAGCTGCTTCCTGTTTGGAGTCAAAGTCATCTGATCTTGGCAAACAGAAGAGAAGGCAGAGGCCAAGTCGGCTAATAGAAGGATATCCCCCTTGTTTGCCCTGGCATGGGAAGAAGCAACGGCTTGGAACAGCTGAACGACACACCATGCGACTGCACGAGCTTCGACTCCGACCGTTGCTTTCGCGTTTAAGCACAATGGCGATCCATACGGGGTGATGAAGATGAAGACAAAGGTGATGATGAAGATGATGCACACCTGGGAGACTGGATGCGCCCTGGGCTATGCACAGCTTGTCAAGACCTGATTACTCCATGCCAATCAAATGGGCGTTTGACCTCGCAGTTCAAATATGCATTGCATAATGTTCAGGCTTTTACTGTAACTCTCCTCCTTGGAGACTTCTCAGAACTAAAATTCCTACGGCTCACCTGAGGAGCAATGTTGGCAGAAGACTTTAAAGTAATTCTGCTTGGGGTTAGCTGGGCTTCTTTTTATGTTAAATGCAACACCCCGCTGTTACTAAAGGCACTCCAGCAGCATTTTTTAAAAAGCTACTTTCAAAATAATAATATAATAATATACGTGCTTATGAAAATAGTGGCTTAGAGAAGGACAACTAGGAGCGAAAGGAAAGTGACATGCTTAGCTCACAGTTGTCCAACCAGTTCAACTTGCTTAGTTCTTTGTTTTTATTGAAGCTTTAGCTGTGCTAAGATCTGGACCTTTAACAAATGACTGCTCTTTCCAACGGAGGGCTGGTGAGCAACCAAATTTCAGAGATATGCAACTGCAGAAAAATATAGATGCCTTCGCTGAGTTATTACTCTTCTTATGCTCCATGAAAGAACTCAATTTTAAATGTATGGCAGCAATTCAGGCGGGATACACGGACACAAACAAAAGCAAACATAAAAACCTCGACGTTCCGTCCATGCCAGTGCAGTGGCAGCCCAAACATTATCAATGCATTGAAAGCAGCACCAAAGGTCGGGGTGGATGCACCCACCAATCTGCTGGCAGCCTGCTCTCAAGGTCTCCGGTCTGTACAGGTGTTCTTCCTTCCCATTCCTATTTCCTTCTCACCTGCCATCCTCCTCTCGCCCAGGGCAGATGAACAACAGAGGCAAGAAGGAGGCAGTGCTTCTGAGGCCAACCTTTTAATTAGGAAAGGGTGAGCATTTCATTGTAGTTGGGCTTGTTCAGGATGTACCAACAGTGGCAAAGTTCTGGGACACAGAGAGCCGGAGATTAAAAACCTGAGATCTGAAAGTGTTTGAATGTGAGACTGCACACCTGAGAACTTGAGATCTGGACAAGCAAAGAGAAGCAATGGCTGGCTGGGCTGGGGAATGCCGGGTAGTAGGAATTTTTCTTTAGTCATGCCTGGGATTGCACCCTAAGCAGAGGAATCCCCAGGAAAACACTCAGGGGCTGTTCCCATCAGTGGCCAAGTTCTGGGAGGACCAGACCATGAACGGATACTGACCATGATGGCAATTGTAGCCCCCCAGTATCAGAGCTACTGTGTCTCTGAGTCCTGGGTGCTGGAAACACAACTGGGATGTCCTGTCGCACTCATATCCTACTTGTGGGTTTCCCATGGGCAGTTGCCTGGCCACTGCGTGAACTGCATGCTACACAACACGGGTCTGATAACAGCAGCATGGAGCGCCATATGCTCTCACGATTGTGCGCTGGATCCTGGCTCCCCCAGGCAAGGTTCAGAGGGCCACCTGCACCACGCATGCCATTAAGGTTCAAGTACTTACATCCAGAGTCACTCCTTTTCTTTTTAATGGAAGCTCGGAGTAGCTCTGTTCCTTCCAATTCCTCCTGGAACCGCTGAGCCTTCACCTCATGGAACCATTGGCCGGTCAGACATTTCTTTTTCTTTTCATCCTTCAGCGACCTTTGCATCCGTCTAAGGAGCAATGAAAAGCAAGCTAACGCCACGTGTTTCGGAACACCGTAAGGCCAAGATTCCTGACTCCACACACACACTTCCCAGGTTTCCCCTGTCTTGGTGGCCTCCAGAAGTTATAGACTACAATGCCTAGCCTTCCGGACCATTGGCCATGCTGGCTGGAGCTGATGGGAGTTGGAGACCAGCACATTGGAGGGCCCCAGGCTGGGAAAAGCAGGGTAGGAAAGCCTGCTTGGGGCCTGTGGGCACTTATGGCAATTTGAGGAACTGTCCTGAACACCAGCACAAGATGGCTGCCATGGGAGATGGGACTAGGTGCAAGCCACAAGCAAGCTCCTCAAAAGCTGCAAGGCAGGGGAAGAGTCAGGACCCCACCAGTGCCTTCGAACCTCTCATTTCAGTGCCCGCCAGCCTCTCTCTATATATCCATCACGCTGCATCCCTTCTCCTCGACGGCAGGACCATGAAACCCTCACTCATGCTCCACCAGGATCTCATCCACGGCAAGCTCAGTCTTGCAGAAGAAACTCACTTCTCAAAAATGCACGGACATTCAACGCAGTCCTACCTTATGCGATCCCCATCCTTCCTTTTGAGTTCTGCATCTCTCTGAAGCACCTGCATCAGCTTCCCATACTCCTCCTCGGTCAGAAAATTGAGGTCCAGCATCTTTCCCTCCTGGCAGCACTTCAGCCCAGCCAAGCGCGCGCATACCAGAAGCAGCGACGACAGGAATGAGGAGGCCACTGAGCCGTGAACAGAGAGCCTGCGGGGGATTATTTCAGGTCGGGATACACATGTAATTCTTGCCGTTCACAACAGCATTTTTTGCAGGTGCGCCTGGCGGCAGATGCAAACTGGAACTCCCCCGCACAGGTCTGTTCTTCTTTGGCCCAGTTCTCTCTACAGCATGCCCCTGCGGACGAAAACAACCTTCCCGGGAGAGTTTGGCCCCTTTGTCCATCCACAAGTGGAAGAGTCACTGTGTCCACTTCACTGCACGGTCCAGACGAGAAGAAGGGCAGCTATTGGCTTGGAAGAAAGTCAGAGGATGAACGTGCCAGCTGTCCCGGTACCTGCTTCCTGCCAATACGATGTCTGATTCAGTTGCTCCTGCAAGGAAAACAAAAAAGGGAGAGGAAAGCAGCAAGATGCCTTTTTAGATAAAGGTGACATGTGGCGATCGTATGTGTACTTTGGTGGTGCTTAATTGCGCCCAAGCACATGATATCTAGCAGGCAGCTCTGCACCTGTGAATTCGTGCATACATTTGTGTTGAACTGTAAGAGATCTTTCTATGGAAGCGACCTGAAAACGACAGTTCGTCTCAGCCTCAGTGAATCGCAAGGGCAAACAAAGTGAGGAGACAGTGTCAGTAACTGCCTTAGGGGAAGGAACGGCCGGCTCGTGTCACCCTGATCTTTCCAGCTCATACCCTTTTCTGGTTTTGTTCAACTTAAAATTATTTTAGGTTTTCACTTACAGCTAGACTCACAGATCTTTCCAGTCTGAAGACTAAGGCAAAGAGAGTGTCCTAACGTTACAGAAACCTCTACCAGAAAGGCTGTCAAGGAACAGTCCTCTTTTTGAAGGCATTTTCCATTTGATGGTCTGTCTGGTTTAAAACTGTGAAGTAGGCAGTCTGTGTGCCTGGGCAGCAGGTATGTTGTGACGATCGGATATGCAGCAGAGGCAGAAGCCAACCCCGAACCAGGCCGTCCACTGCTGATGCAGCCCAGCATTTCTACTCAGTGATGACCATTGCTTCTCGACTGGCAGCTATAGATCTCAATTATTTATTTTTATTTTATTTATTAAAACATTTTTATGCCGCCCCATTCGCCGAAGCCTCGGGGCGGCTTACAACACTAATTAGCACGTGCAACAGCTACGTCAGTCTGGTCCTCTCTTGCCCTGCAGTGGATTTCTCTCCCTGGAAGTCACCCAGTCCCTGCTTCCTCCTGAGAAATAGCCATCTTTCTTCTTCCAGGTGGCTGGCAAAGAGCCACAGCGACATTCCTCCATGCCCTGCAGCTTAGGGAGCCGCATGAAGCCCACTTCTGAGGAACAGCGACAAAAGCTTGTCTTGCAACCTTCGCAGGGCGAGCGTTGCGGACAAATTGGTTTATCGCGTCGAAGCGCCCCAAAAGCAAAGCGTGCCGCCTTCAAGAAACGCGCACATCTCTTTTCGGTGCTGCTAACCTCGCGGTGTCCAACAGGCAGAAGTAAACAGCCTTGCAGCTATTTGCTTCTTTTGTGAATGCATCACGCACGCACTCGGCTGCAAAGACGGCGCTTGCTTTTGTACAGCTCGCGCATTTCCTTTGTAGTATCTGTTTACACGATTCTCAGTCTCCGGGAGCCTCAGGGGAGAAAAAGAAAAGCCATTGAAGTTTTCCTTGCAATCTCCTGCTCGCCATGCCATGGCCTTAACAGCACCCACAGGGGGGAAATTCCGTGCATTGCTATCACGGAAAGACGTTTATAGTGCAGGGAAGAGACATTTGGCTCGCTTGCTCGCCTCTTCCTTAAACAAACGCAAATGCTTCAAGATTTCTGGCTCGGAGACTGGGAGCAATTATGAGACTAGCATCAATCGTGGTATCCTGCAGCGCAGAACCCACATGTCCCAGCCCCCTGGGACAGAGCTGGTGCAAGCTCTCCCACTGGCCAGGACAGGTGTCCCACCGCCCCTGTCGTGCTTTGGGCACCCTTTCTCCATGCCTGCCTTGGAGGAGGGATGCAGGCCAGAGCCAGGCGCCTGGGTCTCACGGGCTCTCTAAAGAACATCCTGGCGTCCCTTCGCAGCCAGCGGGGCTCTCGGGAGGGCTGCCTCCCACCGTTCTGCAACTTCAGCTGTGAAGACTGATGCAAGGAGTCCATTTTTTGCAGATCTCTTATCCTCCTTTAACACTGTTGTCAGCCAATGGTCCATGTGCTTCCTTAACCGGTTTCCTGCTTCGGATGCATTTAAATAGTTGTTTATCGCTGGTCTTAATGTTACTAACAATAGGATGCTTCAAATCCCCCCTTTAGCTTTCCTTATTAGCTGCTTGCATTTCCTTGTGTTTCTTTTCTGTTTTCCCTCTTTGGGCAAGAGGCTTTCTCAGGAAATAAAGCTGGTGAGGGCAATTTGAGCTCCTCCAACCGCACCGGCTCAGGGGTGCTGTTACCTGAGACGGAAATGTGCCCCTGCAGGAAATGTGAGGGAGTGGGGGGCTCATGTGGCCCCTGGGCGAAGTTAGTGCAGGCTTGACTTCTCCAAGATCTTCTGCAAATCTTCTCTATGCACCCTTCCCTTCTGATGCAAGGGAAGGACAAGCAGGAAACTGTTTTTGGTTGCAATGCCCTCCAGTCCATAAGACCCTTCCAAGGCAGTTCTCCTTGTGCCTATAATGTTGTCGTTGGCAACATCATAATCATCATCAATATTATAATGAAATCACAGGGCTTTTATTCCCCTTTAGGTCCCTGGAACATCTCTCTCTCTGTCTCTGTCTCTGTCTCTGTCTCTCTCTCTCTCTCTGTCTCTCTCTCTCTCTCTCTCTCTCTCTCTCTCTCTCTCTCTCTTGCGATTTATATCCTGCCTTTTTCCTACAAAGGACTCAAGGCAGCTCACATCATTCTCCTCCTCCATCTTATCCCCACAACAACAACCCTGTGAGGTAGGTTGGGCTGAGAGTCTGTGACTGGCCCAGAGTCACCCAGTTGGCTCCATGGCTGAGTGGGGACTCGAACCCGGATCCTCTGAGTCCCAGGCCCATGCTCTTATCTGCTACACCACACTGGCTCTTTACGGATGGATTGAGATTTCATTTTGAATTATTTAGCTTCCCCAGGAGCACTTGTTTGTGGAAAGCTTGCTAAGAATACAAATGAACAAAAATGACCTCCCGGCGGAGGAATCTCATGGCACCATTTTTCCTCGTCCACATGCTGAGGTCCTTGGACAAGTTAGAGCCAGAAGGGCCTTCAGAACGGATGAGTCCGAGCAGAGCTGGATGGGAGGCGGTGCCTGCAAAGGAGCAGGCAGGGCAAACTCTATAGGAACGGAAGACAATGGGAAAGAATCTGACTCCTGGATGTAGGTAGGAAGCAACGGAGCTATGTATTAATTGACTAGATTTGTGCCCTGCAGTTCTACCAAAAAGCGGCATGCAAAGATGTAGATCCCTGATTATCCTGTGAGACTGATAAGTGGGAGTTTCAGGCAGATAAAAGGAAATGCTTCTTCCCACAGCAGATAGCTACATTGTGGGTTTTGCCACCATGAGATGCACCCTCCTTGCAATTGCCACCTAATTGCCACCTAATTCAGCTCTTTACTTTTCTCTGTTGGAACGAAGGACATCACAACCTGGTTTGGAAGACTGCCTGGGTGGATGTCAAGTAGGTGCGGCATCTGCAGCTTCTGTTCCACTCTACACCTTCCCTGAAACAGACCCGGAAGCCTTGCTCCTCAGCCCATTCCAGCAGAGTTAATAAATAATTGCTGTTCAAAGAGAAGATCTTTGAAAACTTTTACATGCCATGCCCAGATACATTTTGATCCTGGATGCTTCTATGCAGCTCTTGATTTTTTCCCCGCCCTTGTACAACGTTCGTGTTTGGCTCTCCGTGTAATGCATGCATTACAAATAAGGAAACAATCAAATCGCTTGCAAAGTTAGCACAATCTATTCCGCACTGAAATTATGGGCTGTTCCCAGCAGGGGGTAAACCAAAATGGACACACAAACAGATCCTGAAAGTCTGGGGGGAAATCCACTGCAAATGGAGACCATGAAAACTTCATTTCTGTTTCCACAGCAGCCTCTTGCACTGCTAAGGCGGCATCTGCAATCTGGAAGGGCAGTGACCCACACAGGTGATTCTGTGCTGCAAGAAGCATCTGCGGAGAAGAAGCCTTCCAGGTGAGGGTCCCGCAGTCGCCTTCCCACTTCAGCCCCACTTTCCTGCCCCACTTGTGCCAGAGAGACTATTCTGAAGTTGGATTTTGATTTTGGAAAAGAGACCCACACTTTAGGTTGGGGAACTGACTAGTTACAGAATGTTCCTTTAAGCTACTGACCCGCCATTATTGTTACCCAGAATCCCCCCCTCATTGTGACACAGGTCATCATGCCACAGATAAAGACACGAGCAACCACCAGGAAGAAAGAACTGGGGCCCATGTATTCATTTCATCCTCCCACACAAATTTCTCCGACTTCAGAAATTGAATTGGGTGGGATCAGCCCCCCTTCCCTTCTTGCCTGTCTGTTGTTGAAGCAAATGTTCATGACAGAGAATCAGACCACTTAGGAATCTCCAGCCACCCACGACCCAACCAAGAAAGGCTGCACTGGGCAGCTGAGCGCTAAATAAATTGGGCACCCAGTGAAAGTAGGAAAAAGCTGCCCAACGCTGATCAAGGCAAGAGCACGACCTCTTCAAAACATCTGTGCTGCCAGAAGGAATGGCTGAGTTGACACAGACTCTGCAAACAAAGAACTCTGTGTGGTTTATCATCACCGTCACTCTTCCTCTTCCACCTGTGTCCCCTCTCCCGCTGCTGCCCCCGTGAGGGTCAAGAGCTGGTTCTGTCAATATCCAGAAACAATCTCACCCTTCAGAAATGCTCCTCTGAATGCTTGTATTGTTTGAGTTCACCAGTCTCAGAATGAAACACTTGCAAAAAGTTATCCACCGCCTTCCCCTAGTGTGGTTATTAGGGTTCGGCCGCGACGGAGGAGGCCTGCAAGGAAATACTGCAGCGCGTCCTCGCTGCCAAAGGTAACTGGCGCGGACAGCAGCTTTGCACTCAGAAAAACCCTTCTTCTCCTTCCCAGTCCCCTGAAATCACTGAGCACTGTGCTATAATGACCCTGTGGGACCAGGTTTGGGCTGCTGCTTGCCCTGAATGTGAGCGTTTTCCAGATATATGGGATGCGGGCGTTATTGGAGGGTGGAAAAGCAAAAGGTTCTTTGCTGCTTTCCTTCCCTTGTGCAGCTACACCTATCCCAAACCCTAACTCCAAACTTCCAAACCAGGAAGTTTGCTAATACTATGAGGGCCAACTTTGCTTCCTCTTCAGCATCTCCGATTTTCTCCTCCTCTCCACAATGGGCATTTTAAGGATTCACAAAGCTCACAGCTCCTTGGCAGGCGGGGTTTTTGATGAATTTGGGGTGCAGTCCTCTTGCAATGAGCGCAGGCCCTGCTCAGGCGGAGGTGATCGCCACCTGTCTTTCTGCACCATGTTTTATGCTACACTGGCTTTTTGGAAGCAGGAGGGAAGAGGCTTCTCCAGGCCACCTGGCATGAGCACACCTGTTCATCTCCAAGGGGTTGCATCATGAAGCTCAATATTGCCTACACTGACTGGCAGCAGGTCTCCAGGCCATATATCCAGAGCCCTGCTTGGAGGACCAGCTGAAGGGCCCCCAGACGTGGCCAGCCTGGCTTGCCCCATCTTGACACAAGCAAAGGAATGCTCACTGCCATTTAAAGAGTGAGTGAGAGAGAGCCATCTCCCAATGACCCATGTATCTTCCCCAACTTTACCAGGAGATGTTAGGGAATGAATCTGGGACCTTTGGTGTGCAAAACACATGCTGAACCTCTGAGCTGCAGCTGCTCCAACAGAGCTGACCTTTGGCAAGGTAGAATAAATGCCACTGACTGTAAGTATGAAAGTCGTTGTTTGCATAGCATTAATCAAAGCCGAAAAGGTCACACAGGTGCAACTGAATTGGCTGTTGCACATAGGAGATCTGCCTGAAGCGAAGCCGGGGCATCCAGCCACACAAGCTGTGCATCAGTCAGCATTAGGGTATCTGCTGAATGTCGGTGCCAGTAAATTGTTGCCCCAATCTGTAGCATCTTCATGTGCCATTTGAAAGACAAATTGCTCCATTTGGTATCACCTCTAAACAGTTGCCTGGTCTTTCATTTCAAGGAGAAATGGACCTGAAGTACCTAGCATTGCAAAATTGTGTTTTTACTCACTTGTGTGACTTTACTGGCAGCTTATTCGAGTAATTTGCCACTGGTTCTCTTGTGCTATAATCTTCCAAAGTTGCTGATAACACTGTTGATTTATAAGGCAATCTGAGTGAGGGTTGGCAGTGAGACAATGAGTGCATTGTCTTTGATGTGTTTTAAATTTAACAGCCAGTGGAGGGTGCAGAGAAGGATATATTCCTTTCCTGGACACCCTCCCGATGTGTTGCACTGCAACTCCCATCATTCCCAGCTGCAGGGTACCAGCTGAAATGACGGTGGAAGCTGAGGCTAGGCTATGACAGCTGTTCGAAAATGTGGCCATTAATGCACTTGGGAAAGAGAAGAGATTATATTTTCTCCATATGGTTTCCATGTAGGAAAAGAAAAGCCCCAAAAAAGCCATAGGATTGAGTGACCCATGCCTAGAGGTAAACTCGGTAACAGCTGAGGGTCCCAAAATTGTTGGGCTGATTGTTATGATGTTAGGAATAAATTCCAGTGCATTCAGGTAATATATCCCCAAGCAGGTATATGCAGTACTGTCTGTTTTACAAATAATTCTAAATAGCTTGGAGAACTTTGGTTATTGGGCAGTACAGGAATGAAATAAATAAATGAATGAATAAAGAATTATCTTTTTTTCACAGGCAGGGCAGCATTAACACAAAAGGGAGGCAACAAATTGTGCAGGGAAGCAAAGGACTTGGACGAGTTCACACATTCTGCAGGAACAAACCTCCACACCCAACAGTGTGACACAGGCAGCAACCTTGTTCTCGCCCAGATGGGCAGCCTGTGCGTGAATTGTAGCACCTCAGGTGGCAGCTCGGCGTTCCCATGACCAAATGCAGCTCCACAAGTGAACCCTGCACATGGAAAACTAGCCTATCAGGGGATAGATTCTGAGCTAGCTTTCTCCCGGCGATGCTGGGCCACTCCCTGCCTCCCCAGCACATGCACGTGGGGACATTTTGAGCAGTAGACCCAGAAGAAAAGGCACTGGCTCAGCAAAGTATCTGAATGAGTAGCAGCACACAAGATTTCAACACGTCTGGAGAGAGCCAGTTTGGGGAAGGCTGCCCTGGCATCAAGGTCCCAATCTCGGCTGCACCTGTCCCCGCCTCCCAGTCTAAGCAACAGACGGAAAGAGCGAAGTCACTCATCACGTGTAATTTGGTCTTGAGAACTTGTCCCAGTGCAGCTCCCCAGTGGAATGAGGGACGAGGGAAAATGGAGGGGGGGGGTTGTTCAGCAGGAGTGAGAAGCTTCAGGCTCGCTTGCTCCGCTGATCTTGACACCCTCCCCCCCTCCCGCCTCCCCGCCCCGCCATCCCTGTTGCTCTTACTGACGCGTGTCGGGTGCTCTTTCCCCTTCGCAGACGCGCTCAGGGGCCGCTTCGCACGCAGATCGGAGGCGCGCGTCCCCGAACAGTGGAGAGGTCCCGGTTCCGAGTCCGAAAGACGCCCGGAGCGTATAGCGATTAAAGAAAGGAGGGAGCGGGAAAAGAGGAATAAAAGTGGGGCAAGAGAGAGAGAGAGAGAGAGAGAGAGAGAGAGAGAGAGAGAGAGAGA
>NW_025335549.1:12985814-13420163 GCF_004798865.1 Varanus komodoensis | reverse complement strand
CCATATGCATATTAGAAAGGAAGATCCAGTTCACATTTAGTAATTTATTTGCATGCATGCCAGATAGAAAATTTATTTAAGCAAGGCCACAATCCACATATTTCACAGAAAGCATGCTTCCATTCCAAAAGCTTGATGAATTCAAGGTCTTACTTAAAAGGCTGCTAAGAGAAAACTTTGCTGCATGAATTAAGTATTCCTTGCAATAAAAGAGATTTGTGTTGTTTATAGCATTTCCCCCCCATTACTACTGTGGCAAATGTGAAAAATGTATTTGAAGCCAAAGAAACAGCATATCTTGGCAGAGCAGCATAAGTATATTTCCTATTCACTGAACAGATAAATGAAGCCCGAGCAATGCGTGAGAGCAAATGCCTGCTTGAATGCGAGTCCGCTGCCTTCTGATATCCTCCACAGGAAATAGTCTATCACAGGTACTCACTGTCAAATCCAGTCTCCAGCCGAGAGGCAGAGATCCTGACACGCATTGGAATGCAGCCGCTGCCCTCCCTGCCACCCCACCGTCTCTTGCGCGTCTCCTGTTAAAAAAGGAAGCGAAGAAATGGAAATACAAAAGCCAGAAACGGCTGTTTCCTTCACACTGGGGGCTCACAATGGCCCTGTGCCAAAATGAAGATCGTAACAAAGAAACAATATGCATAAAGGTGATCGCTTTGTTTGCCTGCTTCTTTGTTTTGAACGCATGAAACAGTCTTAAGATCAGCAGACAGGATCTTTTACAAATGAGATGTTTTGATGACATCATTTGTTATTTTCCAGAAGTATCCAACAGTGTCATCCTGCAGGCTCAAACAGCACATGGAACCACCAGGCACTGCCACATCTGCCTTGCTGCTTTCACAGCCATTTAGAAACAGAGAAACAGGGTGAGTCAGAAGGGGCCTCCCGGGCCATCCAGTCCGACCTCTGGCACCAGCCGGCTCCACTCACGGCATGCCTGCCCTGCGCATGTCCAGCCTATCCTTGAACACCCGCACCGATGGGGCCTCAACGACCTCTCATGGAAGCCCATTCCACACCCTTGGGGTCCTGACTGTCAGGAAGTGCTTCCTGGCATCCAAATGGAACCTTGGCTCCCTGAGCTTTGCTCCGTTGGAGCGCGTCCTGCCTTCCTCTGCAGGGGAGAACAGGTCTCTACCCACCTCCGTGTGACATCCCCTCACATACCTGTATGTCGCCAACAGATCCCCTCTGAGACTCCTCTTCTCCAAGCTGAAGAGACCCAACCCCACTTACACAACCCCATTGGTGCAAATGTACCTGCATCTGGATTCTCCTCCGTGCATAGTCCAGAATCTAGTTTCAGCTGGTGCAAAATCAGTTGTGCTCCTCATTTGACACAGTTGGGCACATCTTACGTAAGGTTGTAAGACAAGCACCCCAAATGAGGGACATCCCCCATTTCCGCCGTGGCCAAAAGGAAGCCTCCAGGATGCTCTCCTGTTTTGGCTACTTAGAAACCCATCCAAGCCACCCATTGTAGCAAGACCAACATGGGGCTGGGGCCAGCAAGCTTCATTCCTTCTCCCAACATACTTTTAGGCTTCAAACATTCAAACATCTTATTTTTTATTTATTTGATTGCTTCTTTGTTTATACAAGCTTTTATATACCATAGTCCATAGCCGATTTGGCTCCCAGAAAGGTTTACACGATTAAAATAGCAAACAGTAAAATAGCAAAACAATCAAAATACATTTCAATAACAGTACATTTCTGCAGTTCAGCACCTGAGCCAACCAACAAGGGCAGAAAATAAAGCATATAATGAACAAAAATAGACAGAAACAACTAAATAAATATGAACTCTAATAAACAAGCAGCAACACAGCAGGTACATAAAAACAGGTATAATGATTTTTAAAAATATGTCACTTACCAATTAAAATACTTAAAAGAACAGAAAGGTGTTTGCTGGGTGCAGGAAGATGTATTATATCAGCACCAGACATGCTATCAGTTCCATAAATAGGGCATGATCTTGGGGTTTGTATAGGTCAGGGGTCTCAAACTCAACTTACCTGGGGGCCGCTGGAAGTAGAGTCCGGGTGAAGCTGGGCCGTATCAAGCGGTGGTGGTGGGCCGCTCATCCCATGGTCGCTCCCGGAGGCCGGCCTGGGCACCACCGGCACTTTGAAGGCCGCAGGGCCCCTCCCCCATGCCCCGTCCATCTCAGCAATTGGCCCGCGGGCTGCGAGTTTGAGACCCCTGGTATAGTTACACAAGCAAAATAGTTTGATTTTGTAAGTCAGATTCTGCTTACCTGCCACCACCACTCTCTATATTGGGGTGAGGAACCTTTTTCTGTCCAGGTCGCCATTCCCCTGGTCAAAACCTGTTGGGGTTCACATCCCACTGATGAGCCTGACCAGAACTGAAAGTGGGTGGAAGTCCCTCAGGGCCTTCAGGTTAGATCTCCCTAAGCTTTCCCCTGTTAAGGCCCCTGTGTCACAGGCATTCAGGGGCCATAAACCGAATTTTCCAACAAGGTTTTGAAAAGTTTTTCAAAGCAATAGTACGAGTATCTGAGTCTCCTAGGATACAAGAGAATCCACTTCAAGTTTCAGTTTTGACCTATTCAAGAGCACAGATGTTTTCTGACACTTAGGTGGACTCATTTTCCACTTTCACCCACAATATTTCTGTTATTAATTGGTGTTTCTGGCTCAATTAGTGGGAGAGATGATTGCTTTCTAATATTGCCACCAGGTACTAAAAAGGTCAATAGCCTTATATTTCTTTGCAAAACAATTCTGATTTCTACTGGAGGGAGTGAGAATATGACTTCTTAAATTATATTATCAGAATCGAGGTGTTTCAGTCACCTCTGTAACCAAGCTGCCCCTACATGCCTTGGGATACTTAACCCATACTCCATTTTTGTGTTTCTGCTCAAATTTAATCATTTCTTGAGATGGAAAGTTAATGAGATGCATAACACTTGCTACTAGTGCATGCTTTAGGTGAAAATAATTGCTATGGTGATAAGGAATAGGGAAAGAGACTGGACTGGACTGGGCTGAAAGGGGTCATTTTTGAGATAATTTTCCACCTTGACAAAGAGCGCCTCTGTTTATGCTATCAGTGTGAGTGTTCATCAATAGAAAGGAGAAACATAGGAAGCAGCCTAAGTAGGACCATCAGTCAATCTAGCCAGGTATCACCCACACCAAATACCTGCAACTTTCCAGTGGTCCAGGCAGGAGTTCAAGTATAGAACCTGCTATCGAGTTATGGATTCTCATCTAGATCATATCTCCCTTTCTCTTCATGATGTCAGGATGTGGCCAGTTCTGACTATCCTCCTCTTCATAGCAGGGTGGGGTGGACACTCAGGGCTCCAAGTTGGAATGTGTGAAGGAGTAAGGTTTCAGCTCACCAGGATTCCCTGCACATTGTCTCACGGCTTGTCTTGTGCCCAGTTCCTGCCCATGGTAACATCTGTTATTGCTCTGCAGCAATGGGGAAACTGTGCAAACTGAGCAGGGATCTAATATGGGAAGATTTCCTTATTTCTGCAACTCTGATTGATTCCTTCTAGCCAGAGCTCTCCAGACACATTACAACAGTCCTACAGCAGGGCCCTAATGAAGGAATAAATAAATAACCTCTGCAGAGACCCGAACATTATAAAGGTGCTAGTCCAGCTTGAATACATGCAGGCATGGCATTTCAAATGGAACATTAAAACTAAGGATGGAGAAAATGTACTTATGGTATATGGGAGTCTTCCTTTTCCTAGGAAAGGACTATCATGCTCCGATACTTCATATCTATATACGTCTATGGAATCCATAGAAACACAAAATCTATTTCACACACTGAAGGGGATTTGTTATTGTTTATTTTATTTTTTTTAATTGTAGGCACATCCTTTCATAATGCTATAGAATTTTGGAACATCATTGTCCATAGGATCAGCAAAACACTAGAAGTCACAGGCACTTTCTGCATGAGGAAACAAACCTGGTTTTGGTTCTTTCAGTAGCTAAATTCATTGGCTTTAATTAGTGCTTTCTAATGGGCAAAGTGCTTAGGCTGACCTTAAAAGCTATTTCTGAGCCATCGCCCTTTCTAGTATAATGGTGTTTTCTACAGCAGAGCCCTTTTAAGAATGATTACAGCCATTATTTCCTTAATTTTGGGAAATCTCTCTCTTCCAGTGTTTCAAAATGTATTCACTTATTGGCAATTAATACATTAATTTACAGATGTTTTTACTCTGGGAAATGTTCAGAGCATGAATACTCTGAACTGTGGAGGACGCTGAGCCACAGTATCTAGGAATGGCCAAGCATGGTCTGACTCCCCAGAAAATGCTTCTGTGTCTGTGCTGAGCACACCTCATGGGCTCCTAGCCCACCTTGAGGGCATTTGCAGGTTCTCCTGAGGAATTTTTGCTAAAAATATTTCAGGCATCTGCTCAAGGAGAGAATCAAACTGGGTATTTCACCAGCCTGCATTGAGTTGCATTAGCACTAATTTGCTATATTTACCTGAATTAAGCCCTACCGTCCTACTAAAAAAGTGGCACTCAGGGCAGCAACTTGATGAGAATCAGCACTAATGTTGTTAACAGTGACACACATTATAATCCACAAAGTTGCATTGCTTTAAAAATGGCATCAGCTGAAGTAATCACTGAAAAGTCAGTATTCATAATCTGCCTTACTGCAAGCAACAAAAAGCAGCCCACCCTACAGCCTTACTTGTACCAAGGGTCTTTGGTGATCAACACGCTTTTTGGTCCCCACCAGAAGCAAACACCCTCTTACTCTTGTAGCCATGACCATTGAATTGAATTTAAAATAGAAAACTGCCCAAGAGCCCTCCTTTTTATCCAGATCGAAAAACAAGACCTGTACACACACTTAGAATGGGTTAGCACACTTATGAGGGAGCTCCATCACAGCTGCCCTTGAGCTCATGTCTTCCAGATGTCTTGGACTGTGGGTTCTGTGATTCCTGTCCATTTGCCATGGTGGCTTGGCCTTATGAAAGTAAGTTGAAATGTCTGCAGGGTACCAAATTGGAAAACTCCGCCGTATTTTATCAGAAAGGTAAAAGCAGTTGCAAGATATGGAACTGGAGGGTGGAGAAAGAAGCGAATCACTAGCTGTGATTCACAATGGCCTCCTTAAGGGCAGGTGGTAGACAAGATTATTCAGTCCAATGTCCAAAATTATCTGACTGTTTCCTTCAGGAAAGACTCACCACAAACAACACTTGCCCTCTTTTTGGGTTGGAGTGACACGCATTTCTACAATTAAAAGCACTTGTGTTGGATGTAGGAAACTGGCAGGCAGGAAAAAATACCTTGGCCCATGTGTTCTAGAAATAACTTTGAGATGCAGTCATGTTTCATGAATTAATGACAACCCACTGGGCAAAGCTTTTAGTTAAGGCCTATTTTTCTACCATTTTGTAAAGTAGCATTTAAGTTGGGTCAAATGACAAAGTTCTTTCCGATCATTCCATTTCAATCTGAATTTGAAGATATATGTATATTAGCAAATGATCAGGAGATTTTTCATTTTAGAAATCTGGAATGATAATTTGCATTCTTATTGCAGATTTGTTTAAGACACACAGAGCAGAAAAGCTAGAAATGATCCTAACATTTCAAGAATAAAGCATGAAAGTTTCATACTCTCAGGACATCTCAATTCGGTCAAAGTAACACGAGAGCTCTTTTTCCAGGTGCCTATTTGCCTGTTTTCTATGCCCTTCAGTAGGAGGAATGCTGAATTCTCAACTACTTCTCACCAATGAGGCACACTTCCTCCATGGATGCTGCAATGGATTCCCACAGTGTGACACTTTGTCACTGAAGCTTCCCTTCATAGACTCAGGATTTTTAATTACACAGTTGGAAAATTTGTGGAGTTGCAGTTACTTAATGGAAACCAATAAATATGCTTCATTTCTTGGTTAAATTTCCACAGCAGGACTTAGTTTTGCCTAAAACAAACCAGAATGTACCCGCACTGCATCTTTGCTATGCTGGTTCCAGTTCAGTAATGAACATGCATCATTACACACACTGGAACAAAGAAAAACTGCAAGGCTTTTGTAGTCCTGACAAAGTGGTGAGGATTTTCCTACCCCTCTGAAACAAGTCAGCTAGATGACCAAAACCAATTAAGGAGTGAGATGCGCTTCTGTTACTCCTCTTGCTATGCCCTAGGTGTTTGTATGTTCAGAGCCATCCAGGCACTGCGCTCTGCAGAGCAATGATCCCCTCATTTTAAATGCAGCCCACATGCTTTCTCAGGATCATAGAATCGAAGAGTTGGAAGGGGCCAAGAAGGCCATTGGGTCCAACTCCCTGCTCAGTGGAAGACTCCACACTAAAGCATCCCTGCAGATGGCTGTCCAACTACCTCCATCATGGGAGAGCCCACAGCCTCCCTAGGTCATTGGTTCCATTGTCGTACTTTTCTGAGAAAGGGGAAGTCCTTCCTGATGTTCAGCCAGAATCTGGTTTCCTGTAACTTGAGCCTGTTATTCCATGTTCTGCACCCTGGGAGTGTGGTGAAGAGCTTCTGGCCTTCCTCTTTGTGACAGCCTTCCAAGTTCTTGAAGAGTGCTATGATAACTTTCCTCAGTCTTCTCTTTTCAAGGATAAACATGCCCAATCTTCAATCTTCTCTTTCAATCTCTCCTCAAAGATACTTGTTTCCAGTCCTCTGAGCAACCTTGTTGCCCTCCTTGTCTGCATCTTTCTGAAACTGTAGAGTCCAGAACTGGCCAAAATATTCAAGATGGGACATAACTAGTGCTGAATAGAGGGGAATCAGTGCCTCATATGATTTGGAAACTATGCTTCTATCAATACAGCCCAAAATAGCATTTGCTTATTTCGAATCCACTTCATATTGTTGGCTCATATACTACAATTCTAAAATACTTTTTGCTTAGAGTATTGTTGAACTAAGTATCTCTTATTTTGTAACTGTGCATTTGGTTCCTCAGTGGAGAACTTGGCATTTATCCCTACTGGATTGCATTCTGTTGCTTTCAGCCCAGTTCTCTAGTGTATCAAGAACATTCTGAATTTAGTTTCTGTCTTCCAGGGTATTTGCTATCCTGCAGGGTTTTTTTTTTTTTAATCACATTTTAACATCATGTTATCTGTACAGATTTAGGCATTACATCAGCAGTGTTCAACCTTACTCCTTAGGTGATTTTTGGGTTCACATGCCAGTAATAATGTTCTCATAAGGGAGCCATGAAATGGAATTGGAGTAAAACCTAGATTCACAAACTTTCTTTGAAGACGGAAAGTTTTTGTTGCCTGGAAACTGAGAGGCAGATTATCATGCTGTTGCAATCATAGAACAATGAAGCAGCATGGAAAGAAGTTACAACATTTATCACTCCCTTTAACACATAGCTCAGTGCATCTGGAGTGCTCTCATGTAGTCTGACAAAGTCTAGGATAACATTAGTTGGTGAATGCTTAGGAAATATTTCTGCCCACCCAATCTGTCATTCACCATTCCAGAGCCAACGTTTTAGTTGGCAATCAAAAAGGAAAAAGGGCCAGTAAGTAGCCAGGAATGTTGAGGCAAGCCATTACTTAGAAACACAGAGTCAGAAGGGGTCTCCCAGGGTATGCCTAACCGTGGACACCCTCAACCACTTCCTGTGGAAGCCCATTCCATACCCTCAGGGTCCTAACCATCAGGAAGTACTTTCTGGGATCCAAACTGAACCTGGTTCTCTGAGCTTTGCTCCATCGGAGCCTGTCCTGCCCAACTCTGCGGGGGAAAGCAGGTTGCAAAGGAACAATGCACCAATACCCCAAGGGAAGAACTTTTTACTTGAGAACTGACTTTGCCAGACTGGGGTTTTGGGGGCATGGTTTGTACGTCTGGCTTCCTCTTTGAGAGAATTTGGACCATGTCACTTTTTAAAGTTCAAAACTGGCCATTGTTTCTAAACTCAGCATCCATTTCATCTTACTGGTGAAGCTCAGACTTTAGCTCCCCTTTTTCATGTTAAAATATTTTCTTTGTCTCCTTTCTGGATTAATGTTCCTATCTGAACTCTGCTGGATCCTCCACCTTGGTCCCTGGGAGAGCTCTTCTCCAGCCTAAATCTGGGTCTTCAGATCTCTGCTAATGATAGGTAGATTTAAAGTTCCTTTCCCCCGAGGTTTAGACTACATTGTTATATATTTGGAAGCTTTAAAAATTGCATTTAACTACTTTGGACTGGTGGGCATTTAAGTGGAACTAATACTTCCAACTGCTGCTAGTTTGACATTGGCATGCCATAGCTATTCCATTTGATGTTCTAAAGCAGTTTTCCTAATATTATTATCCAATAGGTCTCAGCCAAAGTTAAATTGTTGTTTACATAGTGCAGTCTTTGCATGTAACAATCACACAACTTTTTATTCATGAGTGAAAATGTATTTTCTGTGCTAACATGCCATATTTTGCTTTTTACTTCTGCATCTTCTTCTGCATTTTTCTCTGTTAACCATTCATATATATGTGACATATTTTCATTTGTTTTAAAAGCTAAAGGGTAGTTGCTGTTTTGCTGCCTAAGCTTTTAAATGTATTTTAAAATACATTGAACTTACAATAGCTTTAAGTGAGTTCAGGTTACACTAACCTGCCCTTTGGGGTGAAATCAGAAACTTATTCTCAAATTTCTTTCTGCCTGAGAGCCAAATCCCATTTCAGAGAAGCCCCTGGGTCTCCATTCAGGGTTAGATGGGGCAGGGTGTGAAGTGAACTGAGCAAAAGTTCAAACTATGTCAATATAATTTAACTTACAGATCTTAATGCCAGTTACTAAGCCTTAGGAGATGCATTCCAAACTTTCGGAATAGGGAAAAATAAGGGAGTTGCCTCCCCAAAAATACTCAAAGTGGGAAAACTGCCTGATGATTGAGAAAAAGGTGTGCAAACAGGAGAAGTGTCTGTAGCCATTGGTTTGGAATGCCAGGACTGACATTTGTACTTCCTGTGCAGGTCTTTTGGGAAAGCTCTAAAGACCTTCTGTTTTCGGTGTTTTAATTTTTAGGTTGCGGTTTAAATTAGAATAATTATTTTCCCTGAACTGTATTGTTTGCATTGTTTCGGGGAAGCAAAATTGTGAAATGAAAATCAGTCTCTCAAGAAAAATGGAGGTGCTTTATATGGTGTTAATCTTTATTTCAGTTCCATTCTGATTCAAACCTGTGGCCCTGCCTGATATTTCACTTCTTCACTTTATTTTCTGATTTCTTTGTAGAACACTCAGAGAGCTTTGCCTAATAGAACTGTTTGGGTATTTAAGAAATAAATTATAAGTAAAATATAAGTAAAATAATTTGAAACCATACCAACAGCTGTTCCATGATATATTTGGGAAGGAAGCAGAGATTGACCTCAAAATCTAACATGAACTTAGTAAAATGTAAGCCAGTCCCAAATTTAATGGGACTTACCCCCAAGTAATCCTTCTGTGGAATCAGTGGAATGTCTCCACAAAACAAAATGGGGCCGGGGGAGCCATTTCACAAGACCATTTCTCCTTCAATTGCTTGACCAGTGTCATGATTAAAAATAAAATAATAAAATAAAATTGCTTTTACTTGCTGACTCCAATATAAATGAATCTGTGGGTTTGGGTCTGGTTATCAGTACTTCCTACTGTCTTCCTGGTTATACTTTAAGTTCTAGAGAGTTGTGCCAAAAAAGCCCTCCTCCTCAATTTAAAAGGAATCATTCTCATTCTACTTAACAAAATGAGAATGGATTCTAAAGGAGGCCCAAAGCTAAAAGAGAGAGAAATTCTCCTGGGTTAGGTTTCTTGAGCTTGCCTTTCTTAGGAGGGGACTGAGGAGTGTTTTTCATTGCACAATCATCTTTCTGGCAGCTTGCAGCTTTCTCGGCTTCCTATGCGTCAATTAAAGTCCAGATGAAGACATCATGAGCTAATGCCTCCCATAAGGCCTTTTCAGATCAGGCAGCCTGGGAGACTTGCAGTGATTAGGTACGTTCAAAAACACCACAGAAATGCATTATAAGGCACCCTGAGAATGAAGCAGGACAACAGAGGTCTCTTTAGTAGGAAAAGAAAACATTCAAGAAAAAATGGAGGATTGATTTTGGTTCAGTCTTGGATCCACCTCTTGCCTGCAGCTTGACACAATGCAATTATTATTTACTTATTAGACTTCTATCCTGCTTTATTCTTGCAACAAACTCAAAGTAAAGTTGATTAGACTCTTAGGAAACTGAACCGCTTTACCATCAATAATATCATTGCATCTGTTCATTTATTCATTGTTATTGCATTGCTATCCCACTTTTTTTTTTTTAACAAGGAGCTCATGGCAACAACTTTTGTAGAGGAAGCAATGTCAACATATGCGGTTTTCCTTTTGCCTCCATGACAAGTTGCACCTGCCTAAATTATCCCCACTGCATAGATCCCTGTTCTCCTATCTACTCTACATGTTCATCATTTTCTCTTTTAATCAGCCTGTAGAGAGAATGATGGACATAAACACAGAAAAAAGGAAAAAATAAGGACGGCTAGAAAGAAGAACAAAGCAAACCGGAAGCAAAAAAGGCAAAAGTGAAGCTGCCATATTTTGCATGTATCATGAAAGGGCAAGCATCCCTGGAGAAGACAGCAATGCTAGGGAAACTTGAAGGTGAAGGAAGAATAGGAAGAACTGAGATGGATCAGTTCCATCGAAGAAGCAGCAGCCTTGAGTTTACAAGAGCTGGGGGGTGGTGAAGGACAGGCCATCTGGAGGGCTTTCAGTCATCGGGCTGCCATAACTTGATGTCTGCCCATAAGAACAACAAGAGGATCTTGAGTGTTGTCAGAGCAGATAAGAGTTCTTGTTGTGTCCTCAGATAAGGGGCAAGGCTGTTGATGAGTAATCAGTGCATTTCATGAACAAAGAGAGCTCTTGGGGAATTGTACATCAGGAGGCTGTGTGCCAAGATCACGTGGAGACTGAGAGCTTGAGGAAAGATTTTCTATCACAGGCTCAGTTCAGAGATGTATGCGCATTTGATTTCTTTTCACTTTTGGTAAGCCCACCAGAATGTGCAAAGTGCTCCATATTTGGAGCAAAAAGAACTTGAGGTGCTTTGTGTGTGTGTATGTGTGTGTGTGGTCCTTCATCCAGTCGTTAGTGCAAAAAAAGCTTGCTTCAGATTTGTTATGCCCTTTTCTTTTTTCAACATTCTCTTTGGGATGATGACAAGGTAAACTGTGGAAAGCTTTTTCATAAAGAAATGGAATTTCCTTTGTTACAGCCCTGTGTGTTGACTAAAAGGTGTGTTTGTGATGCTGGGAATGCCTTTCTACTTAAGCCCAGTGGGACTCCCTAGCATCTGCATTCTGGTAAGTGCAGAAAAACACCAGCAGATCTTTTGCATGGATTCTGGAGGGGAAAAAATGAACACCTTTTCATAGTTCTTCTATTTGCATAAATGTCAGGATCTGCACATTTAAAAAAAAAATGCACACAGGTGTCTCTCTTTTGTGGGGGGGTGGGCGGGCTCAAACTTCATGCCAATTCCATCATAATTGTAACCAACGGTGATCCTTAAGTGCATTTGACCAGAAGTCCTCCTGCCTGCTATATATAGACTTCAAGAGGCATTTTCTCCTGTTATCAACATCATTGTCAGTTTCCTTCTGTCCACACACTTCTTCATTCAGCCCTGAAGAGCCATATTCCATACTTATTAATTTCACCCTCCACTTCAATGCCTCTGTCTTTAACTCCATTTCTCAGCAAGTGCGTTGCCAAGAGACGACAGTTCTTAGAATTCAGAATACAAGAACACACAAATGGGTGAAGATTAAAGATTCCATTATGATTTTATTACAAAAACAACAGAGGGAAAAATCTGAGGCACCTGGAAAGAATATTATTTTGCCCAATGTGTTTTGGAAACAAGCTTTTCCCTTCTTCAGAGCTCCCTTGTCTGTTTTTGAGAAGAGAATCCTTCCAGACATCTTCTGTGTTAAATGCTCACAAGTCTTTATTAAGCCAGAGTAAATTAACAAAGCAGTAGAAAGCAAAACACTTTAAATAAGATTATAAGCTTACATTCCTGCAGTTGCCAAAGACCAATTAAAATATGACAATAGACAAGACTCCAATATGGACTTCTCCTATTTCAGTACCTTCCCAAATGGGCTTGCACCAAAATTCCATCTAAGGGATTCATATACACTATTATGCACATATTAATCCTACTCTTATTCAAACAATACTTCTATAACTTTGCAAAAGCTTGGCAGTAAGACAATATGGATAGTTCCATGCTAGCTGCTTTCCAAACCATTATGTAACCTTGAGATGTCTCCAGAGGTTTATCCACCAGCCCTTCGAGCCCGGGAAGAAGAAGAAGCACAGCCAACCACTCAAAACAGCAGGCCCAACCAGAAGTTTGACAGGGGAGAAAGCAATGTGTGAAGTGCTCATAACTCTTTGAAATAATAATGGTCTTTTAATGAGGTGAGAGTCATCAAATCTCATCAAGCTTCCTTCTGTGGAATTGGCGTTTGGTGCCTGGTCACACCCGCCTTTTGCAAGGGCACCTCCACGCTGTCAATGTTCCAGATGTGCCAACTGAAGCAAATCTGCCACCCAATATCAGTTATGCATCATCTAACCCACCCGAAGCTCAAACCCTGAGCTGCCTCCAGCTCACAACTTAGTCGCACCTCTTTGCTCCAGTCCGATGCATTCCACGTTGTTCCAAGGGGCAGCTTCTTTAACAGCAAGTCTTTAAGACACCTCCTTGCTGGGAGGTTGAGTTGCCTAAGCACATATTGAAATCTTCATATATATTATGATTCAGTATACCTGTTAACAGGGGGCAAGAACGAAACTTACTCAGTCCATCTTAGCATCCTATTCTGGATGTTCAGCTGTAGTGCTACATTTAATATCTCTGGATGGAGTCATCCTGTTAGCATGGCTGAGAAGGTTATAATGTTTTTAAATGCAGCCTTAAAAATCAGACCAACAGTTCCCGCAAATGCTGATTTATACCTCTAGGGATTTAATACTGAGGGTAGGCAGTCTTTCTGCCCGTATTATTCCTAGCATATATTTGTGCTTGCATGTGTGTGTGTGTGTTTTCCTTTCCTTTGAAAAGGGTCTGCAGACAAGTTACCTATCTCTCAATGTATATACCCCTATCCAAATGTTAAACAAAACAATCAAGGGACTCAGATTGGCCAGCAATGATTTTTTTTCAAAAAAATCCTTCCTATTCTACAAATCCATAAAAAATATTCGGTTCTTTGCAATCTTGATCCCCTGTATATGTCAGTAATATTTGGCATTCGTGGCAGGAGTGGAAAATGCCAGAAATCAGTTTGATCCCTACTTTTGGGATTATGTTGCATGTCTCATGATAATCGCTCTGTTCCCAAGAACATTTTCTGTATCATTAGCTTTTTTTCTCAAAACTAGATCTGATTAATTTCTTCAATCTACTCTATTTCACTCAATAAAGGAAGGAGGCAATGACTTTTGAAGCCTCACCACTAGGCAGCCAAGCTCAATCATCTACCTGACTGGCACAGGAGATGTGTCACCTCTGGAGCTCAGACGCTTAAGGACACCCTTGCTGGATCGCACCCTTAAAGGCCAAATATCTGTGTGAATACAAATAGCTTTCTGCACTAGTGGAAGACAGATTGGGTGGAAGGTGGAACTAGCCTGGCTCCCCTTGGTAGAAGATTCTTGAGACTTGGCTCAGTGGTTGAGAAGATCCAGTCTCATGTGGCCTCCAGGCAGGCTGAGAGAAGGGATGAGGCAGAATGAGGGCTTTCCAGTATTCCACAGCTGCATCTCCAACAGTTTCACTCATAATGTCTGAGGGGTGGTAAGCAATCCTTTAGCTTTGTACTAGATGGTCCTTAACCAGTGGAGGACAAGATTGCATGTTGGAATGCTGGAATGAATTGCAGAGAAATTGCACAGACAAACTGCCGGGAATATTGGGTGCATCCCCCCAAGAGTTTCTAAACAAATGAGGAGTGGGAGGGGGCATAATTCCCTGATGATACTGCTTTTAGATATTGCACAGAATGAGGAAGGAGAAAAGAGCTCTGAATTAATTTTCCTGGAATTGTGTACAGTCAAACTGCAACTATTAGACCTGTGCAACTTTGATATTTAGTAAGTACATTTTAATGAAGGAGAAAAATACATTTCTGTCACAGCACCAGAGTTCTGTCACTGGGCCCGGACTTCTAATCAGCCTCGTAATATCTCCATTCTATACAGAAACTTCTTCAATGGCTTCAAAGCACAAACTGTTACGTGAACTCTAGCCCTCATCTTTATTAACTATAGAGCAAAATGACCATCATTACCAGCTAGATTGGGAACTGGCATGATGCAAAGCAAAACTGAGTGGGCATTAAAATAAACTACTCAGTTTATTAAAGTTATTTTAAAGTGAAGCTTTCAAAAACTTACTTGCATGCTCCACACATTTCCTAGTAACATTTAGCCTTTAATCAACCAGGGAAAGAGAGAACAGTGTATAGAGCACTTAACATTTTAAATTGCTATCAAGTTTCAAGACTCAGAATACTGGTTGCTAATACTAGAATACTATGGGGAGGGGGAGACAACCCATTTGGACTCAAGGGCATATTTGGCAAGCTATTTTGCAGTTGGCACAGATGGCACAATGCCTATCTAAAAGGCTGAATATAAACCAGAGCCCAAACATGCTAAAGGACCCTTTGGAAGGCACAATTTTCAGTGCTAACAGAAACCCTTTTAACAAGAGGCAAATTCTTTTGGTTTGACTGCCACTCTTCCGGCCCCTGTGTGAGCTAGTTCACCTCCCCTTTTCTCTCTCGGTCTGGATCACATACATTAACCCAGACTTGCCTCCCGTAGACACATATTCTTTCTCTTGTTCACTCTCCCACATACACCATCCTAACTCCAATCACTCAATAAACACACCACATGCTCACTGTTTTGCAGGATTCCTCCAAATATCCTCCCTCATCTCTCTCTCTCTCCCTCTCCCTCTCTCTCTCTGGATATCAGAAAGAGTTTCCTCATGTCAGAGCAGGATGACAGTGGAATCAGCTGCCCAGAGAGGTGGTGGGATTTCCCACACTGGAGACATTCAAAAGAAACTGGACAGCCATCTGAGTGGGGTGGGGTAACTGGTGTCCTGCAACAGGGTTGCACTTGAATGGCCTTCATGGCCCCTTCCAACTCTTCTATTCTCTGAGTCTATGAATCTAGGTTCCAGTCCCTGCTTGACCATATGGCTCCCTGGATGATTTGGGGCCAGTCCCTCCCTCTCAGTGTAACCCACCTCCTAGGGCTACTTTTGTGAGGATAAAATGGAGTGGAGGACAACCATGTAAGCCCCCTTGGTTTCTTGCAAGAGGAAGAAGGTGAGATATAATGCATTATTGAAATATTAATATTGATGACTTAACTGGGAGGGTTAGAACACCCACTGTGCCACAGTCCCCGAGTAGGAGCTTTTCAGATTTGATTTGACCCGTGCTGAGTTGTTTCTTTGGTTCACCAATTGTGGTCTGCTCTGCGTTTCATTTTTGTTGTTGTTGGTAGACTTATAACTTCAATAAGGTTCTATAAGTTCTATAAGAGGAGGGTTCCTCTCTTCTTTTGGGGTCTGTGAGAAGTGACTTCTAATGCTGTGCCCATGGCAAGTATACCTACCACCGGCTCAGGAAATGGTCCAAATGGCGCACACGAACCTTGCAGACCTCGCTCTGATATGAGGCTGATCATCATCATTCAGTGCAATAGATCACCAGTTTGCATCTGATGTGTGGAAAATTTGATTTACTTGACGAGTTGCATTTGTATATGCTATCCTCATTGCACTAAGCTATCCTGAAACAAAATAGCCAGTATTTCTTGAAAGTATCAACAATTTGAGAATAGTCTTTTCCACACACTATATTTATGAGGTTGTTCCTTTTTTTGTGGGGGGTGGTGGGGAGGGGGAGAAGATGCCAGTATGAAAATTGTACCCAACAGCTTCAGCTTTGAGCTCCTGCAATTTTGAAAAGGGAAAAAGTGAGGGTAGGAATTCCTGTGTTATTTGAACATTTTCTCCAATTTTAGTAATAGACTGCTATTTTTGTTCTACTCTCTCTGTACACATGTGAACCTATTAGATTGCACAGTGGAAGTAAAAACACGCCAATTTAATGCAGCGCATTATAGATCCCAGTAGAAATAGATTTATAAGTCTTGAATCCAGTGTAATGTGAGCTATTTGTGGTAAATAGATGAGAATTTAATCGCCTAATCAGTTTACAATCCCCAAAGAATCTGCTGTTAAGGTGAAAGAGATGCCACGTGGCTAACTTGTCATCATTGGCAGGCTGCGATTTTGTACTGGCCTAGTTCTCACAATTCCTGGGAAAAGAAGCTCAGGTGGCTTCTTCACTCTGCCCTTGTGACGCTCATGCACTGAATTATTCCATTTACTTGTCTGCTTGTATAACTTTTATACTGCCCAATAGCCAAAGCTCTCTGGGCAGTTTACAAAAACACATTAACATGCAGTATAAAATCTACCACATTGTGAAGCAAGACTGTCGTCTTAGTCCCAAGATGACAAAGCTACCTGAAAGTAGGGTGGCTGTACACTGATGTTTTTGTGCTGCAGAGCAAAGGGGCAGAGAGCAGGAATACGAGCATTCTGCCTTCATTTTATTCATTTGCTTGTGATTTTTATATCCTTTCTATGTTTCAAGGAAACCGTGATTGCTTACATAATCCCCCTGCTCTCCATTTCCTCCCCGCAACCACCCTGTAAGATAGACTTACACTGAAAGTCAGAGGCTGCCCCAAAGCCACTCCCTGAGCTTCATGGCTGCATGGGGACTAGAACCCGGTTGTCCTGAGTCCCAGTCCAGCACCCTGACCACTGCACTGCATTGACTCCCATGCATCACTGATGGAAAGAGCAGTCAGATGTAGGATGCTTAAGCTATTCGATGCTTGCAGCTCATGATACAAACTGACCTGTTTTGCATCTCTGGAACAAAAGTATGTGCTGATCAACAATTATCGAAGTATTCAAATACATTACTTGTAAAGAAAGAGACAGGGCAGGACATGGAATCAGGAATGAGGGAAGGAAGGATGGAAGGACGGATGGATGAATGGATGGAAAAGGGGCATCTCTGCAGGAAAAATAATATGAATTATATTAAGGCTCTTGGCTTTTTCAGTGACCTTTCATTGAAAGGTCAGCCTCTCTAAACATCATGTCTCACCACATGAATTCAGGAAAGTATCCAAATTCAGGAAAGCCTTCACATCAGAACTGCAGATAAGTTGTCATTATTTGAACATGATCCTGTGTGTGTTTTACACTCAGAAAAAAATTTTACATTCCCCACAATTGCCAACTAGCATGACTGGCTGGGGAATGCTGTGACCTATAGGATTTTTTTTCCTGCCTAAACATGCATAGGATTTTACCCTTCATCAAAAGTTTAACAACCATAGCATCATCTGCAATTATTTATAATCAGGTCCTTTAAAAATGAATCACACATTGCAAGTGCTGTAAGTGCTAAGTGTTCCATGCATTCGCTTTGCTACTGCATGTTTGTTTCTATATGTGGGATGGGGGAAGAGTTGAGAAGGAGAAAGTTCTACACTTACACTCATGCGTGAGACAAAAACAATTACTGTGAAATGTATTTTTAGTCTCCACTATATTACACTCTGAAGAGCAGCCTCTGAAAAACCGTGGGAGTTCAGGTTGACGTTATGTATGCCATTCCTGGAGGTGATACATTAAAAGAAACAGCTATCTCCCCTTTCTGACTTGAATGCAATATTTCTATGCTGTGTCCCTCTTATGACCCCCATAGCAGAGGGATTTCTCCATCATGCAGCCTAAATATGGCACAGAACACTTGATGGACTCTTCATTTGAGACACTGGTTCCATTCCTCTTGGACTTTTGACCTTAATTCTGCCTTCCAGCTTCCTATACATTTGGTGCGATTATTTTGCAAGCTTCATACTCTTGTGCTCCTGCCCTCGTACATGTTTTTCTCCCTTTTTCTCCCCAACAAAGCTATAATGAGAAAGAATTCTGGGATTTTTGCCAAACCTGGCTTCCACATCCCACATATATCAAGATACACTTTTTGCCTTTCTTACTTCCTAAGCTTCAAATTCTTCAGAACGCAGATGTGGTTCTTATGTCTCCAGGTCATTTTCTTTACAACTTCCTTCTATAGAACTATTTATACAAAGCACATGTCCCTTCCCAACCAAACTTATTCACTGGCAGACAAGAGTGTAATAGCAAGTGGCTTGTCTGAGAAGGATGCCTTAAATGGATGTTCCAGACAGCCACGGGAATTGCAGCTGTCTTGGGCTTTATGAGCAGGTTTGGGGGTTTGGATATGAGTAAACAATGCATCTGAGTGGACAATGCTAGCTATATTGTTGCTGTTGTGTTGGGGATGGAAACAACCTTCAGAGGTTGCTGGACTTCAACTCCCATTGGTCCCAACTAGCATGGCCAATGGCTTGAGATGGTAGAAGTATATCTGAGGAATTATGCAGGCCCCCAGGTTAGGCGTAGTTTTGCTCTGCATTTCAGCCAAAAAGCCCTGTATACTGCTTTTAAAATTTTATTAATAAGATGGTCCCTGCCTAAAAGAGGCAGTACAAAAGGGAAAGGTCTGGGAGAGAGGAGAGAAAAGAAGGCAAAATTAGGCATTAGTTCTTAGCCACTTATGGATGTAACCATCTTTGACCAAATAAGACATTGAGACTTTATGAATACCCCTTCTCTCCCTCCCTCTTTCTAGCAGCCACTTCCTTCTCTCCTTCTTCATCTCCACCCAGCTAAGAAAAGAACAGATAATGAACTGCTTGAAATGAGTCCAGAGTTTCATAAAATTGGGCTGAAGACCACAGAGTATCCCTCCTGGCCTAGGACAGAAGGAGACTGTGACCAAAAGGGGGGATTGTTGGGGCAACTCCAGAAAAAGGTCAAGATTCACTGATCTGGGTGGGCTATGAGTCATTTCCTATATTTCTATAGAGTTTCCTGAGGAAATCTGATATAAAATAGGCTTGGATCCTCTAAGTCAACCTTCCCCAGCTTGGCCCTCCTAACATATCAGCCCGTCCACCATGGGAGCTTCAGCCCAACACAGTTGGTGGAGGGTTCTCCAGGCTAAACATAGAACCATAGAAACAGAGTGAGTCAGAAGGGGTCTCCTGGGCCATCTAGTCTGACCACCGGCTCCAGCCTAATCAATATTCTTGAACTGAATTCACAATCTTGCCATATGGAGAGATCTGTTACCCTTGTGAGCAGAGAGTGAAGTGGGACCCTGACGTTTATTTATTCATAGGTGGTTCTGCACTTAAGAATTACTGAATGGTCTGGTCAAAAACCCATGGTAACAGATGCATAATTTAGTGAGCCCTTGAGTTTCCGTCTTACAGCTACTTTGTATTTATAACAGCCTGTAAATTTTTAACTTTATCACAGGCAGAGGGGCAACACAACTATTTGAAAATTTAATAACTAATACAACAGGCAAGCCAAGTACAGAGCGTATCGCATTGTTCTGCGGAAGAAATTAGGCTGCATAAAAATCAATTTCATTGATTCCTTTGTCATGGGAAACAATAATTTGTATACCACAGTAATCATGTGCAAATGTAAATGCCAGCATAGTCTTACATTTCCCCGAAAGTTATTGTGTTTTAATCTTCCTAGATACTTCATAATAAATATGAGATCATATTCAAAATGAATGCATAATTTCGGCAACTTGGAGACAGTTTAGACAAGCATGGAATGTAAAACATGGCTAAATCTTGAAAAAGGAAGGCCTTTCTTAATCCCTCTCATACACAGAATAAGGAAAAGACAGTCTGACTGCAATTGCTAAATCTGACTTTTGCCCAACACTTGTTCTCTGCCTGCAGAACAACCCAAATTGGCACAGAATGAGTCGCAGCTGTCTCAGTCCGTTGAAAACAACAGGTTCCCTGCACTCCCATGCACATCCACTCACAAATATATCCCACCAATTTCCACAAGACGTTCTCCTGAGCATGTGAACTGGGGGCATCTATCTTTGGGCCAAATGACATTTCAGGGGCCAGTGGAGTAAAAGGCAGCAAAGCTGAGGCCAAATGCGCAAAATTCCTGCATGTGGGACCCTGAGGCTCTTGCTGCCAGTATAATCAAACCTTGATTGAGTGGGGCAATGCACCCTTTCAAAATAGGAGGGAATTGTGCAAAGGCTAGGAAGGCACCAAAGGACTGGTGATTGTGGGGAAAGGGGTGGGACTGGGGCAGAAAGAAGCACCTGCTGGGGTACCTCTGGCAGCAGACTGAGTCCCGAGGCAGGTCAGACCTGGCCCAGTGGCTGTTGGTTTGCCTGGTGGGTAAGGCTGCAACGCCATGTGGGGCTAAACCACCGTGCAAGTGTTTTCTGCGCATGTAAGCTTTACGTGTGCGTGCTTTCCATAGAAGTGGGAGAACGGCCGCTGCTCTGACCAGCCCTCACCAGTATTATCACCATCTGCATGTGGAGAGTGATGACCTGCAGAGCTGAAGTGCCCTTGTTCACTAAAATGCTAGGATCCTGAGTTTCTCAGGTCACGTTCTCTTGGGGAGCCTCCACAGATGGAGAAGGCCTCCTCCTGCAAGCTGTCACCTCCAGGGCATCTTTGTGGCTCAGTGCTCTTTGTTGTCCAGATGCAAGATGGCCTCATCAGAGGAGCTGTCCAGGCACTTTGTAGTGCAGGGGTGAAAAGAGATGTGCAGTGCTTGGGATTCCTTGCTGTCTAGGCCTGGTGATACTTAGTACTTCTGGATTCAGACATATTTTGCACTGAAGAGGGGTGGGTGTCTTAAAAAGTGTGCAAATGTTAATTTGCACAAATAGCATCTTCCTTTTTTGAGGGAGTGATCTTGAAATATGGATAAATGACTGTGCTGTGCTGTGCTATATTATATTATGATTAGATCAGATCTTCCCAACATACCTTCACTGGAGAAGTACCAAAGTAGAGAATGGCATTCTCAATTCTTTTGACCAGTATAGAATATGGTTCTACTGGCTAAGCAAAGAAGTGTGTAGAGATGATGAAGCTGAGTAGCTACAGAAAAAAGGAAAAAAAAAGAATGCCTCTGTGTAACTACATAGTGAAGGACCACAAGTCTGCTCAGGTGGACTTTCAGTCATGTGCACTTGCACAAAATTGCCAATTTAAAAAATATTTTGACATTGACTCTGTTTGAATCAATTTGCAACATTTCCATCTGGGCAAATTGCTGCCATTTAAACAAGGAATGTTCATATTGGATCAAGTCACCAGCAACAGGGTGGTGGTAGTGAGAGAATGAAACCTGCCAGGGCTGAATCAAGGGGAAAAAGCTGTTCAGTCTTTACCCCTAACTAGGATTTATCATGCATCTCTACCATGGGATGGCTTGGGAAGGGGCTGGGTGAATTGTTGTCCCATAATGGGCAAGCATATACTGCCATGCCATGGGGATGTGATGGAAGGATAAACAAAGGGACCACAGGAATGCACAGAGATGTGTGGGAGTCTTTCGAGTACTAAACTGAAGAGGTTAATCTTCTTTTCGATTTACACTCCACATCTTTTGCAGCAGTATTCTGAAGTCTGAGCGCTTCCTGAAAGTATGTGCATTCTGTTTGAAAGGTGTGATAACACTGCAGCCCCCAGAGAAGCCATGCAGGCTCTCGTTCTTGACCCTCATTACATTCTGCAAAGTTCTTCTGCTGCAGGTCTTTCTTTTTTTGTGTTCAGTGGGTGATGTTTTGGGGAGGAACTAGGACAATATCGATTCAGTGTAAACCCCGAGTTGATGTAGTTCTGCCCCAAAGTTTTCACTTACTTTATACATGAGAACTTGGCTTCATAGGGCAACCACTGTTCACTATCAACTTAGATAACAATAAATAATTGCACAAACACAGCTCTTGTTGGCTATTTTGTGAAGAACAGAAGGTCACTAGGTAATGCTGTTAGGCTGCCTAGACTGTCCTACTCAGCCAGACTGTACAGACTGCATCTTCCCAGGCTCAGGAGACAGAAATTTCCCTTTTTCAATTTGCTGGTTGAATCCCCCAAAGTATTCAAACAAGGTGGGGAGGGATTTGGTGGGGTCTTGCATGGCCCACTGCTGCAAGCCTAGCCAAGTGTGCAGATATCCCCTTCTCCTCCCAGTAAGAGAAGAGAGATTGGAAGCTAGACCTGGGGAGACGGGGGGGGGGATCAGAGTGGGCACCCGCAAGCCAGTCATTGCCCTCCCCTGCTACAGTCTCTGCACCTTCCCTTCTGAAACTTTGCAGGCTGCTTGGCTGGAGACATCTCCAGGATGGGTGCTGTTTTCATACAAATTGCCCCCCCAACACACTATCAAGGCTGGAAAGAGGAAGAAAATCTCTCTCTCTCTCCAGGACTCCACCACATTTGTCATTTCTTTACTTAGGTGCACTTCCTTCCAGTCATCCTATCATTTTCAGAGGACCGATCCACAAGCAACGTAGGCGATCCACACATCCTTTTCCTGGATACCTTCAAAATATATTCTGCTCTTGCACAAATGGCCTTGCATCTATTTATCTGAAGTCGGCAGGTTCAATTTTCTCGGAAGGGATAATGACCTCAGAACTTCTCTTCAAACTCTGGCAAGCCGTATAAATGTTGCTAGCAGTAGCCTTTGAAAAATAAAATATAAAGAACATTACATAAAAAACACTGCTTGCATTTTTCTGAAATGGGTCAAGTGGACTTTCTTCCATGGTGTGACTATGTCTGCAAATATCCACTTTGAGGAGGATGAGGAGGAAACAAGTAGAGCTACGACTCATACCTTGTGTCATTCCAGGGCAACAACGGCAAATAGGAGTCCCACATCACTCCAGGCAGCTGTGCATGTAAGAGAAGGGGCACTGTGAATTCGGAAGCGGTTTTGGAAGCGTTTGCTCTTTCTATGATGGATCCTCTTCCCAGCTTTTCAGCCTCCCTTGCCCATGTGCCCTCCTATGGAAAGAAACGGCTCCCCCTGGGCTTAATTTGGCATGTGGGATGCTGAATCAGGAGGACGGGGGTGCATGGAAAGCTACAGCAGTAGGGGAAAAAGGTGCTTAAAAGACAATTCTCATAGTAGACAATGGATACTTCAAAGCAAAGGACATCTGCCCTGGCCTGTTTCTGCAGCACCGCACTTGGATCCCAGCTGATGCCCATGCTCCCCTCTGCTTACAGCCGATCGTTGGTCTTGTTGTCATGGTGATGGCTGGCTTGTGATTTCTGAGACGGAGATGCAGGAAGCTTCCTGAAGCTTGGTCAGGCCACTGATCAGTTGATCCTGCGCCATCTGCCCTGAGCTAAAGCAGCCCTGGGGTTGCCATGCACTGAAAGCACGACGTGTGGCACACCCAGGGTGCAATTGGGATGCCCCTAAGCTCTGCGCTCAGAGGACTGTGGGCATCACTGTCAGAGCAGGGGGAGTGACAGAGGCCACCTTGCCTCCTCCCCACTCTGCACTTTTGCTAGACTACCGTCTGGGGCAGTTTAGCTGGGGTGCTTCAGAGGGGTTGGGAAGGAGGCTGCGGGGGAGGCCAAGCACATTCTGCCTTGGCCTCTGCAGCCTCAGCTCCACCAGAAAGCACCCCTTAACCCCTGGCAAGGTTCAGTTCCTCCCCCCAGAGAGGCAGCTGGCTTGGTCCCTTCCGCATGGGGTGGCAGGGGAAGGGAGGGCAAAGCCCTGATTCACAGCTTGTGTAGGGACCACAGCATGGCTTCCTCCGCTGAAGAGGTCAGAAGTTGTTTTCCCGAGGTGCTTGCATTCAATCGCATACATTGCACGGCTTGAACTTACAGGTGATGTTTGCTTTAATGTAATAGATCCTGCCAGTCATTCTGCCTTTGAAGGTGACGGTTTCCGTAAGTATGAGCAATGCAGCGATGGAATTCACGATGAGGCCATCCAGGATGGATGATTGCTGGAGATAGTTCATTTCCCTCGCGTCAGTTGCATAAATCTGGAGAGCAGAAAGCAAGGAATTGCAGTCTTGCTGTCAGTTCTCCCAATGTGTTGTGAATGGGCTACCAAGGCCCCACTCACTCCTAACAGCAGGGTTATAGCGAGGTGACACTGGAGGAAAATATACCAGAAAGAACAAGAAAAGAAAAGAAACAGTATGAACTGAGATATTAAGGTCATGTATTTTAGTTGGCTTTTCTTCCCCGGCTGGATAATTAGCTTTTGATTGCTCTATTCATTTTATTGCAATCATAATTTATGTTGGCCCCAAGAGAGCCAATAGACAGTGTTGTGTATAATGATGAAAGGATTGTGCAATATTTTAAGTTCATAGCATCTTACGTAAAGATCAGCTATTTACTTAGGTTTTCTATCCCAGATTAGGACTGCGTTACAATCAAAGCTGTAAATTAAATATTGCAATCTTGCAAAGTTGAAGAGCATATGCTAACATGCTCTCCTAGTGGATTTATTACAGGAAAAAGAATATCTCTAGCTCTAGGGGCTTTGAGCAGACCAATACTGCTGTGTGAGTGAGAAGTACAGGCCATTTCACACATTACTGAATGGTTCCCCTGGATATCTCACGATGTTTTTAAACCGGAATGGGCAACACATGACCCAAGGGCTATTTCTGCCTCCTGTCTTCTCGTGTGACCCCCAAACATTGCTCACCCCTTTCTTGAGCTCATTTAGTGCTGTACCACATTTTTAGAATGCCTGATTATTGTTTTGCCTGAGATGGAAAAAATATTGGGATGCATTTAAAGTGTCCACAATAGACCGTGTTTAAAAACTGTAAAAATAATGTGTGCCCATTGCCGCAGCTTTAGGGCACAATCCCAATTCAGTGCATGTTTGGACAGAATGAAATCCTGCAATGGTCAGCATGCCCCAGCTTTGCACAGAAGTGTGCAACCTTGAGACATTTTCCTGGGGATGTATGGAGTTCAATGCATTCCAGCAGCTGCATGTGCTTCTGTAGTAACAGGGGCAACAGCAAAATCTTTGGTTCCTTGCCACCCAATGTTGGCAGAAAACTGCAATGGTGGCCTGAAAGGGCCAAGCTTAGCTCTCATCTTCAGTTTCATTTGACCTTGTAGTCCATCAGTACACGTGGCTTTGGTGCTACTGAAATGTAGCTGGAGCACCTCCTCTTGGAGGTACCCCCTTACTTCTTTAGGGGTCCTTCCCTAAGAAGGACCCTAGAGGGTGATCTTAGGCCCATGCAGGTACATACAGAACAAGGTGTTCCTCCAGATAACATGGACCCAAACCATTTAGGGCTTTAAATGTTAGAACAAGCACTTTGAATTGGGCCCAGATTTCAACTGGCCGGAAATGCAACTGGCAGAGCACTGGCAGGATGTGATCTCATGGACCAGTCCCCATTAGTAGCTGTGTTTCCCTGTCCTGAATGAGTTGGAGTTCTGGACCACTTTCAAAGGCAGCCCCATGTGGAGCATGTTCAAAAGTCCCACCAAGAGATTATCACTCGCTCATCTCAGTTTCTTCCTCACCTTCTCTCTCCTCCTCCACCACTGCTTGTTTGTTTCCATGTTGTTCATTTTAGACCATAAGCTTCTCAAGAGCAGAGACTTTCCATTTTGCCTCCGTCATGCTATGGTACTGCTGAGAATAGAACCACTTGAAATGGTGGCTTCTCCTCGGAATTTCTCCACTAGCTGATGCAGCTGCTCTTTGTAGGCCATCTGCAGCCTTAGTGTGCGAGCCAAGCATCCCCAGCTCTGACACATATGTCCATCAAGGGGCCAAAGCAAGGTGCAGCAACAGCAGCACTCTCTGCCATGCCTGGCCCTTTGGTCATATACTGTATGCTTTTGGTCATATACTGTAGACAGGGAAAAGGAAGGAGGCTGAGGTCCAAAACAGAGCTGGTATCGGCCTTTGAGTCCAGCTGCCTTCCTACCCCTTTCACCCCTCTCCAAAGAGCATTTCCTCTCTCAGAGTGGCAGCAAGCATCATCCTTACAGCTCCATCTGCAAGGCAAGAGCTCAGCATCTGGTGTCAAGCATCCTTGGTGTTGGGAAGCCAAAATATCCTATCCTTCACCACCCCCAACAAGGTTGGGAAGCAGGATTGCAGCCTGAGAGACTTAAAGCCCATGTGAAAGAAAAATAAAGCTAACTTTATATGCGAACAAATGACTTTCTATTTATCCTTTGCAAGCATCTAATAACAAAAACACTAAACGGTGTCCTTTAAATAAATTAGTTTAATTTGCATTGCCTGGGAGTACAAATGAAAATATTGTGCCATTAAAATTAATTTAATTTGTCTTTAAGATCATAAACAGAAGTTAAGGACTGAACATACCCTCAAATCCCTTGAGGATTAGCTCAAGGGGGTGGAGGAAGAATAACTGTTTGCAATAGCGGGGTGAGGGAAACTGGCTGTATACTTAATTGCAGCAGCATGTATGGAAAAGGAAGGGGATATGTGTCCACTCAGCTTCGGATTAGTTTTCGTTGGTCTGGCATCCAAAAACTTACTTGGTCCTAATGTCCCTCATCTTTTCTCCCAGGGCAACCTTTTCATCCTATGATTTCTCCTTGAGCCTTAGATTGGGAGCTGCTTTTCAGGGTCTCAGGCAGAGAGAGGATCCCATGATACTTTCTTGGCATCACATGATATGGAGATCTAGCAGAGCGATCCTGGAAATTTGGGTGTTCAAAGCTTGAGCTGCACCATGGAGCAGGAGTCCTTCCAGCTCCTATCACCCTGGGCCAGCAGGGCCAATCAGAGCCAGCCCTCCCATAAGGCAGAAAGAGGTGACGGCCTCAGGTGGCAGAGGCAGGGAGCAGCAATGGTAGCAGCATCCCAGCTGCTCCTTCTGGGACTGTCAGCCGTTCTTCCTCAGAGGACAGAATGGTGAGTGTACCAGCAGGCCTAGCCTGCAGGCTAACCTTTCATGCATGCTCAGGTGTGTTGCACCTGCTCTGTATCAGAACAAGGTTCTTGTGTGGAGTGGAGAAAGAACGGGACGTACCATCTTGTCCTTTGCCTCTGAGAGGAAAACATCTCAAGCCAACAGTCCAGCATGACAGAAGCTCTACTGCAAAAACATCTGAGGAACTACAAGTTCTTCACCTGACCTACAGCCCTCCCCTTTGCACCTTCCTGGCATATGTAGGACCCTTTTCCCTACCCCACCCCTGCCATCATGCACAGAGTAGGGAGAGTTACTGTTGGGAGGTTGCTAAACACCTTCATTCTTCCAATGATGTGAACAAGAGCAGGGATGCCTCTGTACATAAGTGGATTAATTTCAAGTGGACATGCATCCAATCTAGTGAGATTCATTCCAAATCACACATGATATAAGGGGTCCACTCATGAGTGTATTATTATAGGAAGTTTATTTGCTGTTAGCATCCTCTCAAGTTTGATATAAACCTATGTGAAATTTCTTAAATGCATATTACTAATCCCTCACCCCCATTTTAACAACTCTCATAAAACTGGAAGTCAAAAAAGTCCCCACTCTCTCACTTTCTATTCCTTAGTGTCAGTAATTCACAGTAGCTGTGAATATTAAGCAATTTTCAGATCCAAGCTGCAGCAATCTGGTTATTGAAGTGAAAAATTAGCACTTTAAGGGACTTCTGAGTTCACAATGAGATGTTCCTTATAACAATCTCCCCACCGTTAAATTGGATTCACTTTCAAGTTGGTCTTCCTCCAGAGTAAATTACCACCCATAATTAGCTTACACTGAAACTTCCAGTAGCCAAATTAGTCTGTCACTTCACACCCATCCTGTATTGTTGTGCAAAGGGTCAGCCATTCTCATTGTTAAATGGCAAATAGATTTACATAAAATGATAATTATCTCATGGACTTTTTAAAGCTCTGTAGCTTTACCAAACTTTGAACACATTAAAACCAAATTTAAAAACAAAAAAACAAAACCCTTCACTGAATATGTTGACCAATGTAATGTACAGTAATATAACTCACATAGCAAATCTGTGATGAAAAATATTTATATGGAATAAAAGAAATTTGATAGAGTTCCTGAAGTCATTCTAGTTCCTTGCCACCCAAGACAAAACAAGGAAAACTCACCCAGTGTCATTTTAAGACACGTCCCCACAACTTCGTGCCTTCCAAGTGCTCTGGACAGCACTTCCTATGATTTACAGTCAGCCTAGTCTTGATTTATGTAAATGATGGGAGTTGTAGTCTGATACATCTGAACATCACTAGGCTGAAGATGGCTGCTTTAGACAATCACTGAAAATTCAATCAAATAAGAAGAGCTCCACAGTCCCACAGCAATCTACCATTCTTCAAGATTAAAGGTGTGTGGATCAGCAAAATTCAGTTTATCAAGATTCTCTGAAAATTTGTATCAAAGTTCATTGATACTCCTATCACTATCAGATTGCAAACCTCATCTGTTCCTTTTGGCATGAAAAAACTATTCATATTTCCATGCGTTTTTCTAAATATACTATAAATTGTGCACATTTTGGAAATGCACAGAATTTTCTCTCCATAGTTAAAGGATGGATGTGTGCATTTTGCAAACAAATGCATTTCTGAATGCTTTTCCTTTGGTATTCTTCTGCAAATCACAACATAACCTTTACAATGTGTGGATTTCAAACTGAGTTTGGGTCCACCTTTGGTCCTGGTAGGTGTAAACGAGCTAAATTCTTGCAAAAATGAACTGAAATGAATTGCTCACACAGCTGCATTTGGGGTAGGTCCTCAAGAAAAGTATGATTAAGTGTATGGAACCCAATGGAGCACTTATGACACCACCAATGCACTCCCACCATGTGCAGTTGCCGCCACTTCTGGAGTAGCGATTAGCACTTCCAGGACAACCCCAAACAAGTGGAAATACAAGTTGTGTGGAAGGAAACTTGATGGTGCTACCACCATAGCTCCTTGAAAGATGAATGGTGTGTTCTTTTTATCCTGTTCAGAGAGTGCGTATTTAAAGGAATTGATAAATTAGGCCATGATGCTCACCTGCTTACCTAGGAGTTAGTTCTATTGAAATCAATGAAACTTGCTTCTGAGACATCTATTGGAATGCAGTGTTTAAAATGATTTGTCCTAGAGCACGTGGCTTGTCTTAAGCACTCAGAGTAACAGGATAAAATTGCTGGTACAAGATCATCAATCTTCCTCGCACAATACCCCCAAATAATTGAGGGACAGACCACCTTGTTAATCTTCCCGAGACTGTCATATTCTTTTAGGTGTAGCTCATTCTGTCTTCTTTCCCTTTGTGCTCTATTTCTCTCTGTATCACTCTAATTTCCATACAGAAGTGTGTCTGTACATGTGCATACTCTTACCTAAAGAACTTGTAAATGCACACATGTTGCATACATTTTAAAAGCTATGTATCTTGTCCAAGGATAAGAAAAGCCACGCTGGATTGGAACAATGGTCCATCCAGTCAGGCACTGAATCCACATGGTGGCAGACCAGCTGTCCATGGATTTCCTCAGGCAGGATGGATATAGGAGTTCTGCTTTCCCATGCTCCCCAGCAAGCGGTGCTTGCAGGCACACCTACCCAGGAGGCTAGGAGCCACTCATCAGGTTCTCCATGTATTTGTCCAATCACTTTGTACAGCCATCCAAATTGGTGGCCTTCACTACTTCCTGTGTGACATCTTCAGCCTACTTTCCATTTTTAAAGTGCCAGTATCAAAATATCTGAATACATTTTAACACATTTTACTGTGATATTCCAGCTCCATGACTTTTCTGTGGTAGGAAGCAGTTATGCTATTTTAGCATACTTTGCTCCACTTGTCAAACTGTCAGATCTTCCGTGGTATTCATATAAGCCCCCACTCCCCGTCCAATGAACAATGTGCACATTAAAGAAAATTCTAGCTCAGCAAAGTTCTCCGATTCTGACTATAGATCACAGAAGCTTGTGTACTTTGTTTTCCAATTTTCACATGAAAAACAATGCATATTTTGTGCATAATTTCCCACAGATATGTATAAATTTTGTGCATCTTTAAAATGTACATATTCTTTACTCACAGATTAAAGTATTTATGTTCATTTTTCAAAAATGCACAACTTTTCAGGCAGATTTTTTAAAATGTACACATGCTCTTCACTTGACTTTCTTGGCTCACAAATCACACTGAAAGCTCAGAAATGTGTGACTTCAGATTCTGTCCAGTCAAGAAGTGTATACTGAGTAAATCCTGATCTAAATGAAACTGAAACAAATTTCTTGTCCATCGCCTCCTCCATCTTCTGGATGGTTAAATTCAGTCCCCTCCATAAAGGATTCTGTAAATTCATTGTTGTTAAGAGCCTGTAATTTGATAATCTCATATTGCTTTAAATTGTTAGCAATTGGTTCAGACAAACAAATAACCTGCAGATTTGCTTTGTTTGCAGTTTCAGCATTGAGAAATTGCAAAGATATTGTCAATAAAAATCTGGTCCCCACCCAGGGGGAATAAACTGCTGATGGAATGAATTTTTGGTGGCATCTGGCCAAATTTTCACACTTTCTCCACCATGTCTATCATGTCCCATAATTTTCAGATGTCCCATATTGACATCAGATGAAGAAATGTATTTGTGTAGTGGGTATTTGAATTGCACTTCGTTGATATGTGCCTTTTCCTTCCAGTTACGGCATATGGCTATGGCAATAGATGGGTCAGTAATACTGAATATTAGCTCTTATGACCCAAGGAAATAATTGCACCAGAACCTACCACTCATATTGTCTGTATGGATAAGGGGCAGAATGTCTCTGAATCTGGGTGGCACCGGTGAAAGGATGCTATTCCATGGATGCAGCTTCTGGACTTCCCACTGGTATCTCACAGTTGCTGTTGGGACTGACTGCTGATTGGTGAGGACTTGTGTCCAATCTATCATGGCTCTTCCACCATTCACATGATCCAGTGTAACAGCCAGGGTTCACCAGTGCTTTAATTTTATCCCTTGCTTGTTTCAAAGTGAACATTCTCTCTCTCTCTCTCTCTCTCTCTCTCTCTCTCTCTCTCTCTCTCTCTGTATGTAAGATATATTTAGTAATAACTTAAAATAATGAGCATCTTGAAAAGAACATATATTCTATGGAAACATATTAGAAGCAATATCTGATATAGAAAATCAAGCACCTATGAAAATTCTTTTTTCATAACTTTATCTTATTCATGCCTTTTCCTAGTATGAAACCCAGGCATATGTTTAAACCTAGCTGTACACTATGCTTTCCTAATTCTCCTTCCTCAGACCTCTAAATGGCTCCTTTATGCAGTGCATTGCAGCATACATTTATATAGCTTCTGTATAGTCTGAAGTGCCTGATCCTGCTTAATCTTGGAAGCTAAGCAGGGTCAGGCCTAGTTGGAATCTGGATGGGAGACCTGAGTCCTGCATTGGGCAGGTGCTTGGACCTGATGGCCTGCTGGGCCCCTTCCACTGCATGGTTCTGTGACATTCACTTTCCATGGAGACCTAACTGTGCACCACACTTCATAATTAATTGGCAGTGTCGTGCAGTGAAAAGGCATGTTACAAATGTCAAGGAGTCTGAAAAACCACAGCAGTGCTTATTTTTCAACAACCTATTGAAATAGTTATCCAATTAGAACCTTGGCTTGGAGCAGGGATAGATACATGTGGCCTTCCAGGTGTCTTGGGCTACAACCCCCATTATGCCTGATCCTTGCTCATGTTTGCTGGGACTGATGGGAGCTGCAGTTCAGCAACTTCTGGAGGGCCACACATTCCCTTCCCCATCCCTGCCTTGTCTCCTAAGATGAGTGAATGGAAATAAGTTCATCGAAGGGAAGCGTTCTGTATCATCTTTCTCCTAGTCAATGTGGGATCATGCTTTAGGGGGCTGTGAGGAGTCAGCAATTGAGCAGAAGCTGCCAATGCCACCATGTGAAGTAGCCCTTGAAGGAATCCAGTCAACCCTCTGCCAGGCCAATGGCAGGCTTGTTCCACCACTCCTAGTCCTGACCTGGTTACAGCTCCCTGCAGCATGCCTTGCACTTTCCATCAAGGCCCACCTGTGCCTCACCTTTCTGCATCCTCTGCTTCCTCTTGCACCATTCCCTTGCCAAGAGTGTTATGAACATACATGAAGCTGCCATAAGTCAGACTGGCCCTTCTATTTCAGCATCATGGCAGTGACAGCCCAGGGTTTCCCAAGCCCATGAGGCGAGGTCAGGAACCTTTTTTTTTTTTTTAAATCAAAAGCACATTTTCCCCCACTGAGCCATGCCTCCTTCTTTCTGATCTGAGTTCTTCTACCTACAATACAAGTATCTCACACAGTTATATTCAGCCTGATGTGCACAGGATGTGTTAAGTGTGCATTGACTCTTATTACGGTCTGTACACTCTGAAGAAATATGTTTATAGTTGGGAGAACAGCAATAAAATTCATCACCATTAGACCTTGATAGTGCTTGGAATAAAGAATTTCAAAGCAAAATTACATCCCAACACCCTTGGATCCTTTGTTGTTTCGGGGGTTATATATTCAACGTTGTTTTAAAGAGCAGATGTTTATTTGCATAAAGCTAAGATTTACTTAAGGCAATGAAAAGGAAAATCCTTTTCTTCTTCATCTTTTCTCCAATGGAGCTAATATATATGGACAGAAGATTAGATCATGTAATCCTAAAACAATCATATGATTTACACTTTTGTTCTTGCCAGGCCTTTATCCTGGAGGAGTGATGTATCAAGAATGCATAATACTATTGGCAATTTCCAGTCAAGTATAGAAAGTAGAACCTCATTGGTAACGTTTCTGGGAATGCAACTGTCTTGGTACACATTCTTCCCCCACTCCAGCTTGCAGGTGTGTAACCATTTATATATAATTATTAAATTTATATTCTGCTGAATTGGTCTCAGATATATTGCATCTGAGCTAGAAATAATGAAGTAACATAAACTCAGAAGTCCAGTATGACAGCAAATAGTGGCTTTGTTTTTCTCCCTCTGGACAAAAAAGAATTAGAAAGGCAGGAATATTCTTGGACTTTGCTCATGTGTATCCAGCAGTCAAATCTAAGTTCTATTTTCCCTCCAAGGAAATTGTAGGTACAACCGATAGAGAAAAGAAGGTTCCATTCTTCTCTGCTGACTATTGGTCAATCACAGCATCCTTTCCCACTAATCACCACAACTACTGTTGTATCTTTTTGCCACTTGCAATAGTCTTCCTTCCTTCCTTCCTTCCTTCCTTCCTTCCTTCCTTCCTTCCTTCCTTCCTTCCTTCCTTCCTTCCTTCTCTTAAGATCTTCTGGCTAATTTTTATGATTGCCTATGCTCTCAAAGACAGTGCCACTCAGGACAACCCTACGTCAGATTTAGTATGTTTCAATGAATTCATAAAGTACATTCTCTCCAGATGGTCAACAGCTTTCTCTTCAACTAGAAATAAAATGGTTAAAGGTCTTTCATTTCATCTCCCTGAATAAGCAACACTCTTTAACATTTGATGTATGTCATGTATTATCCACCATTTGTTTTCTTAAAATAAAACCTCGCTATTTACCCTAAATGTAGAAAGAAAGAAAGAAAGGTTGGAAAGAATCTTCTAAGAGGCTGCCATGATTGGATTTGCTATTTTAGCTGTTCTCCATGAAACTGGGGATGTTTCCAGATAAGCCTTTCGTTGTACGATTGCTCTGCTTCCATCTCAGCATCTTACATGGTGGCCGGACAATGTCATCCACTTGTAACACTGCTACGTTTTCCCACTGCTTCTTCCATCACTTTTCTTTTCATAAAAAGTATCAGTTAAGGAAGAAAAGATGGATTGTAACCACACAATGTCTTTTGAATGGTAGTAGGAAGAGTGATCCATTTGGAAGCATCCTATAATAACCCCTTTGGAGGGAATCCTATTAAATATATTGGCCAGTGATAGCACCAATATATCTGGCCTGAAACCCTTTGTAAGCTTGGTGTAGCCTCAGCAAAAAAGCCACCCTTTCTTGGAGATTTTTAATAGCTTTCCAATAAAGATCATACACACACTCTGCCAAGAGGAATTAGACATATGTGCACTTAAAAAGTCATATGTATCAGCATCGTTTTTCCCAGGAAAAACATCACAGATCCTTTTATGCTTCAGTATAAATGAACCTTCACACATTTTTATCACTGATACTATTTATGGGACAGGTTTCTATCCAAGAAAATATTTGCTCTTTCACCCCTTGTATAGTTCAAGAAAGGTATAAGGATGAATGCATTTTGTTCGCATTACGAGACAAACTGACCCAATTTACACTTCCTAAAAACTAGTCTACAATTATCCTTTGGTTTTTGCATGAATTTTCTGTTCAAAGCATGCATGCAAAAATGTGTACAATGGAGAAAATTGCCTACCAAATGTATACATTAGGGGACATTGCATACAAAAGAGCATGTATTAAGAGAAATTGCCTGAAAGGAAAAAAAGAAAGAAAGTCATATATTAAGGAGAACACATAAAATTTTTGTAAAGACTTAAAGCATTTGCAAAACCAGGAATGGAATAGATCAAACCTGAGCTTGTTCTAGAAAGCAAAACCATGAGATTCATCCATCCCTAACTGGTAGTCATTTTGCTTTAAATGGGAGATTTTTCTGAACTCCCTTGGGTTTTGTAATACTCCAGATTGGACTAATTTCTGAGAAACTAAAGCAAGCAGGTCTATAATCTTATATTCTCTGCATGCATGAGAACATAGCTTTTTGTATTGTTCCCTATGTGCTATTCAACAAAACAGCACTTCCTAAAAGTGCAGCACTTCCTTTCTTTTTGCTGCTACATACGACCTGCTGCTATGGTACCATCTGAAAGGGAGATTTTAAAAGGCACAACTGGGACTGGAAACTGGAGGTGTAACGGGCTGAGTGCAAAGCTTCTTGTCTGTGCTTTTTCTTAAAGTAGGTTAGTCCCAAGGAGAATAGGCTTGCTTAGGTTCTGGCAACCTGTTTCTGAACTGCATGCGGCTTGTGAACTTGCCTGTTCCTATTTTTCATCAACAAGAAGCACTGCTTTTAGGAATAGCTCACTAGCCTTTGCTACAGATATATAGGAGATGAACTTTAAAAGAAAGCTGGAGTTCCATAGTATACTTTTTGGGAAGCTGCTTGGCTCAACAGTACTGATTGTGAGAAGGATCTTCAAATTGTTGCAGATGACAAGCTACATGTGAGCCACCAGTGTGAAGTGGCTGCAAATCAAGCAAATGCTCTTTTGGGCTGCATTGATAGAGGTATAGCTTCCAAATCACAGGACGTGCTGGTTCTCCTCTGTTCAGCACTAGTTAGACCCCATCTTGGGTATTGTGTCCAGTTCTGGGATCCTCAATTTAAGAAAGATGCAGACAAATTGGATAAGGCTCAGAGTAAGGCAACAGAAATCAGGGAAGTGGAAACAAAGTCCATTGAGGAGAGATGGAAAGAACTGGGCATGTTCAGAACTGGGCACTGTATGTGTGAGCCCGGGACACAAGGTGAAATGTGTGGCATCCGTGTGGCATTGCTCAGTGTTATATGTGAATACAGCCAAGGTTTGCACGCCAAAAGTCCTGGGTTCAGACCTCAGCTCCTCTGGCTGGGCCAGGCATCAAGCAACAGCATCCATGGCCATAAATTAGGGCAAAAGAAGACACCACATTGCTAATAATCTACCTAGGCAGATTTATATGCTTATATGCAAATTTGAAAATCAAGACCAAGCTTTTGGTTTCACAGAAGGCAAACCTCACTCAGGACACTGACAGCAGTTCTTTTATTCAACTACTTCTCCCTAATAGGACCAGATCCTAAATGCGAAAAGAATTTCCATCCAATTTCCATCCAATTACCGCATGCAGGTTCAATACCTGCTATCATTATTCCCAGAACACGGTCCTGAGGAAAAGGGTTTGTAGTGTACTTACCATGTAGCAGCAAGCAAGGACACAGGGTGGTTAGATGGAGGACCAATCAGTCTCTCTTCCCTTTCAAAAAAAGTAAACAATTCAGGGTATGATCTGATACACACTTGGGCAGAGAAAGGGCCTTCCACTCCCTGCTTGCCCTTTCTCTGTCCAAATATCCCCAGCACCGTTGTCTCAAGCAAGACGAAGTTCATGTGCTGCGGCAGCCCAACTGAGCTGAGCTGCAAGTGGAAACCTCAAATGCCTCTGGGGAGGGAGGGAAGTGAAATGATATCATTTGTATTTCCTTTATTGGGCAATTGGATCAACAAAGTAATGCTGCCTTCTGCAGTCTGCCTAGAGGGCAGCCATTTATTTCTTCCATACAAACGCCTTGTAAAGAAAATGCAAACCATTTCCCTTTCCTCCCCAGAGGCATTTGTAGACATGTATACAATTGCACTGCAGATGTTCTTCTTCAAGAATATTATGCTGTCCTGTGTTTAAATGTTCCACAGAAGACATCTTTTTGTTGTTTTTCCTTCTTTCTCGATTGGTTGATGGATTCTGATGTGTGGAAGAATTTCAAGTTGGTGGTCATGAGCCAGGAAGCTGAGCAGGCTATCAGTTTCTTTTCTTTCCTACCCCACACCTCCAGAGAGGGAAATCTCTCCAGCATTTCCTTGCTGCAAAGAGGTAGCGCTGGTGAGTTTTGCTGAGCAGGTAGGCCTAGAGATATTTGTGTTTCTTCCACTTTCACAGGCCTCTAATCCCCACTGACATGGAGGGCCAACTACATGTGATCTGACATACATGCAAATCCGACTTAAAGATGAATTTCCATTTTCTTAGGAACAGAATTTGTACACAACTTGGGGACTGCCTATATAATATGTTCTCTCAGCTTCCTTATGTAGGTTTGAATTTCCCTTTGATTCCTTGGATGTCCTGAAAGCGTTGTCTTCTTTTTCCTCTTCTGTTGTATTCATCTATTTCTTGCAATAATTCTTTTTGCCTCTACAGAATGGCCACTGAAAGGTTGTGTTCACAATTCTGGTGCCATTTCTGTCACCCTTTACTGTTACTTCTCACCTGGTCCTGGTCTTGTTTTGGCAGCAAGAAAAAGTTTTTCTGCCTTCTGCTTCCAGTTCTGTGGTCCATTTGATTTCTCTGCTCGACACGTGATTTTTTTTCCATTAGAAAAATCAGCTTTATTAATGGTATGATACTCTCCCATAAATATGGAAGGTTTCAACTCAGTCAGAGAGTGAACCACTTGCAAGAGTCACATCTCAGAGCAGAATGCTCTCTGCAGGTCACAGTGACAATGCTTAAAAGAGATGTTTCATGTAACTTGCAAATAAGCAATTTGTAGCTTGCAATTGCACTTGCTTATTAGCACTCCGTGCAAGTAGAAAGTCACTGCTAATCAACTCCACTATTCTGAGAAAGAGCTTTAGCAAGTCAAGACCTTAAAGTAAGAAGAAAGCTTCCCACTGGCAGCTGCTGTAGCTGGCATGAACTCTGCTCTGTCTTGTCTGGTGATGGACAAGTGGGTGTAGCCTGCATGGACAAAGCAGGGTGAAGGCTTCATAATGAACACCTGGTGACAATGGAGAGTTTGCATGTGACCTGTGACTCCTGCAGGCAGCTGTGTTACAACTCTTATTTATTCCATATAATTCCCTCTATTAGCAGTGTGTGTGTGTGTGTGTGTGCATTTGTAACACTGGTATGTTCTATGGGGCAATTTGCTTCCTAATGAACATTGCAACACAATGTTACATATAAAATGGACCTCTTCTTATCAACAATTGTATAACAAAAGAGCATGAGCAACTATAATAACAAATACTACAACTCGTGCACCCAAGTCCTTGGCAACAGCATCAATACAAAGGAAGGAAGAAAAGAAGAAGGAAGGAAGGAAGAGGGAAAGAAGGGAAGAGGGAGGGAGGGAGGGAGGGAAAAATGGCTATAGGGCAGCAAAGTTCAAGTGTCCTTTTGAGTCCAGACAAAAGAATCCAAAATGTCTTCTTCAACTAGTCCAACAACGCAGAAGAGTCAGTTCCATGTGCAGAATCTTCAAAACCCTGGAATAAAATTGGAATTCAATTGTATCTACATGAATTAACTATGGGGATTCATGTCCCCGACACAAACGTGTAGGAACTATTCCTAGAACAAGTTGGTAAGAACCTTCATGGCAACAGCAGCGATGGCCTCTTAGCCTTCCAGCTCTTTTTGATTAAAATTTCTTACAGCCCTGCTCTTTCTTAGTCCCACCCCTTTGAGCTGTACCAATATGTCATAGGGGTTACACATGTGCATGCCAATTATCATAAATTATTTTGATATTTTTATTTAAACCATGTTTATGCCACCCCATTCACAAAAAGCCTCGGGGCGGCTTACAACAATAATAAACAAACATAAATAAACAGTTTATACAGTTAGAGTTAAAAAACCGGAAACATCTCGGCATGTACATAAAAATCCCATAAATACAATTCATAAATTAACAATTAAAATAACTTTTAAATAAAAAGGTCTTGGCCTGGCGCCGAAAAACAAATAACGACGGCGCCAGGCGGACCTCTCTGGGGAGCGCATTCTGCCAGTGGCTGGCTTCCCTTCTCTTACCCTTTGTTTCCCTTCCTTGGCAAGCATCTCACCCCTTTATATCTGTCCAAGCCCATCTGAGATCATGAAGGCACCAGAACTGGAGCAGCAAGCACTGTGGCAAGGTACACAGCAGCTGGAAGTTTCAGTTAGCTTGGCTGAATTGTACCCTAAAAGAACTTTTTTACCTTCCTATTCAATGGCATCTCCCATAGCAAGTGATTGACTTGGTTTACTATGTCACTTATGAATATTAAAATTGTCATCGGAGTAGTAATAACCCATAAAGTAAACCATTCATAGTCCATTTCTCCTCCTACCAGATGATGCTATATATAGGGATATATACCAAATTTAAGCAAACATATTTGGTGACATAACTAGCAATTAAAGTATTTCACAGCTTGGGAAGAATTTTAATTCTTAACAGATGGTTGGATATTGTACCAAGACCCTCCCTACCCAAAAAACAAACAGCCCCGAGGCAATTACTATATGTCTTCCAAAGCAATTAAAGTCAACACATATTTATTATGGAAATTAGGCAGCTGGTTTATATTTTATTATTAAAAGAGATTTGGATATTATTTATCTTCATGGTTCTTCTTGCTTGTAAGTTGATTATGTTGCAGTCTTTCATCCTTTTAAAGTAATAGTTTATACATATTGGATAATGGAAGGAAATCTAGAGTCACTTTCAAGTTTCACTTGCAGTGTGCCTCGCTAACAGAGTAGAAACCCTCTTTCATTGCACCAGTGTCTTTCAACTTAGAGAATGCAAAATTCATGAGATATTTTATTTATTTAGATGCACATTTGCCCTTCCTCAAAAGAACTCAAAGGGCTTCTTCCCACCCCAATCTGATTTGCACAGCAACAATAAGTTACACGGAGGGAGGGAGGGAGGGATCATGTCTGTGTACTTGGCTAAAGAAATGCAGCAAACTTCATGGCTGACTGGAGATTTGATCCTGGCTCCCACTCAAGCCACAGCACCACACTGTGGGAATGCAGGTGAATGCTTTCTACTGAGTCAGACCTTCGGTCCATCCAGCATTCCTGATATTGAGTGGCAGTGGCTCTGCAGAGTTCCAAGCAGGAGTTTTTCCAGACCTACCTGGAGATGCCATGAATTGACCCCAAGGCATTTTGTGTATGCAAAGCAAGTGCTCTGAACTGTTGGACCTTTCTTATGAGTTATATCCTTGCTTGCCTTATCCATATTTCTTCAGCTTACTGTAGAATTCTTTGGATGTTTTGCATGAATGGCAGGCTCCTCTGGAGTATTCAGTAAAGGGTTGTGCGGAATATTTGGGTATGAAACCATTTTAGTGCAAAAGTAGTACTTTGGGGGTATGAGGATGTGGGTCAGGTAGGGCCAAGAAGTTTGCAATTACAGAACTACGCAGAATAAAGTTCATCCTCTGATTTCAGGAGGTCTGGAATTCTCCCCTTACCTTCATTCCCTCTAAATCTACATCAACAGGCTGTGGCAGGAATTTATAACAGCCTATAGCTGGTTTCAGACAGCACAACAAGCCCCGGTCATTTCTTACCATTGTTGGTCTGAACCCTGTTGTGGATTTCACCATGGTAAGTTTAGTCCTTAGAAATCACCACAAGAAACAATGGTTTGTTCTATGGTTTCTCTGTGCCTCCATGGCTTCTCTTGTTCTCCGAACCCAGGGAGGTGGTTCCCATGGTCCAGGTAGGCAAACACCACAGAGTCTCCTGAAAAGCGTGGCGAGTACAGGAGTTGTTCCAGCCACCCAGCTTCTATATGTGGACCAGTGAGGAAGGGGCAGGAGATGTAGACAGGGAGTAATGTCCTTTGGGATTGACTTTCAGGTGAAATTACTGATGGGATACATGCCAACAGTGGAGGGACTGAGTAGAGAGGAAGGAAACCAGGATAAAGTAGAAATCATTTGTCTGTAAGGTAGATGTTGGCTAAACACCCTCCCCCTGCCGCAAACCATGATAATCAGATATGGATGCTTGACATGTTGTGTGAATGTAGCCTACAAGAGTCACACAGGCAGGATCTAGCATTATGTTACTACAGTAAGTGCAGTGTATGTGCATTAGTACCTTCCCACTCCCTTTAGAGGGCATGTTGTCTCTGATACCAGAGATGGGTCTGTGGCAGCACCCCCAGCCACGGCCTTCATATGCACTGCTGTCACTGCTTTACACTGTGGTACATGGGTCCTGCTGAATTCCCATGCAAGCTCTCAGCATTTGTATTGGGTGTTCTGGCTGCTTTAATATTTAGTTACATACAACTCTTTTGCTCAGCTAAGGGCCCTCACACTCAAGCTCCACATCCAGGCCACCATCTCCCCTTCAGGTCTCCTGCCTGCCTCACATCTGGGATTTACAGAAGACGTCTGGCCTCTTGTCCTCACAGTCCCCATCCTGACCTTTTCGAAAAGCACCAGCTGTTGCCTGGGGCACTTCTCTCCTCCCAGCCCTTGGGCTTCTACAGCCTCCAGCTAACTCAGAAAGCTCAACTAAGCATGGACGATTCTTGTCCCAGATGATGGCTATCCTAATTCTGCATGCAAAGAGGCTGTGGGGCTGTGGAAGGAAGACGATAAAATTTGCAGCAGAAGTTGTTCTGTGCTATTTTGTAGTAGTGCTGTCAGCCCCCCAAATTCCATCCCCATCAAGCAATTGTGTGATCACTTTACTAGAATAAACTTTCAGGGTAGGTTCAGTCAGCTGCCCACCTTTGTTATGACAAAACATCATTAATGCTGTGATGGTTTCCTGTGCCTTCAATTTTACTGCCATCCTATGCTCTTTCCATGAGAGAGACTCATTAAAAAGATTGCCCAAATATCAAGATGAGTGAGTTTGTTCAATAACATGTTGGTCCAGGCACCATCTGTACTTAGATCCATGACTGCCAAAAAACATAATCTTAGTCTTAGAATAATTTATTGACAAGTCTTCATGTTTGCAGTCAGTACTGAATGCCTCTAGAAGATTCTTCAAGCCCAAATGGGAGAGAGAACTCAATACTAAATCATCTGCATACATTAAAATAACTATTTTTTCTGTTCATAATTACTGGAGAAGAAGTTACTTGTGCTAGATATGGCACCAGATCATTGACCTAAATTTTATTTATTTATTTGTTTGTTTATTTATTTATTTATTTAAAACATTTCTATGCTGCCCCCATTGCAACAAAACCTCGGGGTGGCTCACAACATCCATAAAAAAAAACATAAAAATACAATCAATAATTTAAAAACTGATACCATCTCGGCTATATATTAAAATCTATAAATATAATAATAATAAATTAACAGTTAAAATAACTTTTAAATAAAAAGGTCTTCGCCTGGTGCCAAAAAGCAAATAATGACGGCGCCAGGAGGACCTCTCTGGGGAGGGCGTTCCATAGGTGGAATTAAAAAGAGTGGGGGCTAAGAGACATCCTTGTTTTACTCCCCAAGTTATTTTAAATGCTTCAGTTAAGGATCTATCCAACACAACCTAATCCTTATTTCTGTGTTGATATATAACTCCTTTTAAAAAGAACTCAGTGAAGAGAAATAGAAGAGAGCAACAAGAGAAGGGAACAAAGAGACCTCTCCCAGAATATCCAAGGAATTAAAGGGAAATGCAAACCTAGATTGAGGGTGCTCAGAAAGAAACAATGGAACATACTACCTGGACAAAATAAAGAGGACATGGAAAGAATATCCATTGACTCCAAACTCCATGTAGTTCAGGATCCTCTTCATCCTCTGTAGCCTCATCTAGCTCTGGGCTGGTCCTGGCATGCAGGACATGGTCAGATTAGGCATGTTCTTGGAGATGGGTTCTATTAACAGTCGCTATTAATAAAGATAACAGTGTGGAACTTTTCAGATACAGAGGGAAACCTGTGAATTTCAGCCACTAAAGACAAAAATAAGACAGGACAAAAACAATTGGAAATGACAAGTTAGAACAGAGTCCATGCTAAGAAGACAGCACCCAGGAAATGCCTCTACCATCACTTCTGCTTTGTTTGTAGATGCATACCTTATGGTCTACACTCCCTTTCAAGTGTATACATTTTGAATTCAGGCATACAGGTCATGTGAATCAGCCATGGGTTTGAAAGAACTAGTGTGTCATTGTTACTTTCCCATGCAATTGCTCAGGGCTCATTGCAGATACAAGTCAACCTTGTATCTTGGAAATGATGGGTCTGCACCCATCATGCATGCTACATTCATGCAGATTTTAAGCCAATTGATTTGTGATGGAGAAATAAACATGGCAGCGTATGCAAGTGAAAACAGAGCCCTCCAAGTTATGGCAAATGTAGGCCTTAGTGATTAACTACATGACTTCATTTCTTTCTATTGTGAGTCCCTAACCTCTGCCAAAACTAAAAATAAAATAAACATCTGGAGATTTAGCTCATTGAGTGGGGTGGGGATGAATGTCTAGAGAGAAGGAATTCATTTAGTCCCAGTGCCTTCCCCATCTCATTAGAACGCTCTCTCTTTCTCTGGCTGTGCATTTTGGATGTTTTTCCATTGAGATTCAGCTCTTCATGCATTTTGACCTTTTTAAGAAACTTTGCCTCATTGTGAATTGTCAGTGTTAGAAAGGTAAACATATTCAGTACTTGTTATTGAATGAGTATGGATGTTGAAAGTCATTGTCAATAGGTTAATCCCTTTGTACAGACACTCTCATTGGCAAAGAGACATCTTATACAAATGCCGTTTTTACCACAATGCTAATTTCGCAGCCTTTCTCTCAATTGTCAAGGGAATATATCTCTACAGAAGTCTTAAGATTGGTTATTTGTAGTTTACATTCACCTTGTGTCAGTGCAGTTCAAAAGAGAGTTTCAGCTTGCAGACTGGTTCTAATCTTGACCAAGAAGTCATTAAAATCCAGGGCTTCCATGCAGTAGTTTATGGCTTGAATGTGTTCTTTGAAGCCTCTTGCAAATATTTATAAGTGTCACGGGCATCAAAGCCTTTTCCTTGGGACATAGGAAGAGTAGAGCAAATAGTTCTCCAACTTTAAAGGTCCTGGCAAAGAAAAAACTTATCTGATATAATACAGAATTTTTCATGAAATTGTAGAATGGAAAGTCAAGAATCAGATGGACAGAGAGATCTCCCACTAGAAGGTTGCATAGGCCAGGATCCTGCTTACAGAACATTTTCATACATTTATTTATTTATTTATTTATTTATTTATCGATTTATATCCTGTCTTTTTCCTACAAAGGGCTCAAGGCAGTTGACATCATTCTCCTTCTCCATCTTATCCCCACAACAACAACCCTGTGAGGTAGGTTGGGCTGAGAGTCTGTGACTGGCCCAAAGTCACCCAGTTGGCTCCATGGCCATGCAGGTTTATACCATACATGGGCCCTGTTAAACTAAATCCATCTTTCCATGCTTCTGGACATGAAAATAAATGTTTGCTTTTGTTTTGTCCACCTACGATTCAATTCAAACACCTGTTATTTCATTGTCACATGCTATTAATTTCTTTCTTATTATTATTTTGATTGTCATTCAACATCACACACCCAGGCATTTTTATAATGTTAATATTCAGTTATTCCCAGTAGGACAAGCATGAGAACCAGATTGAGGATGCATGAGAATCTCAGTTCAGTTCAAAAAGCAGCCACCCTCTTCCCACCCACAACCTCACATGCTAACATAATTGAAATTTCTTAGAAAAAAATGTAAAGATTGTAGGTATGGGAATATGGTGATTTAAGGTGTGGATAAGCTTTGGCAAATACATTGATGGAAGTGCAAATCTGCCATATGTGTGTTTTTGTTTTCATTACTTGGAACCATTTATATTAACATTAAAGGTTTTATTTGAAATATTCCCTTATCAGTGTTATTTAAATTCTGTATTATACTCTGAAATATCTCTGCATGCTTAATTTAACTTTGAATTAAATTAGTTAGCATTCTACAGATCGTTTTCATTAAAATCCTAAATCATTATATACCAATGTACTACCTCATTTTATAATTTTATTGCCATATTTCTAGAAGTAAGCAAATGTGCCAATTTTTGCCCAGACACATTTGAGGCTTTTTGGCCAAGCCTTTCCATTCTCTGCAGAAGCTGTTTCTAAGTAGAATTACAGTAGACTCAGTGGTTGGGCTCAGGCACCATGGCAAGCCATGGTGGTTTTTCACCTTTGTTGGTCTGTTGTATGAACTTGATCATGGAGATTCACCATGGTAAGTTTGGTCTTTAGAAATCACCATAAGATACATGGTTTGTTCCATAGCTTTTCTGTGCCATAACGTTTCTCTTGCTGTCTTAACCTAGGATTATGGCTTCCGTGGTCCTGGCAGGTAAATACCACAGAGAATGACCCTAAATAATCTGTTAATAATAAATAAAACAGAGTGTCACCTAAAAGGTTTGTAGAGGCATTGTGTATGTCTTTGCACAATACACAGAAGTCAGTTCTGCAATGCAGCCAAAAGCCGATTCGGTGAATTAAAAGGTTCACACAGGAGCTCTGAAGCTCCTGACTGTCAATGCACTCATAACTTCAAGAACAATAACCACACATTTTCAGCTATCCTACCACACATCCTTCCCAGGATGCTTCTTGAACCTTTGTGTAATTCTGGACAATTTTGTGGTGCTGATCTGCTATTAATATTCAAGAACAGCCAGTTCTTCAGATTGCTACCAGTACAAGAGCTTTTGCCAGAGAAAATAATCATATAGCATGGTCGGGGAGAGTCAATAAATACTGTGCAATTTTACAATTAAGCCTCTTGACAAAGAGTATACAGTGCACCAATCATTTCAGCATTTTAGCAGTTAGAAAAGTCATCATAATCTAATGAATACTTGGCCAAATTAACTGATAGGTTTGTGTCAAAGAGATGCAGGTTTTTCAAGTCCTGATATTTTCCATCAGATACCAACTTATATAGCAAGCTACCTGGTTGAACCATAGCTTCTACATTCAGACATGCTCCCCAACCACAATGCACCAAACATTCCCCAGGGCATGTTCATTCTCTCCCTCTTTCTCTCATTGCAAATTCAGCAGGGATAGTGCTCCATTTCCAAAAGACTTGGGACTCAGGCCCACAGAAACAAGAAAAAGAAAAATGCACAACCTTGCACATGTTCCAAAGGGCCCAATCCCATGCTCCCACCCTCACTGCAGAAGGCAGGACAATGACCACCTCCATGCATGGCTGTCACATGCAATTGAGCAAGTTCATGGAAGAAAAAGCTCCCTAAGCTACCAGTCATAATTGATATGCAACCTGGAGTATTCGAGGCACTGCGTCTCTGAATGCCTGTGACTAAAAAGCTGTAGAAGAGTGCTGTTTCCCCCATGTTCTGCTTGTAGACTTCCTTTGAGTATCTGGTCCATCACAATGGGGGAAAAGACCTTTGGTCTGAACCAGCAGGGCCGTTGTTATGTTCTTACACCCCTATCTGGGAGCCTTTGAAGTGATTTGCTTTGTAAAAACGCGATGAAGGCATCAACCAAATTCTGTATAAGATGCAATTACAGAAGGATTCTTGATGTTAATAGCAGGTTAGCTTACTTCTTTTGACACTTGGGTGGGTCTGAAATGAATGCATTCGCCTGCATCGGATACAAGCCTAAAGGATCAACACAGCCATTTCCATCTGTTGCACAGAAGCTGCATTCACAGAAAAAGTTACCCTTTGTCTCAAAATGAGCCTTGGTCTACTGCAGTCATACTCAGTCACACTGTGCATAATTAACTCCCCGTGCCACTTCCATGCTTCAGATGCAAGAGAGGAAGCCACAAACAAAATATGAGTGTGATCAGTCTTTTCCTTCCAACCAGCAGTTAGGTTGCAGCGTATGACCCAGAAAGTGCAAGGTCCTCGCTTGTTTTATTACAGCATAGCTCACTCTGACATAAATTTCTCGGTATATCTGCCAATTCAAATCTGTCAAAGAACCAATCTGGTACATGAGTTTTAACAGTGTGAGCAAGTCCCTCTAGGATACATGTGCCTTAACCTAGCTTTTCATGGCTATGTCGTTCTCATCTTTTCTGCATCCATATTGCATATTTTCCTGTCTACAACTAACAGACTCACAGCCCTGATCCAATTTGCCCCACCCCCTAGTCCACACACAAACACACTTCCAGCCACTTTTAGGACAAGAAGATAAATTGGGAGAACCAGCAATGGGCAAATTACACTGTAGTTTGGCCTAAAGGTGGGTGGTGTCACATTCTATCACTAGAGAGAGAGAGAAAGAGAGAGAGAGAGAGATCTTTCTCTCCTGAATATCAATCAAGCATATTTTGGTAAATTCTTATAAAAAAGGAAATGATATTAATTTCTTTCCCATCTGCTGCACTGGCCAATTTCCCATCATTTCCATGATAAACCTGTCCACCAGGTAGCTGTTAAAGATAAAGAACCTGTCCAAAAAAAGGGAGACTTCTTGTCACCAACATTGTTAATGTTCAACATGGTTGAACATACATCCAAACCGAGTCTTGGAAGAGCAAAGTACTGGAAGCCCTGAACCTGAATGAGGGAAATCTGTTTGTTTCTCCCTCATCTTTAATAAAAAAATCTCAAATTCTTTTTGCTCCTAATCCAGGGAGCTTTGCAAATTTGAAAGAAAGAAACCAAATTCTCACCCATCCTTAGTTTGGCTGCAAGCTACAGTTCAGAAAGGTACTATCTCCTCTTTTATCACCATAAAGGATATATGAGAAATTCAGTTCCATTCATTGAGCATATGATCAGGATTCACCCAGTTCACACCTTCCAGACCAAACATGGACAGAAGTTGTAGTCAGTGCTCATATATTTATGGAATTTGTGGATCAAACAAAACATGACTGAGAGCATCTTTTTGAGAAGTGTGCACACATGCACTTGGGAGGAAGAAAGCATACATTTAAAAAACTGAAATGAATTTCTCAACTGATATGCAGACATGGGAAAATGCAGAAAATACAGATGGAATTTCAAATCTTTTATGAACTCAAGTCAGAATGCACTTCAAGGTGGACTTTGGTAAGTTCAAGTTTTGCTCATGTACACATCCCTTGTTACTATGGTTGGCATACAAAAATATCTCCAGCCTGTTACTCTATTCTGGTAGGATAAGCTATGCTAGATTTGCAGGTTTTTGCCATAAATCATTTCTGTTTCCACATTAAAATGTTGTTTGTGCATTGACAGGGGGCTTAGTTTGGCCATGGAAAGTCAATTAGTCTGTTTTAGATGTGACAAGTGGATCTCCTGAATAATCAAAGAATAATAGTACATCAAACTTCCATGTTTAGAAATAGTACAACGTTAAGAAGTAGGTCACTTTGGGAATGACCACCATCTTCATTCCCTGCTTGTGGGTATATGGGAAACCATGGATGAATGTTGCACTAGATGGATGCTCATCTGGGTTAAATAAGGACAAAAACATTATGCTTGTTCTGTTCCTCCAAAGTAATTTGTGAGTCAAGGAACAGTCATGAAGTACTAAATCTGCACTGCTTGTTGAAGTCTCCAACATCTGGAGACCTACTTTCTGTCCACTCCGAATTCCCTCCCTTAGCTACCATAAGAAGAATTCAACCTCAATGGCGAGCTGCATTATTAACATTTTGAGTGCTCATATGTTCAATGAACTCTGAGGCAGCTTTAATGCAGGTACCTTAGCTTGAATAGAATGAGAAATTGTTACATGAAGCCATGAGGGAGCTACTTGGTTAGATGTTACAGTCATAGGTCACTGAATGGGTTAATTGCATCCACTTATCTTTTAAGGCTGAGATATGATGTTTAGACTAAACCCTTTTAAACCATTTAATCCTTCACAAGGGTGCTCCAGTTTTTAGTTTCTAAATGTACAGGGGCTATCAAATTTTATGGCATAACAAAATTAAGGTGTCAGGCCTAGCGGTGGGTACATACTTATTTTTACCTCTCAAAACTATAAATACTTAAAGTAAAGCTAAGGCAGAGGAATGTTTCACAACCTCGGAAAAGTTGCCTCTAATTTCGTGTTTCAGACTAGAGCTGGGCTTGTTCTGCAGCAGTATTTTAGAACCGCACAATAACAATGTATTTACTTGAAAGTCTTTGGCTGCCATCCCACCTGCGTACAGCTGGACTGCTCAAATCCCATTAACTTCATGGGGTTTAAGCAACCAAACTGCATGCAGGATTTCAGTGTTTGATTTTAACATGGACCTGAATGTAAAGTCTCAAATCCTGTGAAGGGTAAAATCTTCTTGTGAAACCACATATTTTTCTTCTAAATAAACAACTATGATGGTATATGTTGTGAAACTGGATATTCAAATGCATTCATGAGTTCTGAATTCACCACATGAATTATGGGCAACTGGTGGCCCTCCAGATGCTCTGGTCTACAACTCCCATCTGCCAAAACAGAGGGTTAATGGGAGTTTTAAGCTAAAGACCTGGAGTTATATGAATAACAGGGATGAGTAAGCTAGAGCTATAGGACTGCATGTAGCTCTTGGCCTAATTTTAGAAATGTTTCTGCAAGTGATAAATTTAAACTGATAGAATCATAGAATGGTGGAATTGGGAGGGGGCAAGAATGCCAACAGTTCCATTCTCCTGCTGAGTGCAGGACTCCAAGTTGAAGCATCCCTCTCAGATGGCTGTCCAGTTGCATCTTGAATGCCTCCAGTGTGGGAGAGCCCACCACCTCCTTAGATCATGGGTTCTATTGGGTTCCAACTCATGAGTCCCAACTCAGGTGACCTGGGTTCTAGTCCCTGCTCAGCCGTGGAGCCAACGGAATGACCTTGGGCCAGTCACAGACTCTCAGTCCAGCCTCCCTCACAGGACTGTTGCTGTGGAGATACGGTTGAAAGCAGCAGGGGGAGAATGATGTAGGCTTCTTTGAGTTCATAAAGAAAACAGCAGGATATAAATCTAATGAATAAAATAGATATATTCAGTTCACACATTACTGAGAATTTGTTTCATGTTGCACTGCCAAAAATGCATAGCTGAAGCATAGCTATCCTTTGAAATTCATGCATCTCTCCATTTTGTAATCAAGTTTTTCCATTTAAGCATTTAATAATGAAATTCTGGGAACTAACATTTTAGAACTTTAAAAAATATACATTGAAGTTTGGGATCCACTCAACAATAGACCTTTTCAATGCTTAGAATGAACCAAATTTAAGATTGGAAGGATGCAAAACTGAGATTGATGATTTCTTCCTTCCTTGGCTCCAATTCTATCCCCACTTACCAGGGAGTAAGTTCTTCCGAACTTAATGGGAATGATGTCTAAGTATATATGCACAGGATATTGCTGTTAGTCGGCTTTTTTGCTTCTAAATTAAACAGCTCCAAACTAATGTATAACTGATGTGAAATCTGCAGGGTTTATAATACACTTTTCTCAGTTGGGACTAGCAGGAAATATGACAATCATCCTTCTTCTTTTATCTCTCTAGTCCTGTACCAGTCCTTGTAATTGACAATGTGGTTCAGCCCCAACTGCGTTGAACTGTTTAGCATCATGAGGGCTTCAATTTCTTTTAACTTTCTAATATGTTCTAAAGTCACTTTTTCTTAGGCTTTTGGCATAACCAGTCTTCTTTGAATTATTATAGAACAAACAGCAAGTGGCAGGCAATTCAGAAGAAATTATGTGGTGTTTGAGAATTTAAAAGACCTTTTGCATTTCCATCTTGTAAATTTGCCAAAGTAAAAGCAAGTGCAGGACTGGAAATGAAACTTTAATATGAATATGAAACTTGCCTTGTGCCACTTGATGGAACTTCTTCTGTGCACTTTATTATGTCTGAGATCAGAAGAAAATGCCATAATTAATATATGAAAATCTGAATTTATATGGAAAGGTGAAACAGGAAGAAAACTGTTTTTATCTCTGTTGTTTGGGCTGGGAAGCCTGTAGGCCAACAACACCTGGAAAGGTACAACTCTCATCATGGACCAGGTAGGTGTCCACCAGCATTTGGAGAAAGCAGGTTCTCCCCCTCTGATCTAGCTTATTAAAGTATTGGTGCATTTTTCTTGTTCAGTCTTATTTCATTGTACATGAAATGGTAGCCAGGTTGGAAGGGATGACATGTGAGGAGAGACTGAGGGAACTGGGTCTTTTCAGCCTGGAGAAGAGGAGACTCAGAGGAGATCCTTTAGTGACTTATAGGTATGTGAGATGTCATGTGGAGGAGAGCTGGGACCTGTTCTTCCCTGCAGTGGAGGGCAGGACATGTTCCAATGGGGCAGAGCTCAAGGACCCAGGCTTCAGGTTGGATGTCAGGAAGCACTTCCTGATCATTAGGACCCCTTGGATATGGAATGGGCTTCCAAGGGAGATGGTTGAGGCCCCATCAGTGAGGGTGTTCAAGGAAAGATTGATCAACCCTACGTTGGGGATTACATGAGCAGAGCCAGATTACATGAGCAGGGGGTCAGACTAGATGGCCTGGGAAGCCCTTTCTGACTCGCTTTGTTTCTCTTCATAACAAAAAGTATTGCATATATATTTATTTATAACAGTTAAAAACTGCCTTCAAATCACTTTTTACCCAAATAGCTTAAGAAAACCATAAGCATGTCATCCTACATGCATCTTTTCTGAATAAGTTCCATTCAACTTAGTGGGACTACTTCCCTGGTTAATCTGTGCAATTTACAGGATTACCCTGTATGAGTCCACTCAGAAATAAGTTCTAGTTATTTGAATGGGACATAATCCTTGATGAATGTGAACAAGACTGGAACAAGACTGGAGTAGTTCCATATGCCATAAATAAGATCTCAAGAGAAGAAATTTGGGGTGCTGAAGGTACATATCCCCTGGCTAGCTAAGGTATCCCAGCATAGGAGTTTTCCTTCTTCACAGGAGTCCTTGTGGGAACAATTAATTAGGATCAGATAGATGGCTTTTCTTCTTAACTCAATAAATCCCCTTCACTGGAAAACTTTCAGCTTCAACGGGGCCTGGATTCTTAAAAGCTTGTCCTACAGGGGGTAGGGGATGAAGCTGAGGTTGGTGAATGGCTCCCCAGTTCAGTGTGATTTATACTCTGGCTGCAAGTTCACACATAAGAATTGGACTGTGTATGCCACTTACACGGTCCTCTTAGAGGAAAGGTGGAATATCAATACAACAAAAACATAAATGCAGATAGAATGGCAGTGCTCCTTCTCTCTTAAGGACTTTCCAGTGGTTTCTAAGACTTACAACAACCTTTTGAGTCAGATTAGTCTGAGGGATAATGTTTTAAGAATTTACTCATGGTAAGTGAGCTTCCAAGCTACCAAGAAAGTATTTATTTATTTATTTATTTATTTATTTATTTATTTATTTAAAGCTTTTATAGGCTGTCCCTATACTAGTGTCTCAGGATGGTTTACAACAAAAAAGTGTTTGGTGTATCCCTGGCCATCTCACCATGTAAGCAAATGCTTTGATTGTGGCCACTTTCAGATTTATATTGGCCTCAGTTATTAGCAAAGCATCATTCCAGGAATACAAACAAAGTCCTGGAACGGTTTGTCCAATAGATAATGCAATCGCCAGAGGCATGGGAGGCACGTAGAACGAGGGAATGAATTTTTCATCCAATAAACACTCCAGGAATGACATTGGTTTTGAAGGAGAAGCTCTGCCAACACACACATGTGCGCACACACCACCTCTCGGCCCTCCAAAGTTGCTTCTCAGGCTGATCTTTTTCACAGGGCAATCAAAAGCCTTTTATTGAGTTGAATACATTTGCTCACTCGGTTTTGGAGAGTCGTCCTTCATTTATTCTTTCCCTTTGGAAGTACTTTTGAGTGCAAATTGCTGCTATCACGAGCCTTGAACTGAGAGGCTATTATTCTCCATGCTCAGATTAAATTAATTTTGAACAGTTTAATGCAGTTTAATGCAGCATGTCCGAGTTCCAAGTCCAAGCGGTGTCAAATCTATTTCTCTGCTTTTTTAAGGGCAGTGCGATTCACAGTGAATGTATTCTAATGTCTTTTGGTAAGCATTATTTTTTTTTCATTTGCAAGCCATCAAGCAACAAATGTTCATTATTTTCTTCTCAAAATGATATAAGGAGAGCATCATTTTAATCCACTACAAAGCCCCAAAGAGGAATGTGTTTCCTCCACATGCTATTCAAATGAAATCAGTGGTGACAACAGATTCTGACATAGCAGGATGCATTACAAGCTAATGGAAGAGAAGAGGAACTTCAGTGATGTATTCACTGGGGAAAAATTGAATCATCGTATATCGGGGTTTGCATTATAGAATAAAGTGGGGTTCACTCATGAGTCATGCAGAGTGCTCTTTTTCTGATTTGCAGAGCAAAAATCTTCAGCGAATAAGGATTTCCCCCTCTCCCACTGAAAGCTCAATGGCAGCTTTGGAGACGGCAACCACAAGCCTCTTTTTTCCTGTCCACACTCAGTACCAGGTCAGCAAGCTAGATGGGCTCACAGGCCCTGTTTTGCTCTGGCAGTTTTTTTAAGGAAGAGCTTGAAGCAAAGATGGTTGGTGTTTGCCACCAGGGTGTTGGATTCTGTGGGTGTTCTAACCTACAAATGCTCCATCCTATGGGCTAGAAATTTATAGGATTGCTCACAGGGGGAAGGGATGTGTTCCAGATAAAACAGAACTGAATTTTCCTACATCCAATATAAGCACAAAACATCCAGGTGTTACTATTTACCCTTTTCTGGGTCCCATTTTAGCCTCATAATTTTGCATCTTAACTCTTTGTCTTTCAAAATTAAAATCACTTATGTAATGGCCTGATAAGAGCTTTTTGCCATTAATATCCTGCAAGTTTTCTGGGCTCTTCACCTCAAGATCTGATTTATCTATACAATCAAAGACATAAATTCAGTGCTGATGTGAGTTAAAAGCCAGAGAGTGGAAGCTGCGTCCTCAGCTCTTTTGTCATCTTGAGATAATAGCTCATAAACAAGGACCAATGTCAGCCTTTGGGATAGTCAATCCATTTGTCGCAAGAGCTGACCATTACTTGAAGCTGCCGGTTTTGTGCTATAGTCCCATGGACTTTGCATCCCTTCCGACCGCCTGTGTGGTCCAGCAAGACTCAGCAAAGGATAAATGACAGCCAAAGTGCTACAAGGTTGCAGCATTTGGATGCAGTGACTGGGTTCCTCTGAGCCCCATGCCCCAGGTGGCCAAGACCTAAAAATCACTACAATATTAAACAAGTTTAATCCAGGAGAGTATCTCTTTCATGCCAGCGGACCTCATGAATGCATGGTTCAATTCCTGGCATCAGCAGCTGGGGCTGGAGAAAGTCCTTCCTGAAAGCTGGAAGGCTGCTTCTAGTCAGCGCTGGCAGTATTTGTCAGAAAGGACCAGTGCTCTGAGCCAGCATGGAGCAGCTTCCCATGTTTCTATGAAGAAGCAACCCATTGCAATCCAAAAATCTAGAGCACATTCATAAACAAACTTTGAGGAGTAGCAGCCAGGAGAGTCATGGCTTTAAATCTATGTTCTACCAGTTACATCTTCGTTCAGTTTCGTTCAGGTGCAGGGGTTCAGTGCAGGGGCCAGATCTGGTTTCAGACCTGAGCATGGCAGATGTGGAGGTTTTTAAGATCCGGATTAGGCCACCTACACCTGTTAATGAGTAAACATGGAAGGAAGGACATACGGTGAAGATTTAAAGTTGTGCATGTTCTGGGCCAATGTCCTGCTGAACCAAGTAGGGCTTAGTTTTCCATGGACATAGACAGGAGTTCGGTCTTAGGAAAGGGTATTCCATGAGTGCACTGCTACCTCAGAAATGGCCCTGCCCCTGATTGCCACATGCTTAGCTTCTGAAGGCAAGAACCTAGGACTTAGCCAATGGTCTTAAAGAACCACCAGGTCCATACAGGTAAAAACTGTTCAGAGACAGACTTCTTCTGAAGGTGGAGTTTCCACAGAGTCATTATTAATAATACCCATTGATGAACCTCAGGAATGGACACATTTGTCAAATTTTGTTTCACATTTTTCCAAATATTCTAATATATTTTCATCGGTTTTTCTGCTCATCTCTTGATGCAAGCATATTCTGCATAGTTTTGCTAATGTAGACTTTGTTGCAAGAGTTTTCCTCTACATTTGGATTAGAAAACTCCATTGCAAAATTTGGAGAAGGGCAATTTTCAAATGATGTTTTTATGAATTGGTCAGAAAGTTGAAATTAGATAATGGAATTAGATAATTCCATTAATGTGAATGGAAGGCATGTTCACAACCTGCATCCTCTATGAATTACTAATAATGCCTTTTAAAACCGTGAACAGAAAATAGGATGCCACTGATTTGCATGAAACATGGAATTTCATCCTATGCCATACCTGGGAAAAGTCTATTGCAGTCAAGGAATTAAGTAAACTGAAAGGAACAGAGGAGAAAAGGATTCCTAACTACTAGCGGGGTGTGGGGTGGGGACTGACAGTGACAATGAGAAGCAGATTCAGAGGAAAGAGGGGAAAAGAAATCAAATTACTGCCAATCACACAGGAAGATAAAAGCAGAAGCAAGATACCTTGCTGATAATGTAGTGAGGTGAGATGCATAATGCAGAAATAGACAACTTCATGTATTTATTATCCTTATTATATGTGCCGGACTGAGTAAATAGACACAGGACAGCTAAGGTCTGATAAACAGGTTTCATTTGAGCAGAAGCTTAGAGTAGGCCTAGACATCAAGATTATGGGCAAAGGAGCATATTGACAGTGCCATTCTATGCATGTTGAACCAAGAAGGAGTCCAGTGATGGTGCCTGGAACTCATTCCTGGGAGCAAACTCCCAGGTATTTTGCAATTCTTTATGAATGAGGACATGCTCCCCACTGAATGTCATGGGACTACTGCTATGAGTTATTCTGCACAGACGGTTCAAGTTTTTGCAATTATTGACACTTTTCTTTTGGAAGTGAGCCCTATTGAATGCGGTGGAGTTTGACAAATACACACAATCATAAACCCTGGCTTTTTCACTCCTTAGAGAAACAGGAACACATTTATTTATATTTATTTATACATACATGCATAGGTTGCCTATAACTGCTGAGGCCTTCCTAGGCAGCTCACAATACATAAAGTGGATTAACAAAGTAAAACACATTGAAACCAATTAAAACACAATGAATTAAAACATCTATAACTGCAACATAAAAAGGGCCACAGTATTCAGCTAAGTGTTAAAAACATTTCCTAAAAAGATATGTCTTCCTGGTGCTGAAGGGAAAATAAAGATGGCACCATGTGAATTTCCCTGGGTATGAAAAGGCCATTCAGCTGGTTGTCAGCCTCTCATCTCCCTGATGGGTGGTTCTCATAGAAGTGATCTGAGGGGGCAGGTAGGGATATATGGGTGCAGATATCACTAGGCTGTGATTAAACCCACTCGGTGATTTTGGGGATCTCTCTCTCTCTCTCTCTTTCCCCCTGCCCTGCCACACATACACACTAAGGAAAGAAATGGCTGCCCTTCTTTCACACAAGAGGATATTGTGGAATCTGCAGTGGTGATGGCGTTTCAAGTTAAAAAAGAAGTCATTGCAACTTCGCTTCAAAGATGCCAGGCCCTCCATTTCTCCATGGGTAGTTTCACCCTGTCTTTTCTTATTTCCTGCAATGCCAGTAGGAGGACCTATCTTTTCACATCCTCCCAGGGATGGGAAGCTGCAGAGCAGTGTGAAGATATGGTTGCTATTCTTAAGTGTGCACTAACACCAATGGGCTACCACATAACTTTAAGGATTAACACAAGTCTTAACTACAACTCATGATTTCTTAGAAAATTCTTCCTCTTCTGGGGACCTTTCCCCACTTCTCCAGGGCCCTAAGTCAAAATTCACCAAGCTATTGGAATGACATGAAATAAACTGATGATTTTGTCAGTTCGATTTTCCATCTAGAAAATTTTGTGACCACAGAAGGAAAAGAGTTTGTATATGTGGAAATTATTTCTCATTTACATGGGGAAAGAGGGATGCTGCAAGCCTCAAAGGGTTAAGCGAGTCATCTCTGGCCATTGGCCAGGCTGGTTGGAGATTGAAGTCCAAGAACCTTTGGAGGACCACAGGGGTGCCCAGCCCCTATCCCTGTGCTAAACACCCTCCACAAACATTTCATCCTGCTCATTCTCATTCTTTTTGTGGAGTCAACATAATAGGACATTCAGTCCGCTTGGTTGCCAGTGAAAAAGGCTGAGAAGCTGACAACAAGCTGTTCATAATGATCTGTAGATCTTTCTCTGAAGCATACAGAAAAGAAAGGGAAAGATCTATCACTGTGCTCAAGAACACAAAAGTAATGTCTTCTCCTTTTTCCCCATGACTTTCAGCACTTCACATTTGTCCCCATAAAGCCTGTGATGACATCTTTCTGCCTGGTTTCTTTCTTTTTATTGTTTTTCTGGGTATTGTGGCAACCCTCACTTGTCACTTGCCTAAATAATTGTGTCAGTTCAAAGGACAAGCTGTGTGTGTGATCTTCCTTCAAGTAACTTGGAAGAAACCCAAGGAAATGGGCTCTGTCCAGGGAAGTTTGCTCAGAACTCGGATGCTTTCCTCACTAGGGCTGGAGGAGAGCTTTCCGTCAGCGTTCCTTTAGTCTGAGAACGTTTCTCTACTCAAGTCACAGACAATCGTGTTACTTTTGTTTAGTTTTGGTGCAACTATTTTTTGTTTGAAGGAAAGGATATTTATATACTTAAGGCTTGCAAGATGTGGAAGTGTTAAGGTTTCAGATGTACTTTTCACGGGAATGGCTTATTATTTTTGCTCATTGTGTCAGAATGCTGTGTGAGGCTTAACATCCAACTTTTTAACTTGATGGTCCCCTTTTGTTCTACCTTGTAAATTTCTTTCTTGCAACATATTTAGTGCTGTGAGGAGAGTCACCATGAAAAGGTGTCAATGAATGGAAATGCCAGAACTACCTCCAGAGAGAGTTATAATGGGAGAACTTTCACTTTCCACTTTCTTTGTATTCCCTGCAGGAGCTGATGAGATGCATTTATTTTCAGTTGTGATCTCTATCTGACAGTGGTGAAGGCCTGGTATGGGCTATCAGGCTTGGAGGCAGCTGTGATTTTTTCTCTGTGTCTATCTGAATAATATTAATTTCTATTGAAAGCCTTCCATGGCTGTTCTAATGCACCATTGACTCCCTAAATTAGATATTGAGAAATAAAAACTAAATATGTAAATATAATGTACCCATTACCAAGACATTAATTTCAAAAGCAGATGGGTTTCAGAAAGACATTGCCAAAGATTTGAACATTCTCATGCCAAAGGACGGTGAAAAAAAAAATCCTATTAAACCTGTGGAAAAGTCCCTTTCCCTCCCAACCCCAAACAAATTTCTAATGGGTCAGTGATGGGCCAGCAACAACTGAGTCTTCCACCCCAGGGTGCTTATCGTTCCTCCTGAAGTGCGAAAGGTACATAAAATGTCCCTATCTCTAATAAACATTAGTCTGCTAGAATGTATTAATCTGAATTCCCTCTCTAGGGGCTAAGAACTCATTTCAAGTTTATAACCTGCTTTCTCTTTGCGTATGGGAAGCTTATTTCATTCCATCCCTGTTTCCAATTTTGAGAAAATATGCTGAGCTATCCATTCAGGCCAGCTGATGCTGAGCTCTCGTTCTTACATGGCGTGCCACAGGAGTCTAATTACACAGCATACAAGTAAGGATGTGCATCCAATTTGGATAATTTTGGGCCATCCCAAGAAAAAGCAGCCTTAACTCTGAAGACATCAGCACAGATCTGGACTGAGACAAGACTTTGTTTCCAGCCCAGGGATTGGAAATGCAGCCATTTTGTGTCCTGCCCCAACAATGTCTTGATTTCATTACTCTAAATGCTGGCAATAACTACCTCTTCCTTCATGGGCCTCTTCAGTCAGTGAGATTTGTGGGATGCTAGGAAGGGGATCATGAGAAGGTGATTCTTCTAATTCCACCAAGCTGGTTTTCCATCATCATGACTTCCTAGAACCTGCACCTATTATTCCGGAACTTTGCAGGAGTTTTGTCTGTAGGCACTTCTAAGACAGGTGCCATTTCCAGACATATTAGCCACCCCTTCCCCCAAAAAATCAGGGAATAAGCAGGGGATTCTGCAACCCCTGCAACTATGCTTTCACAGGCCTCTTAGGAACACAGCTAGTTTGATTTCTCAGCATCTGTATCCCCATAGATTGAGAAAGGCTTCCATGGATTCAATATACTCTTTCCTTCAGGAAGTGACCCTTTCTAGGGACAATACATAAGGGGGACGTCCTCTCCTCACATGTCTCCATTAGCCATTTACAGAACATCTGTAAAGATTTCCAGTCCAGCCTGCGATATAGGAACTTTTGTTTATGAAAATGATTTCAGCTGGCATTGGAAAAGCTTATTGTAAACAACTCTGAAAATATCTGATTGTGGAACAAAAAGGATACAGTATTTGGAGGAGGAGAAAAGAAAATACTTTTTTTCTTTTTTATTGATTTATACTCTGTTGTAAGCCTCCCAGAGAGCTTCAGCTACGGGGAGTATAGAAATGAAATAAATAAATTGTAATAGTAATTTTTAGAGGGATATAACTTCACTGCTGCCCTATGAGCTTTGTGTGAAGGGAACCGATGAGAAGAAGAAGAAGATATACTTCACCAACAAAATGGTATAGGGCTTTTCCCTTTTCTTTGTGAAAATGTTGATTTGCTTTGGTGGTACCAGACTTCTAAATAGCTCAGCAACCCTGTCATTCCCACTGCAGCTGTGTACAAATGGCTCCTCAACATTTTCTACCCAATTCTTGGGCAGAGAAACTTGTGGGAGAGGAGAAATTATGAACAGGTAGGGCTCTGCATAGGCAGGACTCATACTAGTTCCTTTTGTTCTTCTGGGACATGGAGATTCAGCAACATCTCAAGAAAGACCTAGAATCTAGAAGTTACCTTGAAATAAATGAAAACATTGTCATATTTGGCTTAGGGATGTACACAAATGTTATTTGGTTTGCCAATCATATCAAAGGGCGGCATAGAAATGTTATAATAATAATCATAATCATAATAATCATAATAATCATAATCAATAGGTCCCTTTCTCAACACCCAAGGAGGAGTGCCCTCTTGAGCTATGTTTCCAAATTCCCAGATTTGTCGTCATGGTTTTAAAATATGCATTTTCAAACTTAAGTTGATGAGTTTGAAAATGGCACTTCTGAAAAATACTTTGGTGCAGATATTCCATTAAAAATGTCCAATTTTTGGAAGCCATTTTTGAAGAAAGTTATTTTTGGAGAATTTAGGTAAGCTTGCAAATTATAGGGGGTTTTTTGCCCCTAATTTGGCTGGGAAACTATCTTTTTCGGTCCTTCACCTAACACCATAATTCTGTAATTCCTAGCACCATTACACCACTTTTCTACTACAAATAAACTCCATTAATTTAAATCAGATCTATTCCCTAATGAGTGAAATAAAGTTGCAACCTTCAGGATCTTTTATGATACCTTTACTTCTCCTATTTTATTGTTGGTCCATTTAAAAAATGGTGTTGATCTACCATTCCTTTGGTGAAGGAACCAGACAAGTAAAAACCCGTTTTTCCAGGATCTGGAAAAAGAATACAAGCCTGTATAGAATGCTGGAAATGCTTTACCAATCAAATTGGACACAGTGATGTTACAACCAGTTTTTGAAGCTCATTAGGATTCTAATTTGGTCTTTTCATTGCTCACTGAGCTTTGACCTCTATTAGAAGCAAGATCAATGTCTGTTTTCTAGGTGTTGTTTTGTGTGTGTCTCTCTCTAGAGGCAACCTCCAAATAATAAGCAAGTTATTTGAATTAACTCTTTTTTTCTAAATATCTAGGTTGAAATCCTGGACTGATCATTCTTTGGTGCAGTTTTGGGTGGGTTTGAGGGGAGGGAAGTATCAAGTTATGTAGAACCATTTATAGTAGTTGTGCACAGTTGTGGGGGAAGTTGTTAATGTGAACAGCATGACACATTCTACCTTCCCTGCAAACGCTGCTTTTCTATGCTAAGCCACAGTAATGAGGGAAAATATACCATGGAGAGGATGGCTATATTTCTGGCACTAGCAGCAAATTCCTCAGTGGCCTTGTTAAAATGCATAATCTTTGTTCCTTAGTTTTACTCCTCTGTCAAATGGTTAAAGAAAAGTGGCTAAACTTAAAGCCTCTGTTGTCGAAACCAATTAGTTGTATTGCACCATGCCAATGCGAAGACATGTCCAGGTGTATGGAGAAACAGAACAAACAGGAAAAAATGAAGTGGAAGTTGAGAGCAAGATGTGCCAAGAAAAGGGCAATAATGCAGCTACAGAGCAGAGAGAAAACCAGTCAAATAATGTCTCATGAGATAACAGCAAGAATGTACAGCAGAAGGAGCAATTACTGCAGAAGAAAATAGATCAGATGGAAGTGTGTGTGCACATGTGTGTTTCAAAACAACAATGGCAATGAGCAGAGGTGGACTGTGAAGGAGAGGCAAATAGCATCAAGGGCAATTCGCTGTGGAATAACTGGATAAAAAAGAGAACGTCAGGAGGAAAAGCATTCTTAACGGTAGCCATATATCTGTTATAACTATGGATAATTGGCTTTCAGTGGATTCTGCTTCTGATTGGGGGTGGATTTTAAAGGAATGTGTGTATCAAAGTTGTTTGCATGGATCATCAAGTCAGCCAGTGGTTGTTTGAACTTGGAAAATGGCCTCTTCAAGTTGTACAACATGCCAAGATTCCATGATCAATGGTACTGCGTGCACTCAATACCTTGTCAAAGCAATCAAACTTACAACTGTAACTGTGGTTTTATTTTAAAACTGGCTCATAGATTTCTTTTACCAGCAGTCACAAATGTGAATGGACATTCCTATTTGCTCAATGGCAGTAGAGTTTGTGATCTTTGAATATGAGAAGTTCATTTCAATTCATTTTTGATCACGATTTAGCCAGTCCAGACCTTCCACACTGAACACGGAATCAAATGCAATCTATAGCCAACTATAGCCTATAGTTATCCATAGGATTACACACTGCTTGGGATTTTGCAATATAGTTCTTGGATTTAAGAATATACCTAAATACTGTAGACAAAAGAGCATTTTAGGGTCACATTCAAGCAGAAATGAATGTTTAAAATGTGAATTCTTATGCATTTTAATTTTAGAAATCACAGAGTCATATGGGAATGGAACAAAAGTAATTAATGATTGATCCCCTGTGAAACTGCCACAGATCATTATCATCTCTAAAAGATGGTCCATCAATCAAAATCAAAACATGATGAATCAATAGGAGCATAGGAACTGGAAAGGGACACTTTGACTTCACCTTCTAATTCCCTGCTCTAAGAAACACGCCCAAGGTGAATAGTCCATGGGTACATGGGATATTTGTGAAATATGGAGTGTACAGTTGAAAGCATCTTATGATCCTAGTCTCACAATTTCAGTTAGTGGAATCACCCTGCAAAATGCAAGACGCAGTTATGAATGCTGCTTTCTTTACACATTCATCCAAAGGGCATATCTGATTCTCCTTAATCCCAAACTATGATTCCACATTTAAAATGAAAACCCTCCACCTCCCCACAGAAGAGATTAGGAACAAGAATCAGAACAGATAGCAAAACTTTGGCCTCACTTGGCTGAACTTGAAATCAAGATAAAGGGACTTCTAAAAGTAAAATTGACTAACTTTACCTGAAGACTCCAATATTATTCTTCCTTTGAAAAGTTAAACCTTCTTTTAACAGTATGTAGAAAATGGGCATTCATTTCAGCTTTTAGAGAAGAGTAGCTCAACTGCAAGCTGAATATTGGGGTGCGTTGTGGGGGCGACCTTGTTTCCTGAACACCTGAGCTAATGAAGATTGGACGTTAAGGTCAATGAAGCGCCTCAAGATTTGATTCCTTGATTTAATCTGTTTTGAGTTGGTCCTGGGTGAATAAACCACCTGCCATTTTAATTCCGTACAATGACTCAGCTCAGTTGGACGGTGGCAATCGTCAATATGGCAAGCAGCTCACAGCAATACTCATTGCTACTCACTGACACCACCAACTGCTGTAGACCTACTGACCCTGGAGAAGACCCACAAAAGGATGCTCCCATAGCCTCTCACTGCTCTACCTGGATTAGTCTGATGAGTAGCAACTCCCAAGAAACCTGGGCAGAGGTGTCCCTTAACCCTTTGAACCTTTTGATGGCAAGATTTGACCTAGACATCCACAAGTGAGTTAAATATATTTGAAGCAAACTGTAAATTGTTCAGCAAAAGAGTTATTTCCAAGTTGCATGAATTGTGCAGGTTTGCAGGTTTTGTTTGTTTGTTTAAAATGTTTGTATACTGTCCACTATCAAATGGTCTTGGGACGGTCTTACACTAAAACACAGTAAAGCACAGCACCCATTCTGTACAATAAAACCCCAATTAAAATCACAATCTAAACCTTAAAATACTGGGAAAATAAAAAGGGTTTAGCCTAGCACCATAAAGAATAAAGTAAATACGGGGAGCTTATTCCATAACTGAGGTGCCACCACAGAGAAGGCCCTTCTCCAGGCAGCCACTCTCCTGATCTCCTTCAAGGAGGGCTCCTGAAGAAGGACCTCCAACACAGACCTTAAGGGGCGGGCAGGCACATAGGGAAGGAGAAGATATCCAGGTCCCAAGCTATTGTTGTTGTAGGGGAGTGGGGGGACTTGTGCTAATGAACATTGGTACCAATATGTGTTGGTGTAAAGAAATGCAATCCTCATCCATCCCTTAGAAGGAAAAAAATGATTCCATCAATGAGAGGATGATGGAATTAAATGCATCTAGCAATCCATGAAATGGAATGGATTTAACAAATCTGCATAGTTCTGATTAATCCTGGGACCTTTAGACTGCAGGTACATTTCACCAAAAGGACTGCAGGTTTAAACCGCTGTGCTGCTGGGCTGGTTGATCGAAAGGTCACCGGTTCAAATCTGCACAACGGGGTAAGTTCCCGTTGCTCTGTCCCAGTTCCTGCCAACCTTGCAGTTCGAAAGCATGCAAATGCAAGTAGATAAAAAGGTACCACTTTGGTAGGAAGGTAATAGCTTTCCATGTACCTCAGTGTTTAGTCATGCCAGCCACATGGTCACAGAGACTGTCTGCGGACAAACGCTGGCTCCCTCAGCCAGGAAACAGAGATGAGCACCGCCCCCGAGAGTCAGGCATGACTGGACTTCATGCCAAGGGGAAACCTTTACCATTACCTTTTACATTTCACCATGAATGTTGGTCCTTCCCCATATGACCACATGGGGACATGGTGAAAACATCACTTTCATTCCATAGTAGCCTGAAGACACCTATCTGAGCCCTGCACGGACACGTACCAGATTTGCCTTGCTGCTTCCTGGCTTTAGGACAAAGCCAGGAAGAAGCAAGGCACCAAGACTTGGGTGGGTCAAGCAGTGGACCAAGCCACCATCATTGCTCCCTTCAACATCAGCTCCCCATCTCCACCTGCCAGATTCTCTTCCAAGCTTTGGGAACATGGCCACTATTCACAATAATGGAAATACTGCCTAACCAAAAGTTGGTTGGTTTTCTCTCTCTGCTTGCTGCAGTGCCATCTATCTATTATCAGCACATCCCGTTTGCTGCAACTATGGCTAAGGACACACAGTTCAGCATAAAGGCCCTAAGCAGATAATATTTCTCTTACAGACAAGTTCTTTCCCGCAGACACAGGGTGCGGTAAACGTTATCCTCTTAACTTTTGGCCGCAACGCTGCAAGAAGCAATTAGGAGCAAAGGATATACGAGGGAGAATTCTTCTCTAAAAGAAAGTAGACTACATTATATGACTAATAAAATGACCATTGATCTGTGAAAGTTGCAGAGCTGATAAAGCAATCTTTCACCGGGTTTCTGGGAGAGTATTATCCTAGGAAGAATATACTTCAGATCTACTAGGAAACATTTTTTCTGTTGAATTGATAAATTACTCTACACATTTGCTTATGCTATAAAGTTTATAGTCTGACTTTCCTAAAAGGATTCCTCCCCTGCCAAAAGTGCAATATTTAATTCTAAGCATTGCTAGTAAACTCTAGGGTAATAGCGTAATTTTAGCAATGAATCATTGAAATTGCAAGGACATAAATTAGGGAATAATTTTAGAAACTCCCCCTCCCCCACCAGCTTGCATGAATCTTGGGCCGACCGGCAGACAGAGTCATAAACCACATTTTTGCTTGTAGATTATGGAGTAAAAATGTTGGCCAAGTACAGCCTAATTTGCATTTGTGCTATTTCTTTCTCACCCAAAACTATATGTGTTAAAATAACTTAAATATTAATCTTTGTCTTAACTTAGTTATATAATGAGTTGCAGGTCTTGTTTGCTGTAGATTGAACTCTGTCAAATTAGTTCCTCTCTTGCGGTGTAAGTAGCCTGAGGACTCCAGTCAGGACTTTGAAGATACTCGCAAGGGGTGAGAGAAAAAAGGAATCAATGTTTGCAACGAGGAAGAAAAGTAACAGTTGCTCATCAGCCCCGACATCTTTGACTTTGTAATTAGATTAGGCCCCCCTCGCATTCCCATTATTCAGTTCAGTTTTGGGAATCCCCAAAGTCCCTGAACTTTGTAGTGACAGTAATTAATTTCTTAACTAATTATAGTGTTTTAAATGTGCTCACTGCTAGCAACCTAGAACATGTGCATGGAACAAGTAAACTTACAGAGATGGAATTTAGTTAAGAGATTTGTATGCTTGCAGAGTGTCAGGATTCCGGACTTGCTTGGAATGAATACTCAGGTTCAGTGGAAGTGTATACTCTAACTCTCAACAGTTTTATTTACAGAAATCCCTAAATTGAAGGGTAGCAATCTAAGACTGCTACATGTATCAGAGCATGTTTAGAGTGTTTTAAGCACTTGTAGTCAAGTTCACATGAACAATATGCAAGAACAATAGCACAAAAGGAAAATGCAGAAACTTTGAGAAACTTTGGAAAAACATCATGATACATCAAGATCTTGAGTGATCGATAACAAATAAAACAATCCAGAATTACAGAGTTTGACAGGTTTCAATGTTCGCTTTTTACAGTCAGTGAGAGAAAATTACAGGAAGACAATGACAAGCAGACACAGTTTTTTAATATTCCAACTAATTGCATTATCTCCCCCCCCCCCCGCCAGCTGTGCTCTACATTTGAGAGCAATTTGTCAAAGGGGTGGATCATTGCAGATCAGAAGTGGGGCTCCTCTCCCCATAGAAGGTACCTGAATGGAAAAACCCTGCAGATTGGAGCAGAGAGAAAGGCAGGCAAAGCTTTCTATATTCTAAAGTATAAAACATACCAGTTTTATTCAGACAACACCAACAAATGCAGTGGCCTATTTCACATAATGCAATAAGCATTGGCTTGGTTTCTTGAAATCCGGCTTGCCATTGTGTCTAAACTTATTTCCCCAAAGAAACCATTTTAGTTAAACAGTCATGCGATCTACCAAGCAGGTTAATGTACCACGACAACCAGAAGCAACTGAGATGAAAGAATTGGTAAAACATATTTTTAAAAAATCAGAAAATCTAACAAAATAATGTTATGTACGTAGGCATTCAGACATAAGCAATGAAAGCATATAAATATGTTGTGCAATAATCCATTTAATATGAAATATAATCCCTATAATGAATTAATTATATCCTTTATATAGTATGAATTACATAGTATGTCTACATATTACAATATGCAATATATAAAGACATTAATTCACCTGAACTTTCTTGCAGAGAGTTTCTTACACTGAGAGTTTCTTACACTCACCTTTTGAGATGATACATTCTGACACTAGGAAAGACAAATCTGTAAAATCCAGATGGCATCAATCAGAATCATCTTATTAATATTCTGTCCCAACAGTCATGTTACAAACAGAAAGATGGAATGAACCCCATGACTAGGCTGCTGAACTGTTTGCAGAAGAGTATTTTGCCACCCTAAAACCTAAGAGCTCAACTCAAAGGACATAAATATACAGGAAACAAGTAATGATCTGGTACAGCTGAAAGCCCAGTGGTGGGCCATTCTTTCCTTGTGAGATTCATATTGTGCTTCTTTCTTGACATTGTTTCCTTAATATATGTCTTGGTCCCCTATTGTCGAGGTGGTACTCAACATGTAAACAACCCACATGTTCACGAGCAATAAAACTAGAGTCCTTTATTGCTACTTGTCTACAAGATTTACAACTCAATAGATAAGCTCTTCTGCTGAGGTCTTTGGAATGCAGATGTTAATCCTCTAGTGGTGTCTCTCCCCAAGCCCAGGTGGGACTACTTCTCTTCATCACGCCTTTCTTCCCTCTGGTGTAACAAGCTCTGCCTTTGCTTGTACCTCCTCAGAATTCTGCAATTGGTCGCTAGAGAAAAGTCTATTACGCCCCCTGTGTCTCCTGTGTCATGTTCAGGAAGTTCAGCATCAGTAGGAGGAGGGACAGCCCACTCTGACTCCTCCTGAATAGAACTAGCAGTGTCTTTTCCCTCAGGGCTCTCTTGCTTGGATGTGGGCTCGGGTGTTTGCTCAATGGGCAGGGAGTCAGGGGGAGGTGCAGCTATCTGCTCAGCCACCCCCAAGCTAGGTTGCGGGGTTGGCTTTTGGATACAGGGTCCCAAGCACAAGACCTCCTCGTGAGGTGCTGTCTCTGTCGGGGCTTCAGGCACGACACCTATCTAGCCTTCCCAAGGCAACTGATAATGTAAAACAACAGAATTAAATATCAATACATTCAAAAAACATCTTAAATTTAAGGAACTTTTGAAGAAAAGGCAGTAAAAATGTAACATGAGACAATAGAATACAGCTCATCCATGTAGCAGCAGGCAAGACAATGAAACCCTTCCAGCTGAAAGCTACAGGAAACTGGTATTTTTGTAAAGCACTGTTCAAAGCACAGTCACAAAGGGAGCCACTGCTATATCACTTGGATGGAATTATGTAAAGCAGAGGATTCCACAAAGAAGGACCTCTCTCCAGTAGCTTCCAACATTACCAGTGACGGTGATGGGACAGCAAATGGGATCTCCAAAGCTTTTCTTAGCATAGCATCAAATAACCCAAACACCACTAAAATACCAGTTCTAATTCAGGGCATGTTGGCCATCCATGGCCCATACGGCATCACCTTGCCATGCCACAGGATGTTCCGTCCAATGTGGTGTGAAGGACCACCAGACTCTGGCCGACTTTGGTTTGACTCCCTCTCCAGCAAGTGACTTTGGTCCAGCCACATATTTTCAGTCTAACTTACAGAGCCAGTGGGTAAGCAGGGTAGCATCAGCCCCATTTTCGACACCTCAGAAATTTATATTGTGATTTATATTGCGATTCGCGATTGAACAAATCAATCAGGACATGGCTCTGATTGGACTGTAGCTCAGTGAAGGAACTTGGGTTTTGCATCCAGGGGGGTCCAGAGCCAAACCCCAGAATTATCAGCTAAAAGGACCCAGCTGCATATGATGTGGAAGACCTTTGTAGACTATGCTCCATCTTCTAGGCCTACCTAACAGCAGCTGTATCCCTTGATTCCAACAATATTGCTTAAGGTGATCTTCAAAACTTGTTTCATTAAAGTAGAGGGGTGGATTGAAAACTGTGCTTCTCATTTAGAATTCTCATAGTATCGCCTGCAATGCAATGCTGTATTTATTTTAGACAGTTAGGCTAAAGAATAAAAAATCCTAGTTACTTGACAGTCCACATAATGTAACTGCTTGATGTCAAGGATCAGAATCGGAAAGAAAGAAAAATATACATTTGGGTTTTTTTTATCTATTTGGCGAAGAATACATTAAAGGCTCAAAGGATATAGCAATACTGTACATAATGAGTTCAGTCTCCCACAGCGCTGGACTGAGGTTGAATATGCTATTTGACATATGTCCTACAGAAGATTGGAACAATTTAAAGAGTAGCTTAGGAAAATCTAGGACTCCTTTTCACAGTCTGTAATGTGGGAGATAACTAGACCATTTTACGAGGCATTTGTGTGGAGGCACTGAAGCACACTTAGCACCCTTTGGTGAACTCAAACAAATGAAAACTGTTTTGCCAACACTTTAGAAATACCTAGAACTCTTTTCCCCTTCATTTAATTTTCCTTTCATTGAACTGGCAACTTAAGACAGCTCAGTTAAAAAGAGAAAGGTTTCTCAAAAGTCGCCACCCTTACCTTTCCCCAACCATTTTGTGAGCTGTGTAGAGAATGTGGCTAAAATGTGTCTTCTTTACTCTAATGTAAGTGTGCACAGTCCTGATTTAAGTCAGGACCACTGTGCTTCAAGAAGAGAGAGTTAAATTTTCTCCCCTACTATTCTTCTCATTATTTTTAAGTCTCCACTGATATCAGATATGTTGTTTGACACTGAGTTAGTTTAGTTTTGCCCTGGGCCAGGATGGGATCTGTTTCAGATAAAGAAAGATGCATTTCTGGTTGCCCTTGAAGTAGTGAGCCAGGCTTCCTCCTCTGCGCATTCAAACCCATAGATTATTTTTCTTGCAAAGCGTTCTTTATTGACCAAAAAGCACAAAGCATCCAGAAAGACTCTCTGAGTGTGTGGTCTTTTGAATCCAGTCTAGTATTCACTTCCATGAATTCTCCTTATGAGGTCACCTGAACCTTCTGAAAGCCAGCACGCCTCCTCCCCACACACCAAGTTTCTAAGTGGGCAGCCTTCCTCCTCTGATATCGTGCCATGAGGTCAAGAGTCAGGGCTGCTTCATCTGTGTCTGAGAATCTCCCCTGTTCCAGGTTCCTTCCTGCCACTGTACATCTTGGTTATTCTCAGGGGCTGCTCGCCCACCTGAGTAATCTACTTCTCTCATCTCAAAATCTCAGCTCAGCCCACATTCCTAGACTCCCCTCAGTTCTGTTCCACATTCTGATTCTTCTGAAGCCCTGCAAGAAATCCTGGAGAACCCGTGTCCAAAGCAGCCATCACACTCACTTCCAACACTTGCAGTCACAAAAGAAAACCGTTTGAGGTTTGCTCATGCTCAGCCTATAGTGGAAAGCTCATTAAACCAATTCATTGCCACAGCTAGTGGTGTTCCCAGCATGGTTTTAGGAGGAGAGAATTCAGTCCAAGTTTTAAAACTCTTCAGGCAAAGCAGTCACAGTTCTTTGGTGGAGTAGGTGAATGATCCCGGTCTGAATCCTTGACATCTCCGGGTAGATTTGGGAAAGGCCTCTGCCTGAAATCCTGACAAGCAGCTCTTAACCAGTTTACAGAGTGAAGAACTAGATGAATCAGAACTTGGTGACTTCCTGGGTAAATGTCTTCAATATAAAATTTGGAGAATGGTGAAGGAATTCGCAGACAAATACTGATGTGAGCATGTTTGATTGTAGGAAAAGCCATGCTGGACCAGATCCTGAGCTAGATGCTTGATAATTAAAAATAATTCACCCATGTTGAAATACCCCTTTTCTATGCTGAGTGGGATTTAAAAAGGAACAGCACAAACTTTGCATATCTGCTCAGAAGTAAGTCCCAGCAAGCTTTTTCTGGAGGATGGTGGGTGGAACTGCAGGCATTGGGCATGGGGGTTAAGCTGAGATATTGATATTTATTGGAAACAGCATTTCTAGATGCTTCCATTGTCCTTTTTCTATGAGAACGATAATTATCAAAGGGCTTGTTATCCCATGCATTCATCAGGAGAGAAGCCTCAGCCGATATCACATGAAAATGTTAGACCGTTTGATAAGGATGCTTTTGCCATATGAACCTGTTCTACAAGCTGACTTTGGGGAGCCTTTATAACAATGAAGCAAGTCTATTTTGAATGTTTAACTAGGATTCATGTTCATTGTCATTATTTCTTGGCAGCTATTAATGCCATCTGCAGTCAACTCAAGAGAGTCATAATATGCCAATAATGTGAGAACATCTGAAGCAGGATGTGGTATTTAGGAGCAGAGGATGGTTTTGGTTCCATTGTCACAAGCCCAAAAGAGTGCACTTCCTGAGACTCTTCAAAATAGCTGAGTGAGAAGAACATGAATAATTATGCTCCAATCCACAGCACGACTATCAAAATCATGTTGATGCTCAAGAGACTTAGTGGGCTTCTGGCTCTCACATACAACATGATGTTCAGCCAGCTCTGGAAGAGACTGTTGTCCCCCTAAAGAATTGGGTTCATCATTTGGGGGATTCTTGGATCTAGCATTGCCATGAGAGGCACAGATGGATTTGTTGGAATGGAGTACCTTTTATCAGGTAAAGTGGAAATGCCACCTACCTGAATAGAGATAGCCTAGCTATAGAAGTCCATGCTTTAGTAACCTCTTGTCCATATTACTGCCTTTGAAAAGGGCCTGAAAACTTCAGAATATTTCAGCAATACTGTTAATTGTGCCTAATGTGAGCACATTAAGCCAGTACTTTTTCACCTGTAAGGACTGCCAATCTATTTCAAGCCCAAATCACAGTGCTGGTTTTAATATTCAGTCCCTAAAAGGCTTGGAGGTACATTATTTGGATAAGATCAATTTCTGTAGCCCTTCCTTGGGACTCCTTAATGAAGGAAGCAAGGTGGCTGGCTATGAAGAGGCCCCCTCTGCTCTTGCACTCCAGTTATGGAAGAAACTTCCAAGAGACACTCACTGGGCAGAGACTCAAAGACTTGGAAGGGGCTTCTAAGGCCACCGAGTCCAAGCCCCTCCTCAATGGAGGACCCCTCGCTAAAGCAACCCTGACAGATGGCTGTCAAGCTGCCTCCTGAATGCCTCCACTGTGGGAGGGTCCAAAACCTCCCTAGGTTATGGGTTCCATTGCCACACTGCTAACACTCAGGATGTTTTCCCTGATGTCCAGCCAGAATCTGGCTTCCTGTAACTTGAACCCATTACTCTGTGTCCTGCACTCTGGGGTGATTGAGAAAAGATCCTAGCCCTCTGTGGCAGCCTTTCAAGTATTCAAAAAGTACTAGCATATCACTCCTCAGTCTTCTCTCCCCAAAGCTAAATCCATCTTTCCATCTCTCCTTATATAATGGGCTTTGTTTCCAGTGTCCAGATCATATTTGCTGACGTTCTCTGAAACTGTGCCAGCTTGTCTGCTTCTTTCTTGAAGTGTGGTGCCCAGAACAGGATGCAGGACTCAAGATGAGGCCGAACTTATTTATTTATTTAGCATTTTTATATGCCGTCCCCATTGCTACACAGCCTCGGGATGGCTCACAACAACAACAATTAAAAGTATAAATATTAAAGATTATTACAATACTGTTTGAATAAAAAGGTCTTGGCCTGGCACCGAAAAACAAATAACGACGGTTATTAGGCATTCTAGTAGTGCCTAGTAGACTCAGAACCTCACATGATTTGAAAGCTATACTTCTATTAATGCAGTTCCAAAAATGCATCTATTCTGCTCTTTTTGGTGTTGGGTGAAACCCTTTTTATTTTCCTGGGCATTACAGTTTTTCGGCACCTGTTTTAAATACTGTATTATATTTTGAATCTTTGTACCACAACTAGGTTCTCTTTGGTTGGTTTTATACCATAGCTTTAAACTTTTAAATCATATTTTATTGCATTTTGAGGATTTTATTGTGAGAACCATCCAGGGAGCTTTGACCATTGGCCAGTATACAAATGTAATAAATAGAAAGAATAAACATGAGTGTGATCCTTGGAGAAAGGTTGCCTCTACCTGTGCATTTGAGCATCACTCCTGAACAAACACAATGGCCCCACTGCAGCAAAAGAAATCCTAGCAATATTAGATTCATTCTGTCTCTGTCTCCACTACTGCTAGAGCCAAGTCTCATAGAAGTGTAGAAATGCAGAATCGTAGAATTGTACAATTGTAGACCAGTAGAGTTGGAAGGGGCCAAGAAGGGCATCAGGTCCAACCCCAGCTGTTGCAGGTCACCAATTTACAGCATCCCACTCAGATGGTTGTCCCATTTCACAACCCATCATCTTTGTTTTCAGCAAAGGTTTCAAGGTTTTCAACAAATAGTTTTCCCGGGAAGGCTAAAATGTGAAAAGGAGGGTGCCATAGAAAGCCTGAAGGGATGCTGAACCTGGGTGGTCCTGTGTTATACCAACAAGTTGTGCCTCAGCCTTTGGTAAAGGCTTGGTGCTTTCGCCATGCTTGTCTCACCTGTGTCAAAGGGACCTGACCCACTGGGCTGCCTCAGGTGGTGAAGACAGGGGCCAGCGGTGGCACACAGCCGTTATCAGGGCTGGATTACAAAGAGCGCAATGCAAGCTTCGGTACTTGCTTTCTCCATCCAGATATCGTTTATTTCTTTATTTGATGTATACACTTCCTGGGGCATCATTTTTGGTGGAAGGCAGGGTATAAATCAAATCAATAGATAAGTAAAGACTCCCCTCTGGTTATATCACTTCATAGGAATGTTTTGAGCTTCCTCACTGGAGAGAGAAGCTGCATGCAAATAAGGTCATAAAGAAGCAATATGGACACAAGTTCTCTGTGCTTAAAGCAAATCTTAATGAAGTAAGGAACTAATGGGAACGCATGTTCTCCGTGCTTAACAGAAATAACATGAAGTAACATGGACAGATGTTCCCTGTGCTTAAAGCAAATGCTGCAGGCACTCAGTTTGGCATGAGAGCCGCCAAAACAAAGTTGCATTTAAAAGAAAAGCTGGAGCATCATTGCTCAGAAGACTTTTTTTGGAGGCTTTTCTTCTAAGGCTACTTGGCAGAACTTTCTCTGAGTATTCTCCACCCCCGCTCTCTTTCTGTGTATGTGGTGCACTCCACAACACGTACATGCAAGCACAGGGACTGACGATGGCCCAAAACAATGCTAACCCTAACCCCCCTCCCCCTCTCCCCTTGGGGATGTACATTTATTGGGCCTTTTAGGGTACAATCCTCCCCCACCTCTTAATCAGATGTTCATTAATCTCCAGACTCAGCTCCGCAGCTGCCATGCCTCTCATCATGCACTGATCCATTTTTGGTCCCCTGAACGGAGGCACTGATGGGAATTGGCACACCCCTGTGGCTCTGGCCACTCCCCTTCCCACCCCCTGGCACATCCCTCTTCCCCACTCCAACTTCATCTGGGATGGCATGGGGGCAGTCAGCACAGTTCTTTCCATAGGATTGTGCCTGACCTTGCCGGAAAATGCATTTCCCCCTACCTCCTGCTAAGATTGCAGCTAAGTTTAGTGAGATCAGGATATCCGAGTGGTGACAGATAATGTCAGCATCTCTACTTATCAAAAAGTGATCATGCCACCCCCCTGCATCACCTGTCTCTGATACTCCACTGACTGGATGGACAAATCATCTGTTCTGCTATAGATACTCCTCTGTCTCCCTAAGACACAGCTTGATGTACCCTTTGCAAACATGCTGGCTCTTGCCAGGAGGCAAGTGGTTCTTTTATTTGGCTCCAGAAGCACGAAGCACACCAGTGGGTGAAGATTAAATAGCTTATTAGCAAAGCGGATAACACAGTACATTATACTATAGACCATAAGCAGGTTAAAAAGGATGCAGTATGGGATGCAATTCTGTTGAGCGGGGCTGTTATCCTTTCTGTCACTGGGAACCCGAAGAGCATCAATGGAGAGACACCAGAAGATGGTCAGCATACAGCAGATCTGCACAGCCGGTCTGTGATGAGGTTTACCACCCAGGATACATTCAGGACCTAGGGAACTGTAACTCCTGGAGGACAGAATTAAGCCCACCTCTTGCTAGAGGTCAGCTGATCAACCTGATATGCCTTGTCTTGTGCCTCCCTTAAGACAAGCTGAGGTGAAATGGACACTGGCCACTCACATGTCTTAGAGATCCTCCTACTATTTAAAATAACAGGTCCTCTTTCATTCCAAAATAACACATACAGTGAGTCGGGCATTGCAATGTTGGTAAAAATCCCTAGTATAGATGCTGCCCCCTGCTGTGGTGCTTGGATCGCAGTTCTGGGAGAAAACCAAAAGTAGATGTGAAGGATTAACAACTGATCAAGAGCCTCATGTATAAAAACTCACAGAATAAGAAGTGACAACAAACAGATTTTTGACGGGGAGATTCAGCCAATGCTTTGTAGAACTGCCAAGCCTTCCTCTGCTCCAGCACTCCGATTTGGCTTTACTAGAATGCCCATAAATGCTCAGCTTTTCAGAAAGGGTTGTTTAGTGACCCCAAATATCTCCAAATTATGTACAATATCACTATACCCTTGGTATTTTTAATTGATTTTGAATTTAAAACTCTTGTTACATGCCAATTATTTGTTGGTTTGAGACTACTGAGTAGCAGAAAGAGGGATATGCAAGAAATGGAAATATGGATGAATAGATATGTTTACAAGACTTCCATGCCTTTTCCGAACTCTGAGCGTCCTCGACCAGGATGTGGGTGGTCAGAGACAAGGGCAACGAGTTTCAGGATCAGGGCAACAGAACTTCAGGCAAGACAGAGTCCAAACACAGGGTTTAATGGCATGTCGAAACCATAGTCAGGACCCAGAAGACTGCACGAGGGCCAGACAAGGACATGATCAGGAACAACCCCAGGTCAAGGACCAGGAGAACACCTTGGACAGGATAACAGGACAGGAGACATGGCTCAGGAGGAGACATGACAAGGCAAGCTACATGAGAAAACAGGAACCAGATGCAGCAAGGGTCTGGCCAAAAAAAAAAAGGTGAGGGTAGGAGCTAAACCACAAGCAACCTGAGGTTAAAATGAAGAAGGGAAGAACCTTGTGAACTTCCCTGGGTTCCTTGCAAGAGGAAGAAAGCCAGGCTAAAAATGTAATATGCATTCCCATTTCTAAGACAGCAACAAAGAGCTGAAGGCCAAATACAGCCAGGCATTTCAGTCTAAGGCAGAAGTTGGGTGTGGGGAGAGAAGAAGCAAGAAAGTAGGTAAAATACTCATCTCTGGTTCATTTGCAGTCGGTTAGCAAGAATCCCCAGCCCCAAATCATTTACCATAATGCATACAAAATGACTCCCCTCTGTCCTAAATTATGCTCCTGGAACACAGACAATGTGGGGTACTGGAGTGTATGTTTGCTTGGAAGGACTGTGACCTCTGTTCAGTTTCAGTAATCAAAGGAAAACAGAATTCTTTAATTCTACACGTATGCCTTTTGTATCAGGCCTTGGTTGGTAGATCTCGGTATTCTAGTGGAAATCAGAGCAGGTCCCTTATGTCTGAAGTTTACACACCCCAGGAGCATGGTGGAAAACCCATGCCTTTTCATGTGCTGTTGGATTGTCAGCTTTGATCAGCATTGCCAGTATAATCAGTACTCAATGGTGATAGGAAGCTTGTCTATCAGCAGAACAGCATCTCTTTCCAGGTTGACTCAATTTATGAGGAGTTATAGTGGAGATTGCATTCAGAACCATGGATAGCTCCTTCATAGGTCATAGCAAAGCCAAAGCACCGGCCTCCATCCCCAGTGGTGATGCACGACAGCCAAAGTCGAACAACATCTGGTGTATAATATTTCAACTCGTGTTTTCACTCGTGTTTCATCACTATCCTTTGGGGACCATCAGAATGCAGTAGATCGAGGCAACTGACATATGCCCTAAATGCAGATTTATTACCTTTATGCAAGCAACACTTAATAGATATCTACAATCAATCCAGTGCCTAAATATATTGGGCATGAAAAATCACAGATAAATTTGATCATACATCTGCCAAGCACAGAACTCTGGGAAAAAAATATGCACTAGACTCTGAGGAGCAATTGGACCAAATCTTCATCTCACTGTATATAGTAGTTTTCTCCTTTTGGCTTTTCATGGCTTGGAAAAGTGATGCTCGGCTTCAACCTTTGCTTTTCCATGTAAAATTTACTTTGGCCAAATATATCATGACTGGTAAATGCATTTTGGTGGTCCTTGTGTTGGGACAGTTGTTAAATCAGTGTTCTTAAGCAGCATTTAAAATGACACTTTTATTAAATTGGCATAGGATGCACTGCTGAATCACTTTTAATATGATAATGCTTGTAGTTTACAGTACTGTTATGTGCAGTTTGGCAGTTGAGTTTGCATGAATATTTTATCCAGTAAAGGCCATGAGTCCTTATTTATATGGAGACCTTCTTCAACAGAGGGGACAAGTGACCCCAGCGCCAGATTGCCAAGCTAGCAAAAAAACTGGATCAAGACCAAGAGCTAATTGTTTCCAACTGGTTGGTGAAGATCACTGTAGCAAGAAGTATATTGCTAATTAGTAAAAGGCTTTAAATGTGTATTGCTTGAAATAACAGTTGAGGTTCTTCAGACTCATACCCTTTAATTTTGAAACCACAAGTCATTTATTATTATTATTATTATTATTATTATTATTATTAGTATTAGCCAACACCAAATGTCTGGAATATACAAGGACTGTATGCAGTTCGTGTTCACCATGAACTGCATGGAACACTAGTGCAAACAGGAGCACTTTTTTCTGAGCAATGTCTGCAAATTCCTGAATTTACAATCACTTTTAAAGAATGTGCAGTTTTCAAAAAAAAAAAAAAAAGTGCATTCTGACCTTCTCCTTTTGTAATGTGACTGAAAGGAAGTACGCTTCTGAAAAATATGCACAAAAATGCCCACATTTTCTGTTTAAAGTTGTCCTTTACCCATCTGGATGAGCCTTGCAACAGATGAAAACCAGGAGCAATCCCAGAAGTGATTGTTTTGGAGAATTTCATAAAGATTGTTCATTCTCCTTCCCCTACAAGCTACTAAAAATGGAGTAACTAAAAGCTCTGATGGATGTTGCCATTCATTTTACCTACTAAAGCTTAGTAGACAAACTTTTAGTGCAGCTTAACTTGAGTCTGGGTTGGACCATTTATCCTTTCACTTCACATTTGCAATTTATATTGCTTTTACACAAGCCAAAGTCCAAATCACAGACACCTTAAACCATGATATTCTAGCATGCACACACACATTCCCTTCCCACAGCATCCTGAAGCAGGCATGTGAAGAGGAACAAGGAATTGTTGTCTCTCTCAGTCCTCAAATTGTAGCCATTGATATTCAAAAAATGGATGCAATGTGCCTTATGGTACTGATATGAAAGCTGTCAGAAATTTTACTGATAACAATAATATTCAAAGACACGAATGGCGCTCAAGAAGTCTGATTTCTTTAGTCAAATTTGTCACCCAAAATGCACCAGTAGGATTCCTAGATCTCTTGGTTTGAGGGATATTAATAATGCCGTTGGCTATGAAGGATGCCCTCAGCATGATTGAGCTGCCTGGTTTAACTTCTGCCTGGTGTGGCTTCTGTAAACATGCTGAGACACAAAAGCTTCCAAAATTTAATCTGGTTCTTGAATCATAACCAGCAAGAGCAGAGTTACTACTTCAAAGAAAAGATTCCCCTGGTATTATCTTGAACTGCTGTTTTTGGTGTTTATTTACATAAATCTATTTAAACCAATAAAATCTGTTTAAACCGTTTAACAGCTGGATTTTGAGTATATGAGGCCTCTCTAACATACAGCAATTAGACATATTTTCCACATATATGTCTCTCTCTGTGTGTGTATAAAGACAGAGAGTAAAAATAAAAAAGATTGATGCATATAAAAATAAGGCAACTGTGTACAACTCTAGGTTCCAGTTTTGGATCTTGGCACCCTGAATTGTCTATGTGGATCCTGCTCTCCCTGGACTTGGCAATCAGACCTAGTTCAAAGTCTGATTTGCCTTGAGCAGTTACAATGCCCAACATTGCTGTCCATCGTCCAAAGTCTTGTTCACATGCCCCATCCCCTAAAGTGGTGAAGCTGGTAGTTACTTCTGAGGCCTTTGCTTAGCAACACCCCAGCTTTAGAACTCCCACACCAGAGAGGTAAGAGAGGCCTCCTCCTTATTCCTTAAAGGTAAAGGTTTCCCGTTGCCGTTAAGTCCAGTCATGCCTGACTCCAGGGGGCGGTGCTCATCTCCGCTTCCTGGCCGAGGGAGCCAGTGTTTGTCCGCAGACAGTCTCTGTGGTCGTGTGGCCGGCATGACTAAACACCAAAGTGCACGGAACACTGTTACCTGCCCACCGAAGTGGCACCTTTTCATCTACTTGCATTTGCATGCTTTCGAACTGCAAGGTTGGCAGGAGCTGGGGCGGAGCAACGGGAACTCACCCCGTTGTGCAGGTTCGAACTGGCGACCTTCCGATCCACCAGCCCAGCAGCACAGTGGTTTAAACCACTGCGCCACCTGCAGTCCTTAGAAGCCTGGTAAAGACACCTGTTTTGCAAAGAGTCCAGCCATTACTGCTGTTTGCTGATTTTGTGATGATCCCTGTTTTCATCCTTTAGCTTAACATGTATAGGCTTGGGTAGCTCCATTTCCTGTATGGAGGATCTAGTAGAAAGAACTGCACTAAAGAAACAATCATGAGCAATGCAGACCATTGCATTGTAGTTGCTGTGCAGAAAGGTGTGGAAGCATATATGCAGACTGGAAGATGCTGCTCTTCTTCCTTCTCCCAAATAACCCCATTCTGCTTCAATAGCTCTTGTCTTCTGGCTTATCAAGGGTCAGTCCTGTAGGAATTTGACTGCTGCCAGTGCAAAGAGAAAAGCTAGGATGTTGGTCCATCTAGCCCAGGCATGGTCATGCTCAAGCCCTCAGCCTGATTTCACATGGCCTTCAGCCTAACTTTGCATCTTGCCATGTGGCTGTTCAGGTAACATGCCCCTCCCTGGAACCTACTGAGCAGATAGAAATAGGAAGAGAAAAGGCGCAGACTGCCTGCGTTGGGTCCTAGACTCACCCACTGCGAGCTGCAGCCCTTTCCACTGCCGACATGCATCTCCTGACAAATGTCCCCTAAGGAGAGGTAGTCCTTGATGGGGGGAAAGGTTGCCCATGCTGCATCCAGCTCTGAATTTTTGTCTCCTTGCACAGGAGCCCGTTTGCAAGGCAAGTTATCTCAAATCTTCTTGCCGAGAGCTGCCAATAACCTTCCGTTGGCGAGATATTTCTTCTGCCACTGAACCATCCCCCTTCCCCACTTTCTGCAATGAAGTTATAGAAAAGTGGGCAATTGCAGCTTAGAGTAATAAAGTGAAGCTCTGAATGAAAGAGGAGGCTGCATTGTTTCAAATGTGATTGACAACATGATGGCTGTGTGTGAGTTTGTCAATGGCAGGATTGTTCTGCTCAGTTATTTAATGGGAAAAGTGAGCTGTCTGTGGAAAGGGCTGACGCTTGCTGAGGAAAAGCAAGATGGCAGGTCAATTTGAAATGAGCATGGGAAGACTTGGTTGCCCTAACAGGAGCCATGTGCAAATGTGCTGGGACAGTTTTTGTTGTACGGGGGTGGCCAAGCTGAGGCTCACGAGCCGCATGCAGCTCTTTATTTTGCAACTTGCTGCTTCTGCCTGCAGGTGCCCGTGAGTGCCAACTTGCAGTTCTCAAACACCTGACATTTTCTCTATGTGACTCTTCCAGAGGAAGTCTGGCCATCCTGTTATAGAGTCCCTGTATCCAGCGGCTCTTGGAGCTGGAACTTGCAAGGCAATAGCTGTAGGCCTTCCCCGGCTAGTAGTTAAAAGACCCCTTTTCAGATATCTTCGAGCAGAATGAAACATTGGCAATTTGCACCTTCACATCACCTCCACAGATATTAATCATGGCGACAGTCTTTTGAATGCAGCCAAGATAAAAAATACCCTCATCATTATGTCGGTGTATTTCTACAGCCTACAATTTCACCTTTCATCTCATAACCAAATGGAGGGCTGAAAACATAAATCAGCCTTCCCTATTCTGTGACATCCAGATATTTTGAACGTCAGCTCCCATCACCCTCTGCCTGCAAAGGCAGTGGCCAGGAATGCTGGGAGTTTCAGCCTAAAACTTCTAGAAGGCCCCAGGTTGGAGAAGGCTGATTAGAAATGTTAGGTCTGGAGGCTGCATTTTGTGCCTGTGTTTGCAAGGTGCAGTGGGTAGACATTAAGTGTTGAGTCTTGTTAGTGGATTTTCTTTGAAAGCCTTCTTCTGCTTTAAATGGAGATTGGGGTCAGGAAGAGAAGTTTAGGGAAATTATGTCTAGCAAAACAAAGCACCTCTCTCTCTCTCTCTCTCTCTCTCTCTCTCTCTCTCTCTCTCTCTCTGTGTGTGTGTGTGTGTGTGTGTGTGTGTGTGTACACTGACTGAAAGCAAGACTCACTCCTGACATTCAGAATTTAGCCACTCTGGGTGCTAGGAATACAATTTATTCTTCATTCCGTCTGCTCAGAAAACATTTTAAAGAGAGATGGCTCTCAAGGCTGTAGAATTCTCAGGGTACTTAAGCGGTTCAGCCTTTTCCGATTGCAATAACAAATGACCTGATCTACAGGTGTGTGTGAAAGGTATTCTTTGGAATATAGCTATCCACTGGATTTCAGACTTCTCTGAATGTTGCCACACAATTCTTGGCTCAATATGTATTAAAAGGCATTTTAAAACATTTGTTTTAATGTGTATTCTGAGGAAATGTGTCCAAAGATATGTATTTGTCTGTGTATGTGTGGGTGCGCATACACACAAATGTGCGTATGGGTTTTTTTAACTTTCAGAGGAATGCAGCAACAGTCTGATGAGTTAATGCATGCAAAGATGAGGCAAAATGGAAAAGCATCCATGTTTTTAGAATATTTAAATACAAGTGGGAAAATGGCAGAAATCATATCTTAAAGGCAGCACCGGAAATATGGAGGCTTCTTCATTGGATATTATTACTATTGCACTACATTTATTCCCCACCTTTCTTCCTCTTGTGAGGAATCCAAGTTGGCTTACAACGTTGTCCTCCACTCCCTTTTATCCTCATAATAACCGTGTAAGGTAGGTTTGGCTGAGACTTGGTGACTGGCCCAAAGTCACACACTGAGCAACATGGCTGAGTGGGGACTAGAACCTAAATTTTCCAAATTCCTGGTCCACTCTTTAACCACTAAACTACACTGACAATCTTTCATTCCTTGAAAAAGCATCCAGATGTAGCAACTTCTTCAGAATTGATTTTCATGGGCATTTCCAGATGATTTTGTCTGATCAAGTGATCCCCCCCCTCCAAGTTCTGCATCAGATTTGAGCAGGAATGAGCACTGCACTCATTTAAGTATCCACATGGCTCATTTTCAGTTATTATTACTCCTTCAGCCAGCCAGCCTCTCTTCCGGAGGGGGAAAAAAGACAAGAAAGACAAGAAAAAAGAGCTCACCCCATTCTGTGTGACTTAATAAGAAATAATGTCTCCAAACGGCATTTGGCATAACTGAAAAGCAATTCAGAGTCAGACAGAAGGTGACTGTGGACCTGAGAAGGTCTTGCTTGAATTCCTTTTTTAAATGAACCTCTTTATCATGCCCCCACCAACACCACCACTGGATAGAAGCCATAATCTGTATTGCTGACATCATCATACAGATATATTCAATTCAATGATCAAAAAGCCTGCCAAGTTTAAGACCAGAGTTAAGGTTCTCTCATGTTGGCTCAGCTCCACAAAGCCAGGAAATTGGAAGCTAAGGCTGGCGTCTTAAAGGATGGGGCCTTCAATCAATAAAAGATGCTGTGCATTTCACACAAATTCCACTTCCTTTTTAGAACTTTACGCTTTTCCTCAGGCTTCTAAGGTCCAACTGAGATGTGGAAGGTGAAGTGCCTGGGCCCAGCCAAAAGGTATCACGTGTTCCTGACCATGCATGACCTCATGAAGCATCTGACCCTGATTACTCTGTTCACAACTGGCACCTCATATGCCATTCATTTGCGAGCTCACTTTCACAAGCTGCAATTTACAGGTATTCATGACCCATGGCTTCAAGTCGAGAAGAGGCATCTCTGGCCTGTGGATTGATGCAATCCTGGCAGTTCAGCATTTGACCCTCAAGCTGATTCTGCCAATATGCCCAATCAGTAATCAGAGATAAATTAGTATTTAAAGACTTTTAACTGGCATTTTGCAGGCATGAAAACTATTGCATAGAATTGCCTGGAATAATTCCCCAGTTATCGAATGATCTACAAGTGAAAGAGGTTAAGCAAGTAAACAACCTTTATGAACAAATAAAAACCCTTGATCTAGATTTAAACCACAGATGACAAAAGTGAATTTTCTAATAAACTTTAAGTCAGCTGTTTCATGTTTGAGTTTCTCCTTGAGTTCCTTTCTTCCAGAATGACTACTTTATGGTCAACAGTAATGCACTGTAAAGCTGAAACATGTTCTCACTGGTTCCCCCCTGGCATTGCTCTTTGCAATGCCTTATTAGTGCCCATGCTTTCCTTCATCTGGCTTATGTAGAATGCATAACGGCACTGCTAGCAAGTAATAAATGATAGCATGAGTCACACCCATAAATGTCTGCCTAGGCCAAGTAACTGTGGAATCCAACCACCTTGAAAATGTCCCTTAAGTAATATAGAAATGCAGACAATAGCAAAGGTGTCATAAAAATTTCACTACAAATTTTAAAATTGAATTCAAACAGTCACGACCCCTGTCACAAATTAGCAATACCTGTTAGATACCTGGCATAATTTCCCAATATGCTATTCAGAAAAGACTGAATGCCCTGTCACAGACAACACTCTTAACCCAACACTGAAAGGATAGCAATGTTGGTACCAGGAAGGTCTCCATGGGGAGTTTGCTCCAGAGTAATTAGGGGGGCCACCACGGAGCAGGCGATCATCCATGTTGCGATCATCCTTGAGCATCCTTGGAGGACTTCACCGTCAGATCAGGAAGATTGTGGCTAGCAAGGCATTCCATTAAGTGTCGATGGCCCAGGTCATGTAGGACTTTATCAGCTAGAGCCACCGTGCTGAATTGGCATATAAGCAGCCAATACTAGCAGGTCAGAATCAATGTTCTATATTTGGACTTTCAAGTCCTGGCTTTTAGTCTGGCTGCCATGGTTTGCACAAGCTGCAACATCTGAACAATCTTCAGGGACAGCCCCACATAGACTGCTTTGTAGGAACCCAGTTTCAATTTTCCAGAGCAGGGATCACTGAAGCCAGGATATTCCTGTCCACAAAGGGGCATAGCTGAGCTGCCATCCAGATCTGGTAGATCAGCATCCTCACCTTCCACTCAGAGTATTCTCACAGTCCAATTTCTAGCCACTTATTTCTTTGCAGAAGAGGAAGACCAAGTATGAGATGGCTCAATTCCATAAGCAAAGTCGCAATGTTGAGTCTACAAGAGCTGAGCAGGGCTGTCCAGGAGAGGTCAGTTTGGGGGCTCTTGTTCACAGGGTAGGCATAAGTCAGAGATGACTTGATGGCACATAGCAATGCCATCTCTTTTGCTGTCCTGTGTAGACAACAAAAGGCCACTGGACAGGCCAGTGTGCAAGAGGGTCTTCCTACCCCAGTGGAGTCTTCCTTGAGCAACACACCTGGGTCTGTCCCTATAGCTTCAGTTGTTTGCTGCTCACCCAGGATCCAGGTTTGTCTTCAGTGTCACTGCTCCTGGTTGCCTCTGACTGCAGCTCTCATGGACCTCTTGGCAGGCCTTACCCCATACAAGACTATGCCAAAATGGGTCTACAAATGGTGTGCTCCTAGAAAACCACAAGTTCTTTTCGGTTTTCAGGAAGTCTCCTAAGAATTCAAACTTATGACAAAAATAAATCCAAAAATTGCTCAGCCTCCTGCTTCATTTGCTTCTTGAGCAGAAGAGAATTTAATGATTTCTGGGTTTCCCTTTCTTTTACAGATAGGGGTTAAGGCCCTTTTTTTCCTTTCTGTTGAAGCAATGATGCCGCTGTGTGCTGTGCCCATTAGTTCTGGAGAATGAACAATAATGGAAAGGCCAAGAGAAGAGTGGCTGTGAAGGTTTCTTCTTCCTGATGAAATTTCTCCCTTGGCAATCATAACACTGAGTCAACCATATTGCTTCATGTTCCATCTTTTGACAGGCAAGCATTGCAGTCCAATATTGGGAGCAGAACAATGAGGATGAGAAAAAGACCTGTGGTCTCCCTATTCTGTAGGAGCCAATTCTCTCCCAATGTGCATACTGCATGTCTAATGATCAGGCAGTGTAGCTTTGACAGTTTTAAGGACTTGTTTTCCTAATTATTATTGCAAGTTTTAAACTATGCATTGTGTAGCTAGCTAGCTAGCTAGCTAGATAGATATGTTTTAAGATTTGATTATTTTAGTTGGGGCTTTATTGCTGGTTGGAAATTTTATTAGGATGCTGTGCTTTATATTGTCTTATTGTTAAACTGTCCCGACACCCAGTAAGGGATGGTCTAGAAAAATTTTACATAAAAAATAAATAAATAAATAGATAGATAGATAGATAAAACTTTATTACAGTTTTGAGTTCCCCTAATTTTTTCTCCTTCAGATTCCTTTTAGAAAGCAATTGTCTTTTCTATTGAATTGGATGAAAATGATTGGAAATGTGCAGCAGATATATATATCAGCAACAGCATGAGCTAACAATGGATACTCATGAAAAGTAGCAGGGTGTGATAGTCAGGTTATAGACAGATTATGGCATGAATCTAAACAGGCTATGGGGGACTATATTAGATGGAAAATTTTGTAGAAGGAAGAACAATGTATATATTGCAATTAAAGACTGAGGGTTCATATGCCTTCTGTCTTGCAAGCATTACCCTTTGGTACCTTAATTATTGATTCAGTTAAACTCCATGTATGTGAGATGTTACTAAATGGTGCAGATGCTACTAAAATCAGAACTGTGGCAAAACCCAGAAGGATATGGCTGGTTTATGTTTATTTATTATTTATTTATTAAAAGCTTTTATAGGCCATCCACTACAGGCATCTCAGGATGGCTTACAAGAAAACAACAGCAACAAAGAACCCTGAAAATATAAAACAAAAGAAGGCACTGCATCCAGTCTCAATAATAAAACCCAGAATAAAACCAAGTAAACATCCAAATGATGGGAAAATGAAAAGGGGGTTGCCTGATGCCGAAAAGAATAAATGCTGCAGCCCTGGCATATTTGTGAAAAGAGATGAATGGCATAATATGGAATGCAAGGAGCTAAATGATGCGTTTGCGTAGAGGAGTCCACAAGCTGAACTACTTAGCAGGGGAGAGGAGACAGATGCAAGTTGATGGAGTCATTTGAATTTTCAGGCCACTGCACAGAAGGTTCACATAACCAGAAGATAAATTACACTGAACTTGCACGGAGATCATGCAGGATGTTGGAGCAGCACTTCCAGAACACCAAATGACTTCCTCGGTCATTCCAGGGACTCTCCCTTCACTGTGACTGACCTGATGTGCTGGCATTGGTGCTCCAAAGTCCAGATGAAATTGCACCGGCACACACACACCTGGTTGCATTGATCTCAGTACTGTGATGATTAAGTAGAAGCACTGGTTAGGACCCTGAAGGCTGACTTACCAGGAACAACGCTCATTGAATTATAGCTACCCAGAGAGTCATCCTAGCTGATGGGCGGGGTCAAAAATAACAAATAATGGATAAATATTGAGACTGTGCAGTCACAGAGCTGTGAGCTCATAATACAGCTGTTGCAGCTTGAGCGTGTCACTCAGTGTCATGGCCTGATCGTCTCTCCAATCAATGTCAACTGTAGTGGTTATGCTCTAGGTGCCCTTCAGTTCATGCAGAGAGTGTCCAGCTGTTCTACTGCACAGAGGCCTCTCTCTGAAGAGTCTCTGAAGAGAACAGACCCATACTTGAATGAGTCCGCTATTTATTAGACGGCATGTCAGAATTGAGGAACCACAAGGAGGGAGAGCAGAGGCCTGGAAGTCTTGCATCAATAGTCAATACCTAAACAGCGGACTGAGCAAATGCCCAGTTCACCTGGCCACAGGTCCCCCTCCTATAATGAAATATATTTCATTGACATTTGAAATTAGAGCGACTATTTCTAAATTTGCATGTATGCATAGACATTAGCTCATGGAGATGATCGTCCTCTTTGTTGGTGGCAACATTCCTTTTTGCAAGAAGGATGCAAAGTATAATTGGCCAGCCGGTACATGCGGTACATTCATTCCATGCTGCAGCTGATTTTGAAATGGGTGGAGAAAAAGGATCCTCACTTATGTAGGCTGATTTAGGAGAAGAGCACAGGTGAGCTCCTGTGATGGAATGTTCCCAGTTTTAATTCACAGAGGCTCTTCTTAAACTCATTAGCAATATAAATCCAAGCAGTTGTTTTGATCTGTTTTTGACATGCATCAGGGAAATGTTGGAGTTAGAGTTGTAAGGCTATGTTCTTCCATACAAGCCTGCTGGGTTCTGAGATCTTTGAAGGAGCTTATTATTATTATTTCACCACCATCAGAACCACATTGATGAGGACACAAAATAGGTCTTCTTGGTCACTGTTTCCAGGCTCTGGAACTCCTTGCTGAGGAAAGCTACATTAGCTCTCATTTGTTGATTTTCTTCCACCAGGCAAGTGTGTCCTTAAAAAAATCAGGCAGGACTTTGGCTTAGATCTTTTATGCATTTATTATGCAGTCTTCATTCTCCACTCATACCTGTTTATGCTTTTTCAAAAGTGATATTATCTCTCTCAAGTTTTGCTTCTGTTTTGAACAAGTAATTTTTGATATTGTTTATAAAGTATTAAAATGGAGAGCTATTTAAAGAAAGCAAAGAAAACATGATTTGTAGTTTGGTGATGGTCCTACCTAGAGTTTATGTAGATCATGTAGAAATTATCATACAAACTAGGCTATTCTTAAAGATACTTTTGGTTGGTTTAATTGGATTTGCCTATTTCTTTTATTGTCGTGCTTTAATCAATTGGCTTATATATAATGTTTTAATTAAGATTTTGTTTATAATCTGTATTTTATTATGATTATCAGGCCTGAGAACCATTTTTAAAAGAAAGATGTGATGTAATGTTGGTAAATATATAAAAAAGTTGGGCAAGGAACTTGGGCAGGAGATAAATCTTGCCTCTGCTGAGTACGGTATCTGGGGCAAAAGTTAATCAATGGGAGAAGAATGCACAGTGTTAATACACACACGCAAATGGTGTGTACATTGGGGAATATGTGCAGAACAACACACCTTTCTGCATGCACGTAAGAGCACAATCTGAAACAGACAGAAGTTAGAACAAGATTTAAAATGGCGGTTGAGTAAGCTTACATCTCGCTAATTCACACCTTCCAGAAACTGCTTCCTCCTGAGCCACCCTTCTATGAACAGAAATGTTCTGTCAGCAGAGTTCTGCTCCAGGAATCTCCAGACATATCCTATTAAATTCCAGCAGAGGCATTCAACACTCAATATTTGCAGCCCAATATCCAACCTTATAATCAGATTGAGCACAATCAGAGGTTGCTACATCTCACACTGAAGTGAAGCAACTGGGCTGGCCAAGTTCTTGATGAATTTTGTTCCTCAAAATTCTGCTTGTTGTGGATGTTACTTCCCAGTTGTTTTTATATACTGTTTCCTTTCATAATGTTGAGACATGATAATGATTTTTTTGTCATAAACTCTTCTGTTATAATCTCACTGATGGATGATACACTCATTTAAGCATCAGTGGACAAATAAAGTTATCTACGGGTGACTAACAACCTTGAATAAATACCACTCCAGCTCAGCTCAGGAACCATAATACCTTAGCAATGCAATTACATGCTGGGACCTATTATCCCAATTAATTGACTGTTTTATGCTCACAGTGCTCTATTCTTGAAACGTTTTTGGAAGCTTGGCCTTTACTTACCCATAGGCAAAAAAAACCTCACCCTATAACAAGTAACTAAAAACAGCTTTCATTTATGTACCAATATATGTGGCGTGTAATTATACTTTAAGCATAACTAGGCAGGTCTCAAGGTTGCCCTTTGATTTAACTAATCATAAAACTATATATTAAAACCATGGAAAAATATAGCTATCTCATTTCCAAACTCCTTGGGAAAACTGGAGCAGTGAAAGCTGTTCTGTCATAGGCTTCCCACATCTTTCCTGTAATTCGTTTGGCAAAGGTTAATCTTGATTGTTATTAATTATCTTCCAGTTGCAAGCATGGAATAGCAAAAGAGCAGCTATCGGGGGACTTCGGCTAAGCTGGACGGGCGGACAAGTAAAAGTAGTCCATTAACGTCGAGTTGCGTTTCTACTTTGTAAAGTGTCGGCCTTGGGCTATGCTTTATGGTTCTGGAGTCTGACCACCAGACTTTACCTTTACTCCCTCTTGTGGTTTCCAAAGCTGCATTGCGAGTGCTATAAAATAGGACATCGTTGTAATTCTTCTCCTTATTGTAAGAAGCATTGATTGCCTCTGATTGTATATTATAGCAAAGGGGCAGTCCATTACACAAATTTATTACATTTTCTTCCTGATAATTACTGGAAGCTATTGAACAAGGCAGGGAATTATAACCAGCCCAGTTCCTGCAGCAGCTGAGGAAGCAAATCCAGATATTTAGTAGATCTGAACAGCTGTAAACAACACATCCTGCTTTCAACAAATTTGGAATTTACAACTTACAGTGTACTTAGTGGTGAGGTTCTCTCTCTCTCTCTCTCTCTCTCTCTCTCTCTCTCTCTCTCTCTCTTTTAATTCTGTCGTCTTCTTTTTGCTGCTTCCTTTATTTATGGAGTAGTACACAGAAACATGGAATGTAGTTAAATGGTATGCAAGGTTGCAGCTTTTTGGGGAAGGGCTCCTCCACTTTCCATCCCCCTACAGTACTTTGGGCAGGATCAGACACTTCAGGTTATACAGAAGCTTCTTTTTGTCTTCGATGAATGGCAGAAGCTCTTCAGAGTTTCAGGCAGGGAAGTGTGATGGGGCTGTTATTGTGCTTGCGTACAACTTTGCATTTGTTTCCTGTGCATTTGTGCTAATCTTCTATTATGCACTATGTCCAAGTTTCAGTGCAGAATTTACAGTTTGAGACATAACTGGATATTTTTGAGGCAACAAGTATTACAGCATTAAGAAAAGCATGATAATGGGTGCATAATCTGTACATTAGTCTGTCAGAGTCTGGGAAGAGTGGAAAACAATGGTGTTCCATGTACTTACTTCTGGTCCTGCTTTGTTTTGTGGGGGGGGGGGGGCGAGCAGCCGAATCCTAAGTAATGTGAAGCTTGATCCTAAACAAATTTACTTGAAGGTATCTAGAACTAATAGGTATCTTTAATGGATGGGTTGCAGATGGACTTGGATGCATGTCTGATTAAAAGAAACAGGGCTTCTGTGTAAATGTAGTTAGGATTGGGTTGTACCTATGCCCCGCAGTGCCAGAGCTGAAGGAAATGAATCATGCCTTGAGTATTCTTCTGTTATAGACTTAATATTTACCTTGAATAATGTTCAGGTTTCAAGAGTAATTGCTCTGATCTATTTTTAACTGTCAAGAATAAGGAAAAATTTGACTTTTAAATGACAAAGGCAGCTCTAGTGTTTGCCAACGAATATAGCTTTTGTGAAAGAAAATGAACTTTACTGTCATTTCATTCTTTTAATAAAATTTGACCAAGGCTAGAGACTGTAAGTTACCATTTTTCTGGGATAACTTAAGGCCACATGGACAGACTATCACATGTGGATACACACCTGGACATAAGTAAAAGATGAATGTACCCAAACTTCAAGCTTTCTTTGAGGAGACTGTAGAGCCCACCAGAATGGGGATATTCTATTACGGCGGTTATTTGATAGTTCAATTATTAACCATCGAAATTGCATAAATTGAAAGGGTGCAAGGTCTGGATTGCAGGCAAAAGGAACCACTTGGCTTGCATTGTGGTGCTTGCAAGCATCCTTCCTGTTGTCCTTTAAGAGGCTGAGCCCACTAAATGCTCCCAAGTAGAGGAGTGCTGTTGATGTTTTGTGTGTTCTTCAAGCGAGGGAGCAAGCACAAATGCTCTCTTATACTCACTGGACATAAAAAATATAAGAACCAGGTTGATCAGACCAAGGTCAATCCAACATCTTGTTTGCACAGCAAGCAACTGTCTGTCACAAGCAGGACAGGTACAATTGCACCCTCCCACCCAGGTCTGCTTCCAACAGGTGTGCACAGGTATTCTTCCTCCGATATTGGTAGCACGTAGCCATTAGGACAAGTAGCCATTTGTAGCCTTATCCTCCATGAATATTCATGACAAATGACCTCCAAATGGATGGCCATCATGTCAACCTGTAGTAAAAATCCCGTCTTCTAACTATGTGCTGCAACTTGCAGTGGGGCAAAGCAGGAGCCCCACAGGTTCTTGTCACGGGGCCCTGCTAGAATGTGGGCCTTTGGCAGGAGCCATCCTTGGGCGCCTACCCTTGATCCCGGCTGCAATAGGAGCCCTCCACATTGCAACGTTCAGTTGCAGGTGTGACATATTCTACGAAGAATAACCTCTCACTTGTAAGAATGCTAAATTTGCAGTTGCGAATAGAGTAAATCATGTTTTCCCCCTGCGATAAATCTCGTCCCAGTAACATAATATATTCTGGATCTATGCATCAAAGTCTTCCTTCTGTGTTGCTAGTTGTTGGGTATTTTGGGTTTTGTTTGTTTGCTTGTTTTCAGAGGTAGCAATGAGCAGCCGCATGTCAAAATGAAAATAGCCAGGAGCCATGTAAAGCTGAGCCCAGCAGACTGGCTGCGAGAGGGTTGCTGCAGCCGTCCAGATGTTCCTTCCAGCTTGCGGCTGGCAAACAGCCCAATTAATATAAAGCAATTTGTGGCAGGTATTTTTTTAAAAAGAAAGTAGGGGAGAGATAAACATTATAAACAAAATTTCCCTTAGGAATCTCTTTATAGTTATAATTGTGTCATTTCAAATGACTTGAATGCTATTTTGTAAATTAAAATAGGCATGTGTACAACCCAGACTTACCGCTGCAGCCACAAATAAAACAACACTCCATAATATTACTTGGTTACACAATGCGTCTAGCACCATCTGCAAAAAATACACTGAGAGCTATAGAGATGCAGATCCTCGCCCAGCTAAAGTTTCCAAACTGCCAAAAGCACAATCCTATGCATAACTACTCAGGAGTAAGTCTGCTGGGTTCAGTAGGTCTTCTCCATGGATAACCCTTTAAAACCGCTTTCCATACAAAAGCGCGGGACTTCTGCTCCCATCCTCTGCAAATAGCTTGGCAGGATGGTCTGTGGATGATGGGAACTGAAGTCCAGCATGTCTGTAGAATTGCAGGGTGAGGAAGGCTGTTGTGTAGGATTACAGGTGCAGGGAATGATTGCCTGGGGAGCCAAAGGACATTCTGGATTTCCAGGTCCCAGTCCAGTTTCCCAGAAGCTCTGAGCTGGGAATTGGAGTCCCACCATCTCCTCCAGTCCTTATGGCTGGCATGGGAAGAAGTACAGCAGCTGTTCTCTGAGGTCAGGAAGCAACCTCAGAGAGGGGTCAAATGGGAGTGGGGTGGGAGGATTGGGAAAGCCGTCTCCAGATGCCTGGAAACGGCCACCTGCCTGTGGCTCCTTCCAAACTGCACTGGATGCCTGAAGCCTCCAGGTTCCAAGGCATGTGGGCATCACCCCAACACTGCATTCTTCACCTCATTCTCCCCAGTGCCGATTGAGCGGAGAGCTAAACACAGGTCCCACAGCAGGGCACCAGAGCTGCCAGCATTCCTGACCCTTGCCCATGCTGACTGTGGCAGATGGGAATTGTCATCTGAAGAGTAACACGTTGCACAGTCTCTGTGAGTGTCAAAACAGCTGAGCATGGAAAAGCCCTGGTAGATGCTGATGATGCAATGTTCCTCCACGCAAAGGAGGGATGGGAAGCGTTTCTTTCCAAGGACTTGTATTGTGGTGCAAGCCTTCCTTTCTGTCCACTCCCTCTCCTTCTCTGTGCTTCTGCAGCAGCCCATGCTGCCTCAGAAGAATAGCTTCCACGCTGCACTCCTGTGCTGGGAACCTGTGCTGGAGGTGGAACGGCGATCCTGCGGCATTCATTTTTCTGTGGTGCACCATCTCTTTCATGCAGATCATGACACATTGCAGCAGCCAAGGGGAGGTGAGGAAAAGCCTCCACTCTGGATTGCATAGGGCGGGAGGAAGACAAATCTTTTAATTCTCCGGCATGTTACTCAGTAGGACAGATTCTTATGGTTGTTCATGATCGTCATCATTGCTGAGTGAAGTCAAGGGGAACGTGTGGAAATGAGCTGAAGCCAGGAATGATCTGTCAGGTAGAAAGGGGGTCTACAGTAGAGAAGCAGAGCTGGCGCAATGGAACACAGTAAGTCTCACAGCTGGACCAGGGTTCCCACTCGACCAAGGCAGCAGGGAAAGGCAGGCAGCCTGAATCCCCGTGTCCCCTGGGTGCCCTCAGGCCGACCTGATCCGGCTCCCAGGATGGCTTCCCAAGCCCCCTGCAAGCAGGCACTCCAGACTGTGGCTCTTCACAAATGGCCACGAGGGGACAAAGGCACTGGATTTCTGCACCCATTGCTCACATCAGGAAATCAGCAAGAATTCTCTAGCACCGTTTGTTCCTTTCCCCAGTTTTGGTTTGCTTGCTGTGGGGGGAGCACTGGAACCAGCTCCCCAGCAGCCTGGCCCTCAGTTTGCACCTGCCAAGGTACTCCATTCTTAGCCTCCTGTTCGGGCATTTTGGGGTGGGGGAGGGAGTGATGCATCCACCCCAACTGAAAATTCAGAGAAAATTCTGCAAAACACCATCGCATTTTGGGGGAAGATTAAAAAATGAAGAAAAATCTCAAGTCATTTTGCAGAAAAGTGTCTGTGGATATGATTTGACTCAGCCGCAGTTGTCATTCTGCAGGGTTCAGTGCCTTCCTGAGCGTGTTTCAGGTGCAGACACTCTGAGGGGTGATTATGGATGCATCTCTACCCCAATGCAGTTGCTAATAATGCCTGTCCTTCCCTGCAGGGAAACCCCTGTAGCACATATGAGCGGGCTCATGTTGGGTCCCGCTCCAGGGAAGAAAATGAAAGAGAGCTCTGTCTAAAACTGATCTCCAATTTTCTGCATGCTTTCGTCCCAATGAAAGAGGTTTCAGCTGTAACCCACCCTCCCCACCCACTGCAAACATGCTCAGAAGCCTGCCAGCAAGAGCTCAGTGGGGCAACGGATACCCGGATACCTCCAATCTTTGTGGCTTCTAGCATTCAGGCAGGCAACTGCACCCTTTAAGTAGGAAAACTGGCAAACTGAGCAGAATCAAACTGGTAGTTTTGTCTCTCTGCGGTGGTGAGACCCAGACTGCACAAGGGTTGGTGTCTCTCACAGCAAAGTTTTCAGCCCTTCCACAGCTCTTTAGAGTGCAAACATCTCATTAAAAAAAGAAAAGAACGGTGTAGCTAGTTACAGAAATGATTTAAATTTGGGCATGAACAAACTGCCGCTCTAACTCCCACTGCTGGAAGGATAAAAGTACATAATGCTTTAAAGTAAAGTCACCAAGCTGTCAATCAAAATCCCCAAGAGACTCAGAAGCACTCTAAATGTAGCGCAGGGCCAGAGCATTCTGCAATAATGAATGGAGAGCACATCAGTAATAACTCCCTCAGGAGTCAGAGAGTTGTGACCAATAATGAGAAAAGCAGAGATTATGCATGTCTTCTGGGATTCAGATACTGTGTTGATAAATACTTAGATAGATAAACAGCATCCTTCTGGCTCAGTGTGCACATCCCATAAATACATGATTTTTTAACAAAATCAATATTTTTGAACTGCTTTTCCTACTTTCCCAACAGCATTATACGTCTGGTATGCAAACTCCCGTATGGTTATATTACCCAAGACAGAAATGTCAGGTGAAATTTCTATGTAAATGGCCACTGGATTGTGTAATGTTCTCACAGTTCTTGTTGAAAAGATGGCAGTTGTGGAGTAAGACTGTGTTTCGTTTTATAAACACGCAAAAAGCAAGGTGGGAGAGAGGCACACAATCAGGTCCCTATAATTCTCTACATGAACATCATCAAATACATACACTGCTGTGTGTGGAACTGAACAGAAATTGCCTTCTGAAGTTTTCCACCCCATTTGCAATCAGCAAAATTAGGGGTGCCATGTCCCCAAATTTTCTTGGGCAACCATAAATGTTCTCAACCATTTTTTGGACAGGACTCTCAGTTAGAAGCAACATGGCTGCTTCTTCTGGTCTAATTTGCAGCTGAAGCTACAAGAAAATACTTCAATAACTGTCTTGTCAGCTTGCCTGTTATTCTAATTGTTGAAAGGGCGCACAGCAAGCTTCATAACCAAGCAGGGATTTGTGTTCACAATGCGCGGGTCCTAGTCTGTCATTCTAAGCACCAGACTATGCAGGAAGTAGCAGTATCTAGCAATAGTTCTTCTATCCATCAACGAAGGTAAAAACCCTGGACTGTGTCACCAAACTGAGCGTGCTGCAGACATTCATTCCCGAGATGTTGCATATCCCCTTGCTTGTGTCAGCCATCTTGGAAATTGGCCGGAAGGGGATCATGCACCAGAACGGGCATGTCTAGCCCAGTTAAATGTGTAGTTTCCATTCTCGGGTCTTAATTGGACCTGAAACAATACAAATTGCAAGCCTCTCTGTACACCTGTTTTAGAACGTAAGTTTATGGAAGGTCCTGGAATAAATGCTCCACAACCTACAATCACTCTGAGAAATTATGTGGGCACAGCAGCCCCCCAAAAATGTGAATCATGGAATATTTTGCAAACTGGTTCTCTTTTTCTGAGAAGAAAGAAGGAAATGATCCACTGTTTTTCTGAGAAAAATCTCTTCTGAGAAATGTCGTGTCACTTCAGTACGGAAATGGATGGCAACCTTCTGCTTCAGAAACTTTTGCCTCACATATTCCTACATGCATGCACACACATCCCTTCTAGATGCTCCTTAAAAGACAAATAACAACAACAATCCAAGCACCCCATGTGTGGTGTGCTTCGTGTGCACATACAATATATTTGTATGTAAATATGTGTGTAATTTGTCTAGTGATGCTGCATCAAATCATATTTGGAGTTTGTGTTTGGAGGGGATGGAAAAGGTCTGGGTCGGAGCTGAAGGGAGAATGGGATGGTGGCTGGAAAGTGGCCATTGGTAGGGGAGACAGACAAGGGCAGAGGGAATTGAATCCATGGGACTAGGTTTAGGAGAATCACATTCTCCCCAGACTTCATTTTACTGTGGATTTGTTTCCTTTGTTCCTCAGCTAAACATTCAGTCTGTTGCTACCCTTGGGTAACTCTCTCTGAAACCCAAACTTTAAAAGTCTGAATAGCTTTGCTGATACTTACACCTATATGACTGTCAGAGCAATACGACTGTGACAATGCAATTTAAAATCTTATCTAGAGATCCCCGTGAAATTCACTAACGCTGCCCACGTCTCTGAGGAAATGGACGACCGGCTAGTATTTTATTTGTTTAAAAGATTGTATGCTGCTCTTCAGCAGGACATGGGAACTCCTGGAGAAGTCACCTCAGTGGGAGAAGGCTCGGTGCATTTCTCAGATAATCCCTCAAGAACCAGAAATGGCATGCGTTGTCTTATAGCTTTGCGTAAGCATTTCTATCCCACCGGTGGCAATCTGGAATGTGCAGAAGATACTAAAAGGCAATGACACTTGAATGGGGCATATTTATAAACCAAATACTGTTGCAGGGATGGAGAGAGGCATGTTATTACAAACACTTGTAACGGAAGGGCTTGTTTGTTTGTTTGCTTCTCATGTTCAAAGCTGCAATACTGAAATCTGCCTAGAAACACATATCTGTGAGGACTTAGCACATACTCATGAAGAGTGCATATTAAACATGTGTGGAAAAAACACTTAGTTAGAATCATAGAATAGGAGACTTGGAAGGGACCATGAAGGCCATCTAGCCCAACCCCTGCTGTTGCAGGACACCACGTTACACCATCCCACTCAGTTGGCTGTCCAGTTTCTTCTTGGATGTCTCCAGTGTGGGAGAGCCACTACCTCTCCAGGCAGCTGTTTCCACAGTCATATTGCTCTGACAGGGAGGAAACTCTTCCTGATGTCCAGCCAGAATCTGGGTTGTCACAACTTGAACTGATTATTCCGTGTCCTGCACTCTGGCATGAGCAGGAAGAGATCCTGACCTCCCTCTTTGTGACAGCCTTTGAGGGACTTATAGAGGGATATCATGTCCCTCTCAGTCTTCTCTTCTCAAGGCTGAATGCACCCAGTTCTCTCTTCCCTACTACCACCAAAAGCCTGTGGACATCTAGATTATATATTGCTGCTCAGTGTCTCACAAACTAGTATTGTGTCCCATGTAATCGGCTGAGTAACGGATGGATAGCACTACGGCAAGTGCAGGTGATGGAATGATGGGCGGGCTTGGAGCAAGTGACGGGTGTTGAGTGTCAGTCAAGACAGGACATTTTGAAGAGCAAGCTGACAACAGTGGAGGAACTTGAGAGAGAGGAGTTAGGAGAGGGAGGAGGAGGTGAAAAGTTTGCATTCCTGTGAAAGGGGGAATCAAGTTAGGATAAGATAGGTAATTTGATAGGTAATTATTTGTTATCCAGTAGCAAACGACTGTTTGTGCCAGCTATTGTTCACCATCTGTAAATACACTTCTGGGTCTTATTTCATGAAGGTGTTCTGCTTATCTCAACACACAGGCTGTCTTTGAATTAGCCCGGCAAGCATATAAAAGGGAGAATCCTACCATGGTGTGTAAATCTTAAGGATTGTCTGAGTCAACAGACAGGCTGAGCTTCTTGCCTGCTGTCCTCTTGGGGTCACAGCCATGCATCCCAGATGCTTCTCAGCAAGCAGAATGGGCCAGTGATATACCTGCTCATAGGCGTGTGTAGGAATTCTCTTTCTTTGGAGGCAAGGCATGGTGCGAAACAACTGCGGAGTCTTCTTGGGTCGGACATCTACTTACAACACACACCATGGCTGACAACTGCAATATTGGAGGTCATGCTTTAGCTGGCCAGCTAGGACAGAACTAGCCCAAGCAGTTTTTATACTCTGGGTTTAAATATCTTTGTCAGATAGTTTGTTTGCTTTGAGGCCAGAAAACCAGGACTAGTTGCCAATGACTTTGAAGCAGCTTCATCAGATTGCTTCACAAAGGCTAGTGTTAGGATACCCCAGGCATATCCAAGAGCCATGCACGCCACCCTTCATACAAGCTGGAGTTGTGAAGATGCTTTGAACCTTCTCTTCCACCAGACCCACCCAGCATGGCCAATGGTTGGGGTGTATGGGCATTGTAGTTTGAAATATCTGGAACACACTGCATTGGGGAAGGCTAAAGTACGCTGTTGTGTTCATGCTGATGGCAGCTCATGGGAACTATCTAACATCTGAAAACTGCAGAACTTTTAACACTAAAATCTTGTTCTGTGGCTCTGTGACAAATAGCAATGGCAGAAAACTTGATGTGGCTACATAAATTAGCCAAAGGCAAAGTAAAATGACCTGATTTGTTTAATGCAATGTCGCATGATTTTATTCCATGTCTGAATCAGAGGTGTATACAGCTGCATCTATCAAAGTGTTTTCCCAGGTACCAAGATACCAATACATAGTTTGCTGTTTTAAAGAAACAAAAAGAACATGTCCAAGCAGCGAACGGATTCCTTCCAACCTTTCGTTTTAAAGTAAAAGGGAAAATAATTTGCAACATGTGCTACCCTCTGTCAGCAAGTAAATTTAAACTAGTAATTTTCTTTTCCATTTTTTATTTGCTTGAGAGATGTAAAGAAAATGTGTTAGCTTATGACCAGAATATATGGCATTTGCGCATCCCAAATCCAATCATGAGACCAATCTGCAGTCGAAGTTCATACATTCCTGAGACTGTTACAGTTCATGAGGGAGGGGATGTGATATGTTAAAAATTCCATATATTTGAAAAATACACCTTAAAATACATGGATTAAAACAAAAGTTTGCACAAACTTGCTTCAGAGGATCCAGTGGGGATGCCCATAATTCGGGTACCTGAACTCAGAGGAGGAAGGTCATCCTATGTAGGCTGGCCGGAATGAAAAAGTAAACGGAGCTTCTCTCTCTGCAGAGCACACTGCAAAGATGGCTGGTGGTGGGCCTCTAAGTGTAGCGTTTTAGGGCAGGAAAGAGGAAGATTTGGCACATCTTGGTGGCAGTGGTCTCCTCCCTTCCCACTGGAATGTCCATTCAACCTCTTCTCCAAGACCTTAGGACTTCCGAGAAGCAACCAGCAGCCAAAGAAACCAGCAAGAACCTCCATCTGAAGGTCCCAAAGGCATAGGTTGGAATCTGAGCAATACTATAGCTCTCTAGATACAGTCTAGTGGCTGCAGGTTTGCTCTGTTAATCAATGGAAAACAGATTTGTACGTTTGATTATTACATGTACTTCCCATTCCCCTGAGTGGAGATCAGGCATTTCATGACAATCACACAAAAGGGAAAGGGTTAGGGTCAGGTTGCGCTTCGAAGCAGAACAGAGAGAACTTTGACAAGACCACCTCTGTCAGCTCAGGAAGGGAGACTCAGGGTTTCCAAGGGGGGCAGAAGAGCAGCAGGATCCCCAACTTGACCCACTGGCCGAGAACAAGGTGCAGACACTCTGAACTCCAGTTGGACAGACAGGGCACCTGGAGAGACTGATGTTTTAGAGACCATGGCAGCACCTTCCACCCCAACCCTCAGGTCTATGTTGATGCTGCTCTAAGAACCCCCATGGTGCAGCGGACAGAGGCCAGCTCCTAGGTTCATCCGCCTGGATCCTGGTTAAAGTTGCCAGATTGGCTGCCTCATCCACTGTTAAACTGTGGATGAGGGAGGCCTCATTCCACACTAATCTGACATTTAAAAGCACAACCCACTTGCCTGAGGACAGGCTTGAAGCCAGGAGTGTGCCCCATTGAGCGCAGTGGGGCTGAACTATGGTCACGCATTGACGGGATCGCTCCCTAAACCTCCAAAGCTTGACTATAAATTTTAGCCCACCCCTTAATACGGCTGCACAGCGACTCAGAGAACCCCCGGCCTATTCCATTTGGTGAGTCATATCCTGTATCTTTTTGTTGATATTTTCCAAATCATCTCTAAGTTAATTTAACTTCATTTTCCACATCTCCCTCTCCCTTAAAATGTTTTTATGATGCAGAGCCTGTAGAACGTTTTCTTTTGGATTATGCCTGCTTGGTAATTACTGTGACTAGCTGTAGACTCTGCACTAATTCAAAGACTAAGCTGCATGATTTTTTTCCACTTTAAATTAAAACCTTGCCTAATTGGGGATCTCATTAAGAGACATATCAGGAGAGATTCAGGTAATGTGTTTGCTCAACAGTTGCTTGAACAGTTCTACAGTTTAATTTCAGCAAGATTGATCGTTGTGTACCTTTCTCGTGGAAGAAATTGGATTACATAACTTCAGCTCCCAATTTCTGTAGTAAATAATACTAACATTATTTACTACAGACTAAATAACAAACTAAACAGTTCCCAAGAATGGAACCTCTAAAAGAGAGATCAAAATCCAATATCTTCATCCTTGATCACCCTTGTTGATCTTTCTAGTGTCATGCTAAAATTTTCCTTTCACTTTTTTAAACTATTCTCATGCAGTTTGATAGAGAAGAGATTGCTTTTAGGATAAAAAAAATCAGAGGAGAACATTTTGGAGAAAGTATGATAGGCTTCTTGTCTTTTTTAGCTTGCTTAAGAGGTTATAAAAGTGCTCTCTTTCATGGTACAGTCATCTCTTCAGTAGCCATTAGGCTCCTTGGCTTCCCACACTTGGATTTAAGTCCAGAGGAAGACCCCATGAGGTAATTCTTCTCATATGGACACAAAATGGGCCCATAATGGTGGCTAGTTGCCATTTGCCTATGCTAGTGTAAAAAACAAAACAAAACCCAAAGCACCTTAGGAAAAAAAGAAAGGAATTTTTCTACCAGTCCTGAAAACAAGTCCTACCTTCAAGAACCTATTGAGAATTTCAACTACTTGGAGAAATTCAGTGCGATGGTTCATCCACACCCCACATTTATCTGTGCACAAATAAGGTGGAAAGTTTGAAGATAATGGCTGTTATCTACTTCCTGGCTCTTTCACTTCTGCTACTCAAGGTTATCCTTCAGCTTGGGGACCAAATTAGCATTGAACAAGCTTTTAAAGGGCTGCATTCCAATAGTGGGCAAGACTGAAGGTGAAAGAGCCAAAAGGCCAGGAGAACACCCACTGACTGGCAGGTGGAGAAAGCCAGGGAAGTGGGGAACTTCTAGCTGATTTGGACTTGTGGCCCTAGAGACGCGAATTCATCTAGAGCAGCAGAGTCTGCTACTGCCTCACTACATCTTGACTTCTGCATAAAATCTTCCCTTTCTTCACATAAAATGAGAATGGGTCTTATTCCCGACAGGCTCCTTGGCTGCTCCAGGTTTTGCACATTTTTATTATTTTGTTTAAGCACTCCTTACTCAGAGAAGGCAGAAGGGAAGAGAGTTACTGATCATCCACCAGGTATATTGAAGTGAAAAACTGCAAACCTGACAACCACACAAGTTCATGAGAACACCGCCAATATGGCTTTTTGTGTTTATACTTAGTTCACATTTATTTCCCCTGAAATTCAGTTATGACCATGTTGCTATAGTTGAAGGAAGGGAAAGGAAAGAGAGAGAGAACATGAAAATACTACTTTATACTTTGAAATTTTTGCTATTTGGCATAGTCTGAATCTTCCACAAATATGGATACCTCCCTGTTCAACCCTGGGGTCCTTTGGAAGGAATTTTGTCAAAAACATATTTTGAAAGTTTAAGTATGTAATATCTTTTGGATTGCTCTTATCTAAATGTCGGTTGGCACTTTCAAAGGATTTTAAAAGGTTAATGAAGCATACATTTCCTATACTTTACAGAAGGTTTTTTTAAAAGGGTTTTTATTATTTTGCTCTCAGCAAGGCTTAATCTTCATGTATTTAATTCCAAATTTGACAGCCAGTACACACCTTTAAAAAGAGCAACTAAATGATGAGAAAGTTTGTCATGGTTTGCATTACATAAAGCAGCTATTTGGATGGCTGGAGGATGAAGAAAGTACAAAAAATCAGTCTGAAGAAGGTTGTAGCCACAAGTTCAGGGTGAAGATCTTTGAGCTTCCAGAACCTGTTGGATTCCAACTCCTATCAGTCTAGCTATCATGACCAACCATCAATGATACTTTAGTCCAGCAACTTCTGAAAGACCTCATCATGCCCCTGGAATAAGGGTTGCATTTACATGCAGTTTCAAGAAGGATATTGCCACATCTATCAAAGAAAAATGAAGCTCTACTAAGAGTTGGTGCAGTTACCAGATTGTACCTAGGGCAAAGAAACAATGGCTAGGTTTACCCTCAGTTCTGAAAATATAAAGCTGTTCTGTTACGCAGTCCTGTCTCTGACCTTCAGTGAAATCCAGCAGAACCTGGTTTGCAAAGAGAAAGTGAAGTATGACCATCTTTATATCAGCAAAGCTACAGACTAATCCAAGGTGCAACTGAAGCCCGTTTGTGTCATAGTAACTAGTCTGATCTCATTAAAACTTATTGACTTTCTTCCAATAGAACTTAGTTTGGAGGGTCTGAACCCTTTTGTATTCCTCCTTTGGATCTTTTTCTAAAACTCTTTTTAACCTTGTCTACCTTTCTGTTACAAGGCCAGTGTTTAGTGATGCCCTATGAATTTTATTTGGAAGATCAATATTTTCACATCTGAGTTGCTTAAGAACATTCAAATGAATATTAAGAGAAGCTAAATAAAAACAGACATTCTTTTTCATTACATGTAAAAATGCAACAATGCTATTAGTCTATTAAAATGTTATGGGGTACAAGCTAGCGGCAGGTTGCAGCCAATAAAAATTCTCTATGCTCTCATGAAAAATTGAGTAGCTAAATAATGGGGGGAAATGAGCAGATTGATAGAAGAGGAAGGGGGGAAATGAAAATGTCTCTCTTGCAAAGTCAAATATCTTGATTAAACACTGTTAAATCCCTGATTGTAAATGTCTCTCTCTCTCTCGGCATTGAAGAAACTCTCAAATAAGATGAAACGCAATACCCCAGGCAGAACAATAAAGTTGTCCACAGCAAAGCATGTGCTCCTCAAAGAAGAAAACTATCCAGAAATCAAGAATCACAACGAAGGAACAAAGTACATTTTTAAGGATATTAAAAAGTAACTGAACAAAGCTGCTAAATTACAAACTAAGGGTACTTGTCACTTATCAAAGTGCTTTATAAATATAATATATTCCCACGCTGGAAGTGTTAGCACTTCATTGACATGCACATCCAACAGAGCAGCATATGCCAACTGCTCACCAATATGGTGTTCTCTTTTCCCCAAGACAAGAAGAGGCTGCAAGTTCCTTTAAGTGTCCACAAGCTTCCCTTTGAGCCATGACCTGAGCCTACCAGTGACCTGGACTCAGAGGCCGAGGAACCAGTGGTGCCAAACAAAGCCACACGGGCCAAGGAACACTGTGGAACCAGAGACTGCAGTCCCAATATGCGGGGCATCCTTGAGCCTATGGCCCCCAAGCCTATTTTCATCACTGGACACCCATCAGCAAGAGCTCCATGATCTATGGATCCAGTGCTTCAATGCTGGCAATGCATCTGGCATGAGCTATTGGAGAGAAGGAGGAGTCGTAACTCCAAGCCAGAGGTCTGTTCCTTCAAGGCAGTACTTTAAACATCAGGCCTGAGGTGAAATGCAGCCATCATGAATCTCCCATTCTGGAGTTCCTCAGATGACCATGGGCCCTTCTCCACATCATCAGAATGTTCCCACTTCCTCCCAGGTCCTGAGGGTTTGATAAACTCCCAACTTCTGTCTGTGTTTTCCCCAAGTCTCGTTCCTGACTCCTAGCTGAACAGAAGGCTGCCCCAGCTGGTCTGGGAACTCTTGGATACAAGCAACTGAGCTCCCAGAGAGCAAGTGACCAGAGCAAGTGAACAGAGAGAGCAAGCAGGAGTTTGGTGAGGGAGATCAATGGGGAGGAGAGATATGATAACACTTTTCAAGTACTTAAAGGGTTGTCACAAAGATGAAGGCCAGGATATCTTCTCCATTGTCCCAGAACGCAGGACTCAGAATAACAGAATCAAGTTAGTGGAAGCCCAGTTTTGGCTGGAACTTCCTGACTGTTTGAGCAGTGCAACAATGGAACCAACAACCTAGGGAAACTCTGGCCTCTCCCACACTGGAGGCATCCAAGATGCAGCTGGACAGCCACCTGAGAGGGGTGGTTTGGCTGGGAGCCTGCACTGAGCAAGGGGTTGAACCCGATGGACTTCTTGGCCCCCTCCAACTCTACTATTCTATTTTCTGTGATGGAAGAAAGTTGGCCGGCCTCTCCTTAGTTACTGACAGTAAGAGCTTTAGGTTAGCATGCACTGGCATGTGGAGGGCTGTATTTTGATCCCACCTCATTTGCTTTGGGTTGCACCCCTTGCCTTCAGGCCCACCCACTACTGTAATGCTCTCCCCTCCACCATGACTCTCGGACTTGAAGAGAGCCTGCCCCCGAGCTCTGATGCTCCCTCCGTGAGAACAGGTGGAGTCCTGGAAAGGGATGCTGGGCCGAAGCTCAAGAGGACCCAGCCTGGTCTCAGTGGGCCTGTTGCAGCAAGTTTCCACCAGGAGCTCTCCCAGGTGTTGTGACATCTGGCCTGTATTGCTGCCTCAAGATCCCGGCGCTCTAGCTTCAGAGCAGAGCACAGGATTTACACTCTTCCAGATCCTGAGAGAAGCACTTCCCAGACCTGGTCACACTCTTGCCTTCAGGCAACATCTGTACATTCTGTATGAGTGCCTGGAAAGGAGCCCCTTTGGACATACAGCTGCATGTTGGCAGGCATCAGGGATCTTCTCTGATAAATGGAAGCTACAGCTCACTGGGGGTGCGTGGGTTTTGCATGCAGCTGGGGGCCCCGATCCCTGGCATGTCCAGAAAGGGCTAGGAAAGAACTCCTGCCTGTGCAGTGGACTAAACAGACCAAGGCAGTCCCTGTATGTTCTTGCAGCAGCCCATACAAAATCTCTCCTTTAAAGAAATGAGTGCTGAACATGTTGGGTGAAGGCTTAGCCTCATGTGTGGGGATGAATCTGTGAATTAAAAAAGGAATGTGCAAACAAAGCAAACCTCCCACGGCAAAAAACAAACAAAAACAAACACCTTCTGCAGAATTTAAGTTGACAGCATTGTATTAGAATGATTGCATGATAAATCCAAAGAAAAATTTGCTGTTGACTTCAATCAATTTTTTAAATATTATCTTTTAGGTAGTGTAATGCTAGATCTTGGAGTATCGTTGAAAATATAGCAGCCATTTTTCCAGGAGATGAAAGGGAGAATTTTGATGATGTACAGAGGGAAAGAGTTGAAAATAGGCTAAGAGAAATGAAGGTGTAACCTAAGTTCTTAAAAAAACAAGAAATATTTATTTTCTTTGAATGCCCCCAATCTAAACTGCACAGACAGAGTCAATATAAACCTAGAAAGCACTTAACAAGGGTGGGGTCATTCCACCTCTACAGTGTGTTATGCATAAACATGACAATGCAATAGTCAAACATTGCCGCGTTCCTTGTTCATTGTTTCTGAGGTTGTGCTGTTTATGCCCGTGTAAAATAAGCAATAAAGACTATGTGTTTGTTGGAGCTAAAATAGCCTGGGAGAATAAGTGGCGGTTTCCATCTTCGCACTGCCACAAGGACTGAACTGCAAAGTGGAAAAAGAATGGGCTTGCCACACATTTATATGTCAGGGCAAGGAAGCCAAGGATCAGAAAAGTCGGCCATTCATTCTCTCAGTTTCCACAGCTGCCCCAGTAGGCAGGCTTAGCTTGAAAAAGGGGTTTGCCGGGTCTCCTGCCACACAAGCGGATACTGGTGTTGCTCTGTCAAAGGTTGCTTACGCTAGTGCAGCCTCAGCTGTGTCCAAGTGATGACTGTGTAGGAAACTGTCCAAGGTGTGTGGGCCACACTAGAGAGAAGCACTGCATGTCAGAGAGAATTCTGAGAAGTGTGATTCTGATTTTATTATTTTATTATTTATTCATTTGGTGAAATCCCTTCAACTGTGGCCAACGGGGTAGCACATCCGGCTGGCAATGCACAAGTGGAGAGTGGCCCCAGTGCATTCTGGGGTGGTGGTAGTTATGGAGCCCTCCAAGGCTTCTCAAAGAAAATGCATATAGGTGACTTCTTTGCACCGGTCCTCATTGATGGCCCAGGCTGCATAACTAGCTTTAGATCCATCAACTGCTGGCAAGAGGACAAGAAGGTCCTTCTTTATCAGTATGTGTCTTTCCACCAAACACAGGCACAAACACAGATCACCAGGCACAATCACCCTGCACGGCCTTCCGGGCAGGGTTATTTTTCCAGAAGCAAGCAAAAATGTTTCTCTTCACTCAGACATTGGACTGCATGCATTAATCAGGTATTAATCAATTCCCATTGAAAGTGAAGTTCATTGGGTTTCTTGGCAGAGATGGTGATGGAGAGACTCTGAGACCAGATCAGATGGACCGATGCCTCCCCTTCCATCATCCTGCCATCTTTTCTCCAATCTCTTAAGAAGATGCTGCTACATCATTGGCAGAAAACTCAGCCGGGTGTTTCCTGCAGCAACTGCAAGCAGTCCCGATGGAAGCATCCACCTTCAGATTCCCACCCCAAAGTTTCAGTTGTGTCTACAGCCTGATGGGTTAGAATTCATACCCTCTGAGGAGTCAAAGGATTACTTTGCCCATCAGCTAGCTAGCTAGCTAGCTAGCTAGCTTGCTTTCTTTCTTTCTTTCTTTCTTTCTTTCTTTCTTTCTTTCTTTCTTTCTTTAGAACATTTCCATGCCGCCCCATTCGCCAAAAGCCTCGGGGCGGCTTACAAAACAGATACAATTGACACAATTCACCTTAAAAATTTGGAGACATTTCAGCACGATATAAAACCCAATAAACAGACAGTTAACAATTAAAATAACTTTTAAATAAAAAGTTTCAGATGTGCAGCTAGGGGAAAGCTGCACATCTAAAACTGTGAAGTGGGAACGTGGCACATAGCTGATTTGCTTGTAAGTTATGTGTAGAAAGCACATAGTAAACTGCACACCCCCTGCCATTTTCCACTGAAAAAGTATTTGCCCTCACTGTTGTAAACAACCACTCAGAAACAGTAGAGAATGGCAGTCTAATAAAGCTTAATTTCAATAGCAAAGTTCGGCAGCTCAGAAGCTGTATCCCATTCAATTCTTTTACAATAGGAGGAGGATAGTTATTATGAGCATTTAGCCTTGAACAAGTAAAAGAGGAATGTGTGCAGTATTTGGAAGGCATTTTCTTTCCTTTTTTAATTACTCTCAAATAATTTTAAAATAACATTTAAAGGAAAATAGCCTTTTGTGAGAGAATGACAATACGAATGTTAAAATTTTAATCAGAATTGGTCTGCCTAGAAGGACTGTCGATGCAGAAGGCATACATAATCAATTTCTGTGCATCACAGGTAATATTTGAGGTTGCTTCCCAAATGATAGATGCTTCCTCTATAAGCAGAAATTGTCAGCTTCATTTAAGGCACTGCAAAAAGAAACCTCTCAGTGGAGATTAGATGTATTATCCTTTCTCAGTAGTGATCTGGCCAGAAATTAGAGGAACAGGTTAAACATTATTGAATGAATGCTCCGAAAATGACACAATCCATAGGTCTAACATAGCTATGCAGGTATGCTCAGAGCTCCCCTGGGCGCTTAGTCCCTCGTGAATGCCACAGGATCGCAGATTAAGTGACCGAGGCTGCAATCCTATGCTCCATCCTTCCCCAGTGGGGTGCCCTCCAGATGTTTGCCCTCCCAGCAATTCCAGCCAGTGGGGCTGATAATCACGGATTATGATTAAAACTTCTGGAGGGGACAAGTGAGGAACCACCCACCGATGAACCAATTCTAAAAAAGATTCTGGACTGTGCAGAAATGGATAGATTGACTTTATCACTGAAGGAGAAAGAAGATACTGACTTCTATCAAACGTAGGGCTCTTTTTATTATTGGCTAGAGGAACAGGACTTGGCTTAGATTTAAATATGTTTTTAAGCTATCATAAATGGATTTAAATATGACTATGGAATGTTAAAAAATATGAGTAGGGGGCTGACCCAGTACGTCCGATGTATCTGATGATTGATGTTTTTAGTGTTAGTTTAAAAATCTTAATAAAATCTGTTAAAAAAACCTTCTGGAGGGGACTAGATTAGGGAAGCCGGACACATACCCATGTTTATTCTTATTTGCATTGCACTGAAACACCTCCTTTCTTCCTCTTGAAAGGAACCAAACTCAGCTTGCCAGGTTCTCTTTCCCTCTATTTTCTCCTCATCACAACAACACTGTGAAGTAGGCTATGCTGAGAATGACTGTCTGGCCCCTTCTTGGCTGAGTAGGGGTGAGAAGCCACGTGTCCTGAATCCCAGTCCAACACTTAAGTATCCCGCCCTGGCTAGCGACATGCCCTTGAATCCAGTGGGATTTCCAAATTAAGATGTGCAGGACTGCAGGAAGATGTTGCACCGACACTTCCAATTCTCATCAAATCCCAGCTATCCTGGCCCCACCTTTATCTACTGCTGTAATAGCTGAACAGATTCCAAGCCCTGCACATCTGGAATTCCTTGCATGCTCGTCAAAGAGGAATAATTTGCACTGCAGCTGGGTGGCCAAGCTTTCCCATGTTGCCATTTCAGAGGTTCAGGTCTGGTCAGAAAACTATCCTATTAAACAGCAGAGCCAAGTGAGCTTTCTGTCATTACTATGCTAATGAAGAAAATGACTCTACAAAAGAGAGAGTCTGTAACCTACAGAATTAAATAACTCTGATTAAAGAGAGAGAGAACGTGTGCAAATAGCAACCTGTAATGGGGTAGAAAAGTTATAAGCAGTGTAAGATGTTGCATGTCAAAACTTGTTAAAATGGCATGCTGACAAGATATTGTCTAAACCAAATTCTCAGTTTAGACTCTGGGATCTGTCCAGCTTTGCCTTTGCATGCACGTGATCTCTGGAAACCCGTGGAAGTTCCCGATCCACTTTCAGGGTTCCTCGTGTCCCCTGGCTGCATGGCATGATCTCCTGTTACAGTGTGTTATAGGAGATCATGAGATAACTGTTCACACTTGCTGCCTGATGCTAAGGTAGCTACAAGCTGAGACTGATAAAAATGTTGATTGGTTTTGATAAGGATTGATTGAAATCTACTAAGAGTTCTACTACGTAAGTCAAGACAAAGGAACCTGATTTAAGGAACAGTAATGTGAAGGAAACTGAAACTGACAGATTTGTCCTTCCAAACTCTAAACGGTAGGCATGTCATGAGCAGAGGTGACTGGAGCCAGGGGTAAGACTAGATGGCCTGGGAGACCCCTTCTGACTCGCTCTGTTTCTATGTTTCACCCTGGAAATCCCTGAATTCCCCAGATCATGCAGAATTCAGGTCCCCTCCCCTCTTCTCCTTTCTTTGCTTTGCTTTGCTTTTGCCTCACCTTGCCTCGCCTCTTTTCACTTTGCCTCGGCTCGCATTCGCTTCGCTTTGCTTTGTTTCGCTTCATTTCACTTCTCATTTCACTTCTCTCCTCTCCTCTCCTCTCCTCTCCTCTCCTCTCCTCTCCTCTCTTCCTCTTTTTAACATGTCCAGTGGGTGCATCACAGTTGTCTCCACAACGGGCATAGCTGTGCTTGCTGAATTTGGCTCCTGCAACTGAGTGAAAATTTTTGTTCTGTTTGCTTTTTCTTAATACAAATCTACCAAAATGCACAATCTTCCTCATATCCAGGAGAGAAAGAAAATGACCTTTTAAAAACCTGAATGTGGAAGAATGTGGGATTCTCCTACCTTTAGTTAAAAGCTAGCACGAGAATACTCAAACTCTCTATGATGATAATAGCAATGAGGCAAGAGGCCAACGCTAGGTGAAGATGGCATTGCCAAACGGGGATTTAGACTGGGACATGCCCCATCTGAGCAACATCGCAGTGTCTCTGCCGCACCACATGCTTCCTGAGCAGATATATTTAGAATCAAGCTGACAGAGACAATCATAATAATTAACTTTTGATTTTAACAGTATAAAGGGGATGCAAGCTTTCCACACAGCACAGCCTTGTCTTACACTCTTGTGCACTTAATACACTTCCCCAGAGGCTGTTGCAGGTTGAGGAGGTGTTCCCCTCCCCACAGTAATTGCTTGTATACAAAGTACTGTGGATATATAAAAAGTATATATCAAACAAATTAGATATATGTCAGAATGCTATAAATAATGAATTAAATATTGGTGTGCTCATAAATATTGCAGAAAAGAGCAATAGATTCCAAACGAACCCTTCCCTTATGAGTTCTTACACAAACTACGAGGGCATCTCGCTGCTGAGCAGACTGAATTATACATCACCGGGTATACAATTAGTCCAACCGTCACGCTTTTGGATTTATTTTTGGAAGGCAGCATTTCTAAATTGAATGAGGAATAGACCTCAAAAGTATGACACTAGTCTAGTTCGTATTTATTTATTGACAAAGTGAGGCTGAGTCCGGCGTTTGGTGTTTTCTGTTTTGCTCTGCTTTTTACAAAGGTGTTTAATTGCTTTGTGGTCGGGATAGACATTTTGACTGACGAAGGCTGATGTAGCATTTAAATGTCAAAACTTCCCAGACCTATTATGCATTCTAATGGTGCACACACTTCATTACACGTTTTGAATGCCTTAATGGCAACCAGGGAGTGTTTGGGCCTGAAACCTTTATAGCCATGGTGCAAAACCTCAGGCCCAGAAGCCAGCCCAGCCTCCATGGGTCTCCCCCTGACCTTCCAGGGTCTCCCAGAGGTCCACACCCGCTTCCCCAGCCACAAAGCATTGGGTGGCTCCACAGATTTTGTCCCCCCATTCAAGGAGGCATTTGGGCTGATTTCATCTCCCACGTTTTCCTCCTACCTTGCCCACCTTTAGGACACAGCCTCTGATTTCCTCTCTAAAATGCAAGATGTTCAGCATCCCTGTTTGAAAGCACCTCTGGCTAGTCAATCTGTCATCGACATTAGATGACAGATTGAGAGAGCCAGTGTGGTGTGGTGGTGAAGAGTGTGGGACTGGGACTCAGGCGATCTGGGTTCGAGTCCCCGCTCGGCCATGGAGCCAACTGGGTGACTTTGGGCCAGTCACAGACTCTCAGCCCAACCTACCTCCCAGGGTTGTTGTTGTGGGGATAAGATGGAGGAGGAGAATGATGTCAGCTGCCTTGAGCCCTTTGTAGGAAAAAGGCAGGATATAAATCGAAAAATACATTAATAAAATAAATAAGACATTAGTCCACTTGAGCTTTTAGTTCTAACCCTAAACCCTACTGTGTAACCCTTGACCCTGAATCCAACCCCCAAGGCCTAGGATAAGGTAGCATTTTCCTTCTCCTGGGAAAAAGAAGAAAGCGTATGCCAAACTGTGTCACCGAATGGAGGCCCTGAAAATTACTCGGAAAAGAGCCATGGCATCAGTTTAGACAAGTAACCAAAGCCCACAGAGAGATTTCCTGTAAACAGGTAATTGGGAAAGCCATTTTGCAATCTACAGGGCATCAGCATAAATGGGCAGGGAGGTCTCACACCTTCTTGGTGACGACCTCCTTTATGACTGAGGGCAAAGTGATATGTTCCTCCGCTGGCTATTTATTGCTCCAAGGACAAAATCTGTGTCTCAGGGGTTGAGTACATGCCCCGCGTGCAGAGATGGGCTAAGAAAGCTCTCAGCCTGGGACCAGCTCACAGTGACAATGGGCCAAGCCTTCGGGATTAGCCAGCGCAACAGTATCTTCTGCCTCCTCACCACACCTGGCTTCCCAAATTTCCCTTAGCTTGGCCTCAGTCCACACATTTGGGTGTGTGTGTGCGTGTTTTATCTGCAGCACACGCTGCTCACTTTTTTATTTAATCAGGGGTGTGTAGCACTGAAAAACTCATTCCAGTTTTGCTCAAAGGACTTTTCGCACATTTTCAATCCAGGGGCCAAAAGCACACCGAACTGATCCAGATGTTATGCCATTTTTTAAAAATATGAAAACCACAACCCATTTTTTTTAAATGAAGTCTGTACTCTGGTTCATCTCATCTGAGATCAACTTGGTTCAAGCTGATGGAACTAAATTTGTGGGGCTGCGTCGACAAAACCTATGAGATTCCCACTGCCCTACTGGATTCCTCACATATGCCTAATTTGATTTATCCCCCCTCCCCCCGGCACTTAACATGATTGTTGTGAGCTATCGCTGTTGTAATGCAAAGTATTTTGGAATGGCTTGGTCCTGAGTGCATCATTAAGTCCCATTAACTTTACAAAACCATATATATATATAAGAGAGAAAGAAAGAGAGAAAGAGAGAGAGATCAACACAGCTGCCTGCTTGATTTGGACTCTCCTTGGAGGCATGGTTGTGGGAACTGTCACGATAAACAGCTTGAGTTCAAAATTTACCACTGCATCCTTGGGCCTCCTGCCAGTCAGAGCAAACTATACATGGTTAAAACTGGGAAACATCATATATCGTTACACTTCCTGCCTTTTCAGCATGCTGGAGGAGAGAACAGACATGCCTTGCTTTCTCATAAAATAGAGTTTGTACTTCCCATGCAAGATTGCTGTAATGAAAACACAACCGCCTCAAGGCCTGAAAAAGCCCCAGTTCTTAACAAGCTGGCATAAGTATCCACAAACTATCTCAGATCCCTTTTCTGTATTTATTGTGCGCTTGTGATTCCTTCCTCATGGCTGTTTACAGTCTCTTTAGATGGCATCTCCATCCTCCAGTTTTGCTTCTGTTTTCTCTTCATGTGGCGGGAGAGGAGGCTCTGGGCATTTATAACTTTGGCTTGCTGAAGGAGATAATATGGAACTAGGAGTATTTCCTAGTAATGTTAAAGAATCCTGCAGGCCTACAAAGAATGTAGCTTTTGGAAGAACAAAGTTCTTTGCATGCAAAAAGCAGATGGAACACGTGATCGTTATGAAACAGAATTAAGAAGCCTCAATAAGAATTCTGCTTCTGGAAACCTGCAAAAGGTTCTGATCACAGACACGGCTCTTTGTGTTATCAGGGACAATGCCCTTAGAGAGAGGCATAGAGAGGGGTCGGCTCTTGTGCATTAACAGCCTGATCAGATAACTCTGATCCTGAGGAGGAGGCAGAGGGGCAGTGGTGGGAAAAGGACTTTGTGCTCTCAGTGCTACAATGCAATGATTCCCAGATGGAGTGTGAGAATCAGCTCACCTTGGAAAAAGAGGTAGTCATTCTGGAATGGGGAGGTGATGCAGGGAGTTGCTGGATGCTATCAGGAGACGACAGGTGAAGTGAGCCGGCCAGGTAAGAAGCGTCCAATGTTCCTGCCATTGAGGCCTCAAGCAGCAGCAGATGGAGTTGGAAGCCTTTCTGGAAGGGAGGGAAGGAGGGGAACTTTCGGATTGGATTCAGCTCTTCACATGGCTGGGTGCTTCTCTGTATCTGAAGCAGAACGCTACTTTGACTTGCACTCTTTTGCAATGTTACGCTTTAATAAAAGGACTGTGCTTTTGAAGACTCTTCAAGAGTCTGCTGGAGAGGGGAAAAGGGAGTGAGAGACCTGCTTATGACAAGAAGCGCTACGTGAGGGAAATTTGTCCCTGGACAAAACTCTTCTAACTTTCAGGGCCTCAGAACCTGTGAAAGCACAAACCAGATATCTGAATTCAGCAGAAGGTATTGTGAAAGAAAATAGTAAAAAGAAAGTGACTTACTAATGAGAAAATGCCATTTTTCCAAGGAGCTGTGAGCGGAGAAATACAAAAGATCCTAGCAAACATTACAGAATGTAGCCTGGTCCTAAATAGTGTGGAACACTAGGAAAACTTTGGCTTAACTATGAGAAACCTAATTGTCTTGCAAGATGCTGCAAGCCAGAGCACAAAAAGTCAGGGGCATGGTTAATGATACTTTAAATGAGGAGTTTTATGCTGATGCAGTAGAAGAAAGACTAGGGAGAGACTATGGTCTTCTCAGTGTAGAAAAATGAGACATTCATTCCATTTCATTTGGATGCCGGTGTTCCTGCTAATATCTGATCTGAAAAGCATAAAAATCTTCTAATGATGCCAATACTGGGACCAACAAATATTAAAGTTACTTTTTTAGTGGAACCAGTGTCCTAGTACTTCCTAGGGAATTGGTTCCATTGTCATACTGCTCTAACAGCCAGAAAGGCCTTCCTGATGTTTAGCCAGAATCTGGCTGCCTAAAACATGAACCATTAACCCATGTTTTGCACTCTGGGATGATTGAGAAGAGATTGTGCCCTTCCTTTTTCTGACAGCCTTCCAAGTACTTGTAGAGCACTATCATCTTTTCTTCTCAAGACGAAACATGCCCAGTTCTTTCCATCTCTCCTCATACAGCTCTGTTTCCAGTCCCTGGATCATCCTGGTGGCCCTCCTCTGTACCCTTTCTAGCTTGTTTGCATCTTTCCTAAACTGTGGTGCCCAAAACTTGACACAGTACCCCAAATGAGGCCAACCAGTGCTGAGTAAAGGGGAACTAGTACTTCACATGACTTGGAAGTGATACTTCTATTAAGCCTTGATAGTGTTTGCTCATTTTACAGCCACATCAAATTGTTGACTCATATTCAGCTTGTGATCTACAACAATTCCAAGATCCTTCTCACCTGCAGGATCATTAAGCCAAATTTCCCCCCATTTCATAATGATACATTTGATTTGTTTTTCCTAAGTTCGTAAGCAGGCATTTTACCCTATTGAAGTTCATTCTGTAGTTTTCAGAATGGCTAAAGATAATGGCTTGAGTTACAAGTTCACACTTTTTTGTAACACATATGCTTCTTCAGGAGTATGCAACTGAGGTTAGCTGGAGAAAGCACAAAATTGTGTTTATTCGCTATTTCATTTTGGTGTTAGAGAAGGCTATGCCTACCATTTGGTATTACCATTCATTATTGCCTGAAGTCTATCCTAAAACTGTATATATGCTATAAGAACACATCAGTGGGATGGGCACCTCCATGGATTGCATAATAATTTGGGGTTCAGCTAAAAAGGAGTATGATCAATTCCTGAATGCCACTAGACCTGCAAACTTGACCTAAACAAGGAAATTTGTTTTTGGATTTGTAGAATTTGTTGGGGCCATTATTTCTGCGGGAGGTGTGAAACTGGACAGAAAGAAAGTATGACTATTACCATGATGCCACATCAAAGAAATATGTTCAGCAATTAGTGGGATGGTTGATTATTTTGGTCAGTGTCCCCTTATTTTGTTCAGGGCTTCTCTAGGGAGTCTTCCTGAACAGAAAAATGAATGGAGTTTCCTTCAGAGCAGGAAGCCTTGGATAGCTTTAGAGTGACATTTAAAAGCAGCCAGTGTTAAATTTCTGCCCCACAATTAGACCTGTCAAGATTTCAGCAGATGCCTCACAATCTGGTTTCGGTGCTGAGCTCTTACAAACAAATGATTCCTGTTGGCAACAAGTCATGTTTGTGTCCAAGTCCCTTTTGGATGCAACACCAAACAAGCACAGATTGAGAAATAGCTCCTAAGTACATTTGCTTGTGAAATATTGTCCCAATATGTTTACGGATGGACAGTGGTTGCCGAAAGAGACAGCAAGCCCCTCATAGTTTTGCTCAGCACGTCATTTAAGCATGTTCAGCATATTTCAGATCTGATGAATCGGGCTGTGACCAACACACAAGAATTTTTTGTTTGTTTTCTGTGATGCTCTTTCAGGAGCTGTTTTCCCCAGTGCTGTGGTAGAACATAGTTAGCCCTTAGAAATGAACTTGTTGTTTGGTGTGGGTTTTTCAGACAATGGGGGAGTAGTAAATGTTGAAGTGCCCATCTTCATGACAGTCCCCATATCCAAGCCTCCAAGGAGAGGCTAAAATTGTGGGCAGCTCAGCTGATCTGCACATCTATCCATCCATCCCTCTCTGTGACTGAATTGACACAACATGACCAACTACTCTGAAGGGTTGAGTGTGGGTTGTTGTTGAAATGTGACTTGTCATGTTGTCTGAACTCAGCCATGGTAACCAACCATGGTTGGTTAACCATGAACAATACACAGTTCACAAGCTAACAACAGACCATGGTTTCTTTTCATGGGTTGTTCATCATTATGGCTGGGTTCAGATAATATGAAAATCTATGGTTCAACAACCAGTGCTTAAGCCATACGTAACCTTTGAGTGGGAGTTATCACATGTCAACTCAGTCTGTGTGTCTATTATATAAGCAAATAGGTAACCTGAACCACCAAATACTATTTTTTGTTGCAACAGGGCTAGCTTGCAACTGTACCTTGTTGCTGGGAAAATCCACGCCCTCTCCTCCCCACCCCCACTGAATTCCTCTAAGGATTGCAGGCAAGTTTAGAGGGAAGCTAAAGGGGTGACAGAGGACTTAATTGGCCCTGCTGATCAAATAATGCCAGGACTTTGGCTCAGCTACACTATTGGCGGCAGACAGTAAATTGCTTGGGTATAAAATTGTATGCATACTACTTCTTTACTTCTTCTTCTTCTTTTCCCCTTTTTGTTTTTCTTTTCTTTCTTTAAGCTTGCTCAGTTAGCCCTTGAGCATACGGCAACATGAAAAAAGCTTAACCATCAGAGTGAACTCTGAGGTTCTATTCATCATATCATACATCAATCATATAAAAGCTTCCCACCCAAGCCCGGCTTACATGTGTCTAAAGATATTGCAGACAGGCCGATGAATATTTCAAGCCAACAGAAGCCAAGCTGTGAAGGCACCGCGCGCTGCATTGTGGGACCTGGCTGTGGCGTTCCTTTTGCCGGCGAAGTGCAACACTGATTTACACCTTTTGTGCTTTCTAGAGTTGTGAAGGAAGACTTTTCCCTTCATGTTCTTTCACAGCGGTATTGATGTCAAAAGAGACAAGTCACATTCTCATTTCGGAGATGGCAAGATCTGCCAAATCTGGAGCAATGTGCAAAAGTTCTTACCTTATCACCATGACTTTGAAGACTTTCCCCCATTCCTGTCTCACTTAAGAAGAAAAGTAGGGTAGCTCTTTTATTATTAATGTGTTTATTTATGGTGCAACCCTATGCATGTTTAGACAGAAAAACTCCTATAACTCCTAGCAGCTGTAGAATTCTGGGAACTGTCAGATTTTCTCTGCCTAAACATGGATAGGGTCGCACTCTTAATATCCTGATTCCAGGGTTTTTACCCTTCCTTGCAGCAAAGCAGTGTTACATGGCCATAAAGACGTAACATTGTTCATTTAATGGTGATTGCTGGAGTAATTCTGGGGTGGATGAAAATTAGGCAGTGAAGAAGTCATTATTTCCCCTTTCTCTTTTAGAACAAACTGTCCTGTTGGGGTTCTTGGATGAATCCAATAGTATCTGCACAGCCTTATTCACCTTTGGACTGATTCTCTTGCAGAACAATGATAAAATTTCCCTTGATATGAGTCCACTAACAAATAAGAACAAAGGGCCTTGTGGCACCTTGGACACTTTATGCCACGAGGTATAGGAAGCATTAGCTTCAAACTGGCAGATTGATATAAGCATACTGAGGGCTGAGCAGGAGATCTAAGCCGTATTTTCAAAGGAAAACTAAATACAAAAGGTACAAGGAGTTGCCATTCAGAAAATGCTGCCGGGCGATTGCAAAATATCACTGCAACTGTAATACAATTAACGTATGGAGTTTTTTTAACTGTTTCTCTTTATTCAGACCACAGGCAATCAAGTTATATCCCTTGATGAATTGTATTTCTACTGTTTGGTGGGAAGGAGAATAGTTTTGAGTATCCTGGAATGGGAGCGCTCCATCTTGCAACTTCTTGTTGCAAGTTATGCTGAATACACATCCCCAGATGATGGAAATATAAGATCTGCATGGCATCATTCTTTAATTTAAAATGGAGTATCTCAAGTCATTCTTCCAGGTGTCAGCAGTAACTGGTCATATATGTTGATCCTGCTCGGACTTCTTGGACAGCAGATCTATTGATAAATATTACAGTTAATGCCCTTCAAACATTCCAATGTTTTATATTAATATATATTAATATAAAAACATTATATTAATATATTTTATATTAACATTATGTTAATATAAAAACATTAATATTATATTATATATCTTCCAATGGTCTCAGCTTTTTCTGAGAAACAGAAAGCTCTGGCCATCACACTTCCAGCCGATAGATTCCATTATACATGAACGACACCTGCATTGTCTATCTTTCAAGAGACATGTATGCACACCTGCTCTGTAAAAAGCCAAAACAAAAGAAAACCTCATTCTGCAGGGACAGTAAATTATGCAGGATGCAGATGTTTATCTGTCCATACCAAGCACTTCTCCAGATAAGGTTTTAAGAGGACAATGAAGAGGTGGAGGCAGGGAGGAGACCTGTAGGGATATCCCAAGTTTGGAAGTCAATAACCATCTCCCCAAGAATATGATCAGAGAGGATCTTCTCAGCTGCTGCTGCCCCCTTCTTCTAGCTCTCCCTTCCATATTCGATAAAACTGAGCCGACTGATTTGATACATGGAAGGGTGTCTAAGAAGCTGTTTTCCAGAAAACTGGTTCTTGAACTGTTACAGAAGCAGGGATGGACAGAACATCTATCCTAAGTTTCTGCAAAGACCAGGGAATGGCTGCATGACCTTGATGTGACTTCAGTTTCTTTTTCTGTAAATATAAATGGAGGATGGAAAGGAAGTGAGGACACAGGCACAAAAAGTATGAAATGAAGGTCATCGCTACCCTGGGGAAAAAAAGTTAACCTGTGTGTGTTGGAGAACATTGTTGGAGTGAGAGTTCAGTGGGGAAGGACGAACTAAGTGCTTTTCATTCTTCTACTATGTTCTGATCACTTAGGCTGCAATCCTCTATGCACTTTCCTGAGAAAGCCCTTTTTTTGGTAAACCGTCCTGAGATGCTAGTGGCAGATGAACTCAATGGAACCTACTTATGAATAAGATGGACAATTTTGTTCAATCTGCAATATCCACGTTTCCTGGATTGACGCTTTATTATTTCTGTCTCCACTCACTGATAAAATAGGTGTGTGTGCCAGGGATGGATGTTCCATTTGTGTGCCTTTGCACTAGTATGCATTAGTATAAGTGTGCCTTAAGTGATGCACATCAGCACAAGTGCAAACTTGCACACATTTATTTCACTTGCCATTCCAACCAAAAGGGGCACATGTCCACATTCTCTGAGGCCTGGAAAAAAGCAAACCCACTGTGGAATCTGCACACTGGATGCATGGCAATCCCGATTCATCTGAATCCCTTGCGGCCGCTTCTGACAGCCCTCCCACTTTCTCAGTAAAGGTGCATAATGTCCTCATACAGGCTAGTCTAGACCAGAGAAAGAGGTGTCTCCTAGTGGGAAAGCCAATCGTTGGTGCTTTGCATTACATCTCTATCTCCCCACACCCCCTCTCTCTGATGCTAGGGAACGATTGTCACCTGTGGAGTAAAGTAACCTGGGACACTACCAGCTTATTTACCCCACAGCTTGTGCAATAATCTCCACCCCACAAAAAAGTGCTATTGTGGAAGAGGGGTGAATCTTGGTGGTGGAGCTCTTGATTTGCACACAGATGGTCCCTAATCCAGCCTGTAGCTCCTCCCGTGTAAAGGGGGCAGGTAAGAGGGGATGGGAACCGCCACCCTGCCCTGCCTGGGACTCTGGAGAGCCACTGGGCAATTGCCTGGCTGGTGAAGCAGGTCCTCCATTACGTGGAGTAAGACAGTCACTTCAGGCAAGGAGCATTGGGGAGCAGGAACAAGGTCTTGGGGGACAAAGCCAGAAAATACCGTGTGGCCTTGAGGGGACACAGCAGATGCCGGGAGGTGGCAGCAAGGTGCGGGAAGCCAGAGCTCTGTCAGGTGAGGATGCTGGCCATTGCCCGTGCCCAGGAAAGCTTCACCTGCCACCCCAAGGCTCGGAAGGGGCTGCCGCCTCATCCTCTGCGCTAGGCTGTCAAACGTTTCGAACCACGCGGAATGAGCGGAACGACATCTTTTTCTTTGCGCGGGGGCGCAAACCCCCTCGGGCTGGTGCTGCTGACCTGACACCGAGCCAGAGGCGGCGCCTGGGCTTGGTGCAGCGTGCGCCCTGGGGCCCCGGCCACCCCACCAAGGGAAGGGCGCGCCCGGGTTTCATCTTCTTTCGCAGCTTGCTTCCCAGCGCAATCTCAACCTGTTGCCAGCGCCGCGCCACGCCGCGCCCCGCGTGTCTCCTCCGTGCTGGGCTAGCCAGGCCCCGCGCCCCGCCGGCTCGCCCCGGTGGTCGCGCCAGACGCCCTCCCCGGGAAGGCCTCCGCCCAGCCATCCCCGCACAGTTCGAATTGCGCGGAAACGGTGCGTTGCGGGAGAGGGAGAGGCGATGGAGGCGGATCCGCGCCGCCTGGAGCGGGGGAGGCTTGGCAGACCCGCCTTCCCGCAACCTCCCCTTCTTCTCCGCCGCCGCCGCGCTCCTTCCTCCTCCCCTCTTCAGCATCCTCCTGTCGAAACCCCCCGGGCGCCGCCTCCCGGGGCGCGCGGCCCCATCGCAAAGCGCTCCTCCCGGAGCAGGATCAGCCGCTCCTTCCCCACCTGCCTCTGCAACCAGCCCCCTCCCGCACTGCCAGGGCGCGTCCCTCGCCCATTCCGGCTCGGCGAAGCCATCGATCGCCTGCACGCCCGGCCCTGTCGGCGGGTGCGCGCGCGTTCCTGCCCGCCTGCCTGCTGCCCGCCCGCGCCACCTGCACGGAGCCTGGCAGCCAGGTGAAGGCAGGAGGCGTCGGCACCGGCACCGCGCATGCCTTGCCGCCTCTCCCGGGCATGCTCATTAGCAGGCGAGGAGGCGAACGCTAAGGACGAGGCGGCTTGGCAGCTGCCAGTCTGCCCGGCGCAGCGCGGCGGCGGCGGCGACAAGGGCGGCGCGCCCAGCACAGCTGGGGAGGCGTCTCCGCGCTCGCCTCGCTGCCTGCGCGCGGCTTGCCGGCGTGCCCCCGCGCCAAACCCCGGGCGCCGCCAGCGCCGTTGCGCCGCCGCGGCCGCCGCTGCGAGGTCGACGAGGGGGCGGAGGAGCGGGCGCTATGCGGGCAGGCAGCCGCCGCCGCCGCCGCAGCCGTCGCCGCAGCGATGTGGATTTATCTCCAGCTTCAGCGTAGCTGCCGCGCCGGGGAGGAGCGCGCCGGGGGCAGCCTGGGCGGCCGGACATCGCGATGGCTGGCGAGCGGCGCCGCGCGGCGGGCAGGCGATGGCTGCGCCGCCGCCGCAGCTGCTGCTGAAAGTTCCGGCGGCCGAGCGGGTAAGTTTGGCAGCGTCCGGGAGGCAGCTGGCCGGCCGGGGCGGTCGGGAGCGAGCCTGGCGCGCGGGGCTGCGCGCCCTGGCCGGCGAGGGGCGCGCGGTCCGGTCCTCCGCCTCCTCTCCTCCTCCCGGGGTCCCTTTCGTGGGAGCCGCAGCACGCCGGCAGCGGGCGGGCCGAAGTCGGGAAGGCACGCTCTGGGCGCCGTGCTCCGGAGGACACGGGCGCAGGCTGCTCTTAAGACGGCAGCTCGGAGGAGAGTTCTCCACTTTTCTTCTTGGCGTCGTGCCTTCTGCGTGTTTGCGGGAGAGGAAGACACGCGCACCCAGCTCGTGTTTTTGTTCCTGCTGGCTTTTGCACACCTGTCCGTGAACTGTGCACTTGGTGCACAGTTCCTGCGTAGCAGAGATACGTGGTCGTGTGGAAGCGCCTTTCCAGCTGCAGAGCAGCTTCCCTGTGGCTGGGATCGAGTTGAGGTGTGGACAAAGACGAACTTTGTGTATTTCCCAAAGATACGCCTGGTTGGAGATGTTGTGTGTGTGTTTTGGGGCGGGGGGAGGGATGTTTAGTTGCAGCAGTATTAAGCTCCACAGCCTTGCGGACCGTGTCTGTAATGCGTGTACTGTCGTATCAAGACTTCGCAATCTTAGGTTTCTTCTTCAAAATGGGCTGCAAGCTCTCAGTCCCGCTCAAGGTGCAGCATCGGATCGCGGCGTATTTAACACGCGCAGAATAGAGTTTCTCCTCTGATTTATTGATTGTGTTTGCAACGTCCATTTCCACACATGGGTGCTTACGATAGAAAAATGGGAATGCTTTAAACACGTCCAAACCTTTTTGCCTATAGGGGGTCTCCTTTGCTCAAACTTGCCACACTGTCTTTATTATCCTAACAAGTAGGGTGGGTCAATGTTCTTTCCGATTGATTGATTGATGGATTGACTGATGGTGTGAGTTGCGCCTACTTTCGGGCCCAGATCAAAGTTAGGTTTTTCACGATGCTGTCTATCACTGCCATTACTAAAGCATTCTTTGAATGTTCAATGGAAAACCTCAGGATTATGTACAACAGCCCTGGAAGGCAGTGAATAATCTTTGTCCCCATAATGCAGAGGAGGGGATCGGCTGCTTCCTTGCTTAGAGGTTTGTGGTGGAGGTGGAATTTGAACTCTGGGTTTGAACACTGAACCTGCCCCACTGCACAGGTTCTGAATCAGACCTACTAGGATTTGATTAAACCATTCATTAGGAATGTGTCACAGCCCAGACCTTCCAACATCCTTCGACTCGGTAGAAGCACCGTATTTCCTCCTTAAAATTGTAGCCTGATTGATAGGAAACAAACAGTATGATTTTCCGTTGCTTGCCACTATACGGAGGTGTTGCTTCGGGGGGCGGGGGGGGGGGATGAGTTTCTCCCTAAGTTCCAGGCCCTCTTTGGAATCTAAGCTGAGGTGAATGAGAGGACAACCCTGATCAATGGGAGAGCAACCCTCCCAAGTCCTTCGTCTTTCCTCTGTGGCTTCCTGGTCTACCTAGCTAGGAATTTTGCAGGTTTTCCCATTTGTACCTTGTCTGGTCGTTTGCACTTAACACTGGAAGAAGGGCTGTCTGTCACTGCAGAGACTCCTTCCTGCTCTTCTTTTAGTAGTTTCTGTTAGGTTGGGAAAATAGTGGTTGAGACTCGCTAATGAAGGCGGAGGAGCAGAATGAAGGTGTTGCGTTTGCCATAGCTCTGATAAATGGCAAAGGGACTATGCCAGGCTGGTCTTTTCAGACAGGCTTTTTGCAAAACTCTCCACTCCCACCAAGGATGGAGAGTTTACCTCTGAGTAGACCAATTATAGGCTGGTGCTACAAGTTAACACTTCATAAGCCATGGTCAGAGTTAATAGTCTGAGACAGACATCTATTTTGGCTCTACGGAGACCTTCTCTGTAGCTTTAATTGTCAAGGCAGATTAACTGAAGAGCAAAAATAAATCCTGTTACCAGTGTTGTTTTGAAGATGCGTCAGATTGTTCTGTGTTTGTGTCTGAATGTGTTTGTGGAAATAACTCAGAACCTCCCTTTGATGTTTGCAGTCTTCTGGCTCTTAATTACTGAGTTACACAATTGATTCCATATGAGCACCCACATTCCCAGTGTTGGCAAAAAGAACAGCAAGTGCATCCGAGGAGGGAGGTATATTAAGAACGAGGCAGCTTGCTATTACATACAGAGACATTGTGCATAACCCAAGCTCCTTTCCTTCACTTCCCCCACTTGCTGTGAATCCCTTTGGGTGATGAGTTTCCTGCTTCGAAGGGGAATGTATCATCTCTCATATGAATTACCTGGAATTGTATACTTCAGTCATCCAAGTACAATATGTATTCATGTGGGGAAAAGTTGTTTTGATATCAGGGGTTTTAATTGCAAGTAATCCATTTAGGACCAAGGTTCAAATATTTGTAAAGGTGTACAGGGCAGATACATATACCATACCATGGGGAAAAATGAAACAATGCATTATGTATTTACGTTTGTGATAGATTTTCAAAAGTATGTGTTGAATATGTGTTTGGTTTTACACTTTTCCCTGGTACTCCTGGATTATAGCAGAAGGAATAGGTGTGTTCTAGGCTTAAATTGAATTCTTATACAAACATAACTGGGAGGAAATCTATATTACTGTTAGGTATCATGCTATCCTATGCATGCCTACTCAGAAGTAAGTCTCACTGTGTTTACTGTAATGGGGCTTACTGCCAGGAAGTGAGAATTGGATTTAAATGTTGGTCATGGCTGGAAACATTGTGTGTGTGTATGTACTTAAGCTGAGCTTCTGATAATGTAATGGTTGTCCTGACAAATTCTTTTGTAGTGCTTTGAACAATCAGTGCATGACTTTTGCATCTCACTTCTAAATATACTTCCCTGGGACTGAACATACCTCTGATTTCAGTGGGATGGGGGGGATGTACTTGGATGCCTTGTCTTATTCCACATTCTAAGTCTTATCCCAATTCTGTTGTCAATTAAAGCAAAGAAATGGTACTTTTAAAAGAGCAATCTGGAAATTCCTGACTGGAGCGGGAGATGGATAAATTGTGACTCAGAGGTGAAACTACATCCTAGTATCTCTCTCCCAATTTTTTAATACCACGTTATTAATTAATGTATTTACTTCCATGTAGGGATTTTGCTTCCTCTAAACCACCTGCAATTGCCTATTTCTCCTGCAATACAGCTAGCAATTAGTGGGAAAGATTGCTTAGATATGCAAATGATGAAGGATGTGATTTCTGTTTTTCATCCAAGCTGTGTTTGTATCACGGTGATACAGTTGGCTGTGAAGCTGCAATATAAAGCCTCCTAGCACATGCAAATGTGCGGGTGGGGAGAATCTATTTTAGATATGGGTTTTAATTGAGGGAAAATGACTGACTGTCCCTCTGAAGTGGAAAATGAGGATGAAGTGTTTGGAGAGTTGATTGGTTTTTTTTCTCTTGTTGTTGCCAGCAAGAAGGTACATAATGAAGATGGATTTCCTTCCTGTAATATATCTGCAAACTAATTTTAGGGTTAGTACTGTGAGGGTTTTCTGTACCGGCTTCATCAGGATTCCTACCAGCGGTCCTTAGATCTGCCTTTCAACGCCTTTGCTGCCCCGTTATGCCTTTTATCCCACATGTAATCATCTTGCTGTAGGATGCCTTACAGAACTAGACAGAACCAGAGCAGACCAACTGGGTAAGACGCACTTAGGTCTTCAGGCCTAGCGTGGCTGGACTCTTGCATGCATTTCTGTTCAGGCACTCTTTGTGTGTTGAATTGCCATTGTGAGGGCCGAACCACATCAGGCCCGAGCCGTTATGTATGTGGGTGAGTGGGAGGGCAGCACAAACCCTATCTGTGTAGTGGTCCGTACGACACCCCCCCCCCCCATACACACTGCCATGCCCACTGCTTACAACAGAATAAAAGCATCCCGTTGGCACTGGTAGAGTTTTCCTTGCACTGCAGGTAGCAAATATGGACGACTCAGACTGTGATTGTGGCAGGGGCAATGCTCCCTGTGCCTGGTGTTCATTTATTAAAAAGAAAATACACCCACATCAGCAGCTGCACCAATCGGGTCATGTTCAGGTGGCACCTTGTTTTGAACGTTGCATTCTTCCTCTGGAAGCAGTGGGATGTCCATGGAGTCAAGACACTTCCTGTAGTATCTTCCTCCCTGTGTTGCGCACCAGGTTCTGAGTTCACACCCATGCTGTCACACATGCATAGTAAGAACATGAGCTGGACGTCCTCTGTTCTGGTTTGAGGTTACTGATGAACTCATGGCCTGAACTTGAGGCTGGCCAGTCGCTTTCAGCCACAACATCCATTCCCACAACCCTTCTGTAAAGATACCAGCTCATCATGAAAAAGTTGTTTATGTGCGTGTATTTGAGGTGTACCATTTATATCCTCTCTTTCCTCCAAGGAGCTTGGGTTGGTTTATGTGGCTTTATTGCCACTCTTTCTCCAGTTTATCCAGCAATGATGGAAGTTAGGCAGAACATGAGTGGCCCAGCCAAGTAAGTTGACTTTCTTGGCCAAAAAGGCTTACATTTTACCCAAAACATCCCTGCAACTGTTTTACATGATGTCCCCATTTAAGCCCATCTGGCACCTGCCTGAATATCATTTCAGTGTTTGATTTCATCTCCTCTCAAGCTTTTAGCAGGGTATGGTGAATTTTTCATCAGGTCCTGGATTTTTCCTGTTGTTGTTCACTGAAATATAGCTAAATATTTTGTGACTGTGTATCCCGTCTGTTCCATATTTGTGAGTAGTTTTAATATGTCTAATGTCTTTTTAATGGTTCTTAATCTTTGCAAACCACCAAGAGAGTTTTGGCTGTCAACTGGTATAGCAATGGAATGAATGAATGAACCTGAGATAAAGGTAAAGGAACAGATGCAAGAAGTTAGGGGAAGACCCTGTACAAATGCTAGGCAGTTGTTTATTGTTGGTGTGGTACAGGAATTAGCTTAATCTGGCCTAATCTGTTCTCCTTCTGCAGCCCCCACTTACTCTGCAAGCCCCGAAGGCCACCAGTGTCTTGGGGAGGAGGGCAGAAAGAGGAACCCCCTTGTCTCCTCAGATTTTCCTTTCTCCTGTATACTGCTCCACGTCAGTGGTGGTGGGACGGGGCCCTAACCATTGCATGTTGAACTGGCATTTACTGCAGTTCCTGAAGGTCCCAACTAACTGTGCTTCAGTCATCTATATGGGGAAGGTGAAGGAGAAACAATGGGCTGAAGTATCAAATGGAAAAGCTCCCACTGGTGCTTTGACCCTAGAAGCCAACACTGTTGGGAAAGAACCCACACACATTATGGTATGAATCATGAGGTCCTGTGTGGTTTGGGGCATCCTGATCTCCTGGCCGTGCTCCCACCCACAAGCAAGCTCATACTCTTAGTGTATTGCAGCACTTTAGCACTTTGTGATAACAAAATCTTATAACAAAATGGACGTCATAATGCAATCAAAAAGCAGGGGTTAAGACAGCTTTATATTCCATGTGTTGAAGGTCAGGAGAACATAAAGGTGTTTACCTTGTGCTGAAAAGAGAGGAACTGTGGGGTCCAGGTGAGTTTGCCACCAGAAGTACTTCTGTGAGTGGGAAACTAGTAGTTGTCATGCAACTTGCCTCAGTGGCACCTAGAGAAGAGGTTTTGTTAATTGACCTTGGCACAGAGACAGGTTGATGTAGTATCAGGTGGAAGTGGGGTGATGTTTGGGAAGATAAACTCAGTGCTCTTTATTGATGGGCAGCATCAAGGTCCCCGTTCTCCCTTCTCAGGGTTCCTTGGATGGGGCAGACCTTCCAATAAAGGTGCAAAACTAAAGGCCACTGTAGCCCATATGGTGTATATACAGGTGACCCGTGTCCAGACCTCAATAAGCAACAATGGGCATGGTCTAGACAATGCTGAGTGCTCATTGTACTGAAGGTGGGCACTGTTTTTAAGCAGGAAAAGTGTTTGCCACTGAAGTCAACAGGGGGTCATACTTAATGTAGGTGTAGGGGAAAATTGGTTCGAAATTAAAATTTGCAGATGCAAATTTATATCTATAGATGCAAATTGCAAAAGAATTACTATAACTAGAAAGGTGATATAGCTTGGCAGAATGTGTAAGACTGGCTAATTGAACACATTTCTCAGAAATAATTCGCAGCAGTGAGGCCGATCAACCAGTGTTGAATGATTTTGAATGCTTGCTCTCCTTCAAATTAAATAGTTAATTAGAAAATGTCAAATTTTTCCATGTTTCTTCACAAACAGTATGTAAGCTGCACAGTTCTCTCTCTCACTCTTGTTCTCTCTCTCTCTCCATTTCCAAGAAGTCTATTGTGCATCATACATTTTCAGACCTGTTTAATCTTGCCACACATCTTGGATGCAGGAACCAAGAAGAAAAATCTGAGTCCTATGGGCCTCAGATCAGTCCTTCCATGGAATCAGGATGCGATGTATGTGCACCTGCACAAACAAAACTGCTGCAGGAGAAGTTGTGTACCTGGGCCACAGTGCATGTTGACAGCCAGTGCCTTGACCTGGGTTTGGAGGCTCAGTGTTACCCCAGAGAAGGCTGTGACCGCTACAAGGAAGTGGCCATCCCACTCTGCCAGGGCCCTCAGTAACACGTCATGCAGATGTTTTCCCCTACATCATTTTCAGGGCCTAAGAATAACTCTTAAACTCCTCTCCAGTTTATTAGTCGTGTAGGGCCTTAGGCCTATGTATACGCTCTTCCTATATTTATTATGAATGGACTCAGAGAATACAACAAGCCATGGCGGTTTTTCTTACCATTGTTGGTCCGTTGTGCTGTCTGAATCCAGTCATAGTATTTGGTAAGCTTGGTATTTAGGAACCATGATGAGGTACAATGGCTTGCTCTGTGGTTTTTCTGTTCCACTATGGCTTGTTATCTTGTCTGAACCTAGGATCGTGGTCCTAGTATGCAGCTACCACAGAGCAACGGCAGAAGTTTCTCCAGCCATCTAGCCTTTGTGTGAACCAAGGAGGAATGGCTAGACAACATAGGCAGAGAGTGATGCACCTTGGAATTGAATTTCAGGCACAGTGGCCAATGGGTTACATACCAACAGAGGAAACCACAATAAAGTAGAAGTTGCTTGCTTCTCTGTCAAGTGGGTCATGGTAAAAAAAACCCTGCAAACCATGGTAACCATGCAGTGTTGCTTGTCATGTCTGAACGTAGCCATTGACTTTATCACACTCTTCAACTGATCAAAACTCCCTGAGTGCCTTGGAAAGAGTCATAGCAAGACATTCCATATCATCAGGCCTATAATCTAAATGTCATGACACAAAAGGAATATCAATTGGGAGGGAGAAGTTAAAAGGTAACACTTCTCGTTCTTTGTGATAAAAATCCATATAGGTGTTGCTTCTGGCTGGGAAGGATGAAATGAGCTCCTTCTTTAGTCCATCTATGGAACTGGGCTGGTCTACTGCTTGTTATGGTCTTCCACTGGGAGACTGACCATTCAGAGCTACAGTCACAGGTGGACCTTCTGAGAACCCTGAAGAAACTGGCCAGCTTAAGCCCTCAGTTGCTGCTTGTTGGAAATGAAAGGGGCATTATTTCTTGCACGTGTGTCAAGGTGAGGCAGATGAGGTAGAACCCTGTTAACCGGACTCATCAGACACTGAAGTGGAAGAAGCAGGGGGTTCACCTCATGGGCCCCCTTCTCAGGTGTTCAGGTGGGCATTGAGAATGGTCAGGGTTTACAACTGCAGGGAGGGGCAGAAGAGAGAACTCCTACAGCCAGCCAAACCTAGTATGACTCTTGACCCCATGACACAATGTTGGAAGAGACAGGCCAACCAACCGGAGTTGATTGAGTTGATATACCACTTCTCCTGGGGCTCAACCCAAGCCGACAGAGAAGAGGCTTGCCTGTCTCCAGAAGGGCCTTCCCAGAAGGAGAGGACCAAGGAGGCTTCTCAGAAGTAGTTGCTAGACTGAATTCAATGAACCACTCTGTGCATGCTCAGAAACTCATTCTTGGTTGATTGTGCTTACTGGAGGTGGATTGGAACATAAAGACCATTTATTTATTTATTCAGTAAATACATTTTGATCCCACCCAACAGCCTGGAGGCTCTTTTGCCAAAGATCGGTCTGTTGCTTTGGAAATGCAGAGGGGAAAATCTTGCTCACAACATTGCTGGTTTTTTGAAGCCCAATTCCAGAATGTGCTGTTTATTGTTTTGCATTATATTGCATTTTATTCTACTAAATATTTGTAGAGTGTTTTGATACTTGAACCATTTTTAAAGATGGCATTGTTGAATTTTAACTGGTTGCAAAGAACATTAATCATTGAGAAGGTTAAAAATGTACTGAATAAAATAATTAAAGTCGGCTGGATGATCTTATTGAGCCTTTGTGCTGTTTCAGTATAGTGCCGTGGCCATTTTCCTAACTTGGTGCCTTCCAGTTGTGTCGAGATGCTACTTGCATCCTACCCAAGTAGGATGGCTCCACCCAACACATTTGGAGAATGTGGACACAGAAAGACAAGGCAAGCAGGGCACATGAACCTAAATGGAAGATCTGCCAGCATAATGGTTCTCGCCATTCGTGTTTGTTGGCCAGCTTGTGTGCATTTTTACTCTAGAGTAGCACTCTACAATAGGCAGGGCAATCTGGATCATAGAGAACCAGACTGGGGACTCTAGATCCTAAGTCTGTCCAAATTAGTGCCCCTGTGGCTTCTGTAGAATAAAAATGAAAGGTGTGAGAGTGCCCTTCCCAGGGTGGATCGCTGCTAAATTCAGGTGGAAAGCAGTGGGCAGTATCCACCTATCAGTTCAGGATCCACCTAGTGCACAAGGCACTGGGTTCCAAACTATGTGTGAGAGGAGAATCCAGCAATTGTTTTGTTTGTGCAAGAAGTTGCACATTAAGCATTATGCTCTCTCACATTCTGTGCAATGGGTGGGTTGCAAACAATTCTTGTGCAATTATGAATTCGACTTGTGCAACCAGTTGTGCAGTGGGTTGTACAACTGTTTACACAATTTTGCTATTTATTATATTTATAGCTCACCTTTTTTCCTCTCAAGGAACTCAAGTGGCTTACATAATTCTCCTGCTTTCAGTCTTATCCCCACAACAACAACCCTGAGAGGTGGGTTGGGCTGAGAGTCTGTGACTGGCCCAAAGTCACCCAGTTGGCTCCATGGCTCAGTGGGGACTTGAACCCAGGTTGCCTGAGTCCTAGTCCTACAGTGATTGGGCCACTGAATTTGTGGAGCCCTAGTTTGAGGAGCTTCTAGTTTGAGTTGGCAAAATGGCAGTGTTGGATACCACCCAATATGTGTTACTGCCCTCATTATAATTTTCTATTATATAAAAATATATAATTATATGCAGTTAAATATTCTCTCCTTTAAATAGATCGAATGTCCAAACTGTACCCCCCCCAAAAAACCCATGACAACTAAGGACAAACAGTCTTTGTCATTGCTCTGACTCTCAGAACACCGATCTGAATCTCACTTTCATCTGAACAACTTGTCTTGTCTTGGCTCAGCTCGTTTCACTTCATCTTGTCCCATTTCGTTTTGGTTCGGTGTTGTTTTGTTTTTAGTCGGTTAGGACAAGTGCACATTTAAAATAGGTGCAATGTGCATTAAAAACACTTTGAAAATACACACCACTCCCTGTAAAGTAAGAAATAAGCACTTTAAAAAAACATCCTTTTTAAAATGGGTTTTTTAAAAGAAGCATATTATCCTCAAGTGCAAATCAGAGAGCAGAACTCTGCAAGGATTCTGAAAGACATGCTCTTCTGCTCGTATTTGCATTCATATGATGTAAATGAGAAATATTCACATGATTTGCAAACATGCATCCCCATCAACAAGTAAGGCATGGAACAGAATGTTGCAGCATTTTGGGATTTCAGCCTACCATGCCCTCTTTCTTTCCATCCTTCCGCAACCCACTCCCCACACTTGAAATTCTGTGGCCACAGAACTTACCAAGTTTCTACTTGGTTCCCATACCTTAGTACGTCATTTTGTTCCCAAGGGATTTTTTTTCTTTTGGGTACTTGTGTGAACCATTTTATTTCCCCAACCCTACTAAAATGCCCTGTCCACAGGTGGTTCCATTCGGGGTCATTAAGAGTCTGTACTTGGAGAACCATCGTCCACAGTCCTTGACTTAATTGTGCACTCTCTAATTCCCCCTATGCAAAGAAACATGTTTCAGGTTGGAATGGCAGAAACTTTTCAAGTTCTTTTTGAGGTTTCACCCTCTTCACCTGAAAATGAAGGCCAAGGCAGTTTTCGCTCTTGCTTTCTTACTCCTTGTTTCCATGTGAACGGAGAATGAATGTAGCAAACTTGATAGAAATTTCAAAATAGGGATGACTTAAAAAAAAATCTTTCTTACCCTATTTCCTGCTTGTCAGGCCCCTGTTACCATGGGAACTGGTCCAGAAAGGCAGCGGGTAGTCAGTTCAGTAGGAAGTGTTACCGGTTACACTTGGATTCTGCCCGCCTGTTGACTGAGATTACAAGCTTACGGAAGAGTAAGAGCCTTTGAGACAAAAACAGACTTTCCAAGACAGAGTCAGCGCCGCTAGTGAAGTAACCTACAGCCTGTACCAAGACACAGGATTGTTTTCTGAGTTGTGGATACACAAGACAGATCTCTCAGTGTTGGTTTACTTGCTGCAACTTTGATTCTACTTATCAACAAACCAGGGACTCCCAGGATGCAAGATCCAAGCAAGTCTGGCAGCTGTCCCAAAAGGGGCCGGAGCTTTGCAGTGCAAACCGGGCTGTTCCAGTGAAAGAGAAGGTCTCCCTGAAGGAAGCATTGCTTCCATCTTTGCCTGTCAATTCAAAGGCATGTTTCTTTGCCCCCTTTGGGCAACAACATAAAGGCCCTGCACGCGCTCTTTAAGTCCTAACTAGGCACCAAGAGGATGGCAGTGCCCAGGAGAAATCAGTTGCAAGGGCATTGACCTTCCTGCCATCCTCTGAGCTTTCCTCAGTGGAGGCTTCATGTTGACGGGAGCGTAGCTTTTCCTGAATGTTCACAAAAGCCCTACTTGTGAGCCCCCATCCCTGTTATTTCTGGTCCTTAGGCAGTGCCTGCCTGCTCTCCAGCGTCACATCTTCATTTGGTTTTGCTTGAAACATTTTGCAACGGCCCTCCAGCAAGAGGATTCCAGAGTGCTCCAAAGACGTGTGTCTCAGATTCCTCGCATGGACATATAAATGCAGCACATCATACATTTTGCTTAGCATTTATATACATGCATAATGTGATTTAAAAGAAAGAGCAAATCCATTAGGGCGAGAAGCTTACCTTTGGGAGGAAAAGTAGGAAAGATTGCCAGGAAGGGTGTTTTCTGTGCTTCTGCAGTGTGATCCTGAGTGTTCTTTCCGGATATAATGCGAAACCAGCATTTCCCCAGCTGGCTCCTTCCAGATGTGTTGCACCACAGCTCTCATCATCCCCCCCACTGACCATGCTGAGACTGATGGGAGTGGTAATATAACACATAGGCTGGGAAGCTTGTGCTGAACTGTTGCATTCCTGAGAAGCCATGAAGTTTAAATGTCCACGGGCTGTCTTGCGTATACGAGGAAGACAGGAGAAGCTTTTGCTCACTGCTAGCTGCAAATGCCAGTTTACCATCACAGCTGAACCTGGAAGACGATGAGCTGCTGATAACTCGGGAGGGAAGCTCCCAGTCTCCCCCTTGCACACACAGGAAGGGCAGGATCAGTGTGCAAGCATGCGACCCCAAGCCGTGGCTTTGCACTGTGTCAGACCATGGCTTGAATATTCAACCCTTGCTGATCAGTTTTCTGCTTCGTCATACAGGGAAAGGAGTCCCTCGCAGCTGCTCACTGCAATCCCTTCTATAGCATTAAAGCAAGGGATGTTAAACTCCATCGCAGCCTTCCCAAGTCGAGGGACGGGAGGAAATATTTGAGTTCCCCAAATGTAATTAAAGCAAAAGAAATACAAAAAGGGAGGACTTGTCCAGGGTCATTTAATCTGTTTTAGCTTTAAGCTGTTTTTACTGTCTCTGACCTGTGTATTTATGTTGCATTATACGTCTGTTGTAGCTTGGCTTGAATTGCTTTATTTCTTGTTGTGAGCCATCCGAGAACTGTAGTGCAGCCTATAAATACAGTTAGCTGATGATAGTGATAAACCATCTTATCTCTTGGTAATGCCTTGCCCAAGGTCCCTCAAAATCCTGGAGCTGGCACTATTTAAGCACATGCATTAAATGGCACAGGTGAATTATAGTTTATCTACCTTGAATTGGGGAAGATCGGTAGGCAGAGCAGGTACTTTTCAAGTGGCAACATAGGAAGAGAAACACAGAATTGCTCTAAGTATTAAAATATATACTGTTTCAAAAGGCGAAAATAAAATAAATCTGCTGCTGTCTTGCATAGGGTTGCAACCCTTTTTGATGTTGTTAAACCTTTGCCTCTTGTTAATATAAATAACTTAGAGGTTCCTGAAACTCTGGCAGCTGAACCCGGATAAGATGATAAAACTTGACTCCTAGGCTCTTATTAAGAAGCCACCAAGTACTTTCTTCCCTCCCCTTTGTTTCTTCTTCGTGGCTTCGCCTGATTTCACTCTGTAATTCTTCCTCCTTGTGGGATATGCCTGACATGTTAAAAGCTCTTGAGTAGGGCCCTGTCTTGTAATGTTTATGTGCCTCATCAGGTAGCAATAGGTGATTTTAATTATGATGTTTATGATTATTATTCATGATCTGGAGATGCCGAGGCTGAAGCTGCCTTTATACTGTACCTACTGAATGTCCACTCTTAAAATTTCAAATGCGAACACTTCTGATCTATATTGTACTGGGTGATGAATTGCATGATGGTTGCAGTGGTGATAAAGCCCTGACCTGTTGTGGGCTCAGTGCAGGACTCCCAGCTGAACCAGCCGTCTCAGACGGCTGTCCAGACGGCTGTCCAGTTGCATCTTGAATGCCTCCAGTGTGGGAGAGCCCACCACCTCGCTAGGTCATGGGTTGCATTGTCATACAGCCAGGAAGTTCTTCCTGATGCTCAGCCAGAACTTGGCTTGCTGTAACTTTCAAATCTTGACATGGAAAACATTAAACAGGTCAAAAACACATTAAAAGCCATTGGCAATGTCATGATGTCGAATGACTGAAGTGCACGATCATATGATGTCAACTGCCTGGGAACACACAAACCTGGGCTTGAAATGAGGGCAGTGTTGGTACCAGATGGATCTTGCTAGGGAGCATGTATGTATGCTGGAGTGCTCGAAAATGGAAGCAGGACACAAGGAACGCTGGATGCCTGTTCCAGCTCAGGTGTGCAAGGTTCCAACATGCCAGTTCACGGCTTAAGCCATTCCAAGGTTATTGTGGGGGAAATCCCCGTGCACTTTTTGGATGAAAAGTGAGGCTGATAAGATGAATTAGAATACAGAAATGGAGAGGAAGGGACTTCACAGCTAGAAGGAGGAAGGATGGGTGATCATTCCTGCATTTGAATTGATGAATTGGTTTCATAAAGGAACTCACAGCTTTGCATTTACAAGAGCTGAGAGGGATGCCAAGGACAGAACTTGGTGTTGCGATAAACCAGAGATGACTTGACGGCATGCAGCAGCAGCAGGAATTCAATCCCTTGTGCATTTTCTTGGATTAATTGCCATGGATGCGAATCTATTTTAGATATTTTAATAAAAATGCAAATGTAAGTTGTCTTTGTCTAGACCAAACGTGGAAAACCTCTTTTGGTGCAATGGCCAAACTCCATGAGTGCTGCATTGCATGGTAGGTGGGATTAAGGGAGTGAGGGGTTGGGGTCAAGGGCACAAGAGGTAGTACCATATGTAAGTTGTACCAATTGGTACATTTTCCTGCCAGACGTACAAAGCACAGTTTGGATCTACATGTGTCTGCTCTGAAATAAACTGGAGAAATGAAACAGTCACAAGCTGCAAAATCAAACTGTTAAAACCTGGGCCTTCAGTTTCTACATTTCCGCCTTACGGGTCTAGTTTCAATATCTTGATCTTTAAATACCTTTAAAACGGAAGAGCAATTTAAAGAATGGGGCATTTAAATTTTGCATGTATTTCGGTGGCTTCTCATCTCTGATCTCTGGCTTTTATCTCTGAACAATCATGAGAGCGAAGAGCTGGAGGGAGAAAGGCAAGGCCTGTGGAAGAAGCCTGTGAGCTGAATGGGCCCTGCATATCATTCCCCGATTCCCTGAGTCTAGACAGGCCTTTCCCAATGTGGCGCCCCACAAACGGGCCAGGCTACAGCTCCCATCATCCCCAGACACCATGGCCATGAAGGTCTCTCCACCATCATTGACTCCATCCTCATTTGATTAGGAGAGCAGGGAAAGGACATGGCACTTCTTGAGCGGCAAGCCACCGCCTCCCGTATTTTAATCCTAGAACACGTTGTTTCTCCTTTGAGTGATGCTTTGTGCAGCCACGTTTGACCAGCAATTCATCATCAGCTGTGCTTTATTGAAAAGCGCTGCCTCCCCCCACCCTTCCAAGTCTAAGCAGCTTGAGGCAGGGTAATTGAAAATCTTTAAATATCAATATATAATGCGTGCATTTGCAGAAGTGCAGAAGCCAAGCCACATTTTGTGGACACATGGTCTCGTCAGGATGATGTGGTGGGTAAAGTGGTGGGCCGCAGGGTCGGGGAGACCGCAGGTTCAAACCCCCATGGGGTGACACGGGCCATGCTCTTTCAAGCCAGCCAGGCACTCCTTTCAGCCTGATGTCATTTGCTGCTCAAGAGAAAATGATCTGGGGGGATGATGTATGCTCCCTCAGTAGCAATGCAGATTAGCAAGTACAAATACATAAAACATTTGAAGAGGGGGTCATGTCAGTCCTATGCTCACTTCTCTTCTGCGTAAATCATGTTTTATAGCATCTGGGCTCTCCTGAGTCCTAGGCCAAATGTGTGACCATTACACTGAAGCAGTCCAGCGTGGATCAGGGGCAGGCACCCTGGTGGTCTGCTGATATTTTGAAACTTCGGCTCCCATCAGACCCAGCTTATGTGGCCAGTGGCCAGGAATCATGGGTGTTCAAGTCCCAAGTGTCTGGAGATTGCCTGACATCTTCTCTAGATCTGTAAGGACAGTCTTACTTTCCACTGAACTAACAAATTCATTGGGCATCAGTTTTCTGCCACAGCTTTGCGGGTGCACAATGACTGTGTACACATGTTTGCTCTGAGTCTAACAGGGGCTTTCTGACTGGAAGGGAACATCTTGCTTGCCTGAAGGGCATGGAGCAGAAGTCTCGATGGACATGGTACTGAGAAGGAAGATTGATTGTGATGTCCTAGTTCTCAGCACCTTTTGAGCTCATGTTCTTTGAAATTGCATCTGACCTTCTCTTCATTACTTCTGTCTTCCCTGATATTGCTCAGTTCAGGATATTTCTATCACTTTCTTGAGAAATTTGTGTGGCATTTCCTGTTCTTTGTTGGGAGACGTAATTAAAACTGGGTGGCAGATAGCAAAAGGAGAAAGATTTCCAGTATCTGCACTACGTAATTTATTTTTGTGTTGTATTCCAGGGCCATCATTGTTAAGAATATTCATTTGTGTGCACTGGCCGAGAGGAGGAGGGAGGGCAGCAAATGCTTATGAACATTTTTCCTTCTGTGGGTTAATGACTCGAAGCACAACATATTTTTCCCCCTTGTTGGCCAGCTTGGAATCTTGGATAATTACATTACAATTGGATTGCATTACCATTTCTAGGGCTGAAATGTTTGTTTCTTTTCCTCTTGAATTATAGAATGACTGTTAATGTAATGGACTGTTGACAAGTTACCATGTCAGGTTGATGACTAAAAGCCTGGGCATAAACAGTAACCACAATCATCAGCCCCCTGTCATGGAAAACAGCAGTAGGTCCACTTAGATTTGTTGATGGAGGTTTAAAAAGAAAACCTTAAGGATCCCAGATGCAGTGTTCATAGACTTTTTTGTTCTTCTGATGCAACCATTCTGTTTCTTGACCGTGTTAGTCTTCTGAATGCTGCTAGTTCAAAAGATCAACATTTATTTATTTGAGTTACATCCTGCTTTTTTCCTTTTTTAAAGAACTCAGAAAAGCTTGCATCATTCTTCTCCTGCTGCTCTCGGTCTTATCCCCACAGCAACAGCCCTGTGTGGTTGGGCTGAGAGTCTGTGGCTGGCCCAAAATCACCCACTTGGCTCCATGGCCGAGCGGGGACTCGAACCTGGATCGCCTGAGTCCCAGTCCCATGCTCTGAACCACCACACCACACTGGCTTTCCTCTGAGGGAGGCTCAGAAGATGGTGACAAGGGAGTGGGTGTTCTCAGTGCCTCCCCACCCCCAATTATGATTTGGATCTTTGTCTTAGGGACATGCAAATCAGCCATCCCCAAGCAATTACAATTCTGCTTGAAGTTCATTCCGATTCATTTCCATTTCAGATTGTGATCTTTCTCCCCTCTTTGCATGAAAATCCACACATGTCTTCATGAGCGTGTGTTTCAAAAATGTACTCCCTTTTCCCCATTGAGTAAAGTGGATGTTGTGGATTTTTGTACACATTCTTTAAAGGCACACAATTTTCTAATACTATTCCATTACATACTAAGGAAGCCTTTTTGTTGTTCTGCAAATCACACCACATGTATGGACTTTGCACCTGACTCTGTATTTGGGACTAGGAAGTGCAGATTCGGTAAATTCTTATTCAAAGTGAACCAATTTTTTTTTCATATGCCACCTAGTTTGTTTACAGCATTATGTAACCTATTCACAGAACTCTGCCATTCCTCAAGACAGTCTATCAAACAATTCTTTCTTACAGGAAGTTTCTCCAAAGGCTTACTCAAAGTGTACCTCCATGCAATTGCCACCCATAGGTTCTAATCCTGTAGTTTGGGGCAGCATAGAATAGTTCCACTCCACCTTCTGCATGACAGCCTTCCAGATATCTGAAAATAGCTATGAGAAATCTCTTCCATTTTCTCTTCTCTTGGCTAAAGATACTCCCTCTTGCAGTGTTTCTGCTTTGGACTCGGTTTCTGAACCCCTCACCGTTCTGTTCATCTACAACTGGATGCACCTGCAGGAGAGCTGCCATCACTCCAGGAGAGTGTGGATTGTTTCTCGCATGCTGCTGGCATGTGTGAATACGTGACTGATGTTGGGCGGGCAGGCCCAACATCAGCTGAGCAGGAGTGGAGAAATGGGATGGGGGTAGAAAGTAAACAACCAAATGGTCTTAAAGAAGGGCTTGCCACAGCTCTTTGTGGTAATGCCCAGTTCATGTGTTCCCAGTCATGGCTTCTTCAAAGCTGGGATTTTCTTAGTTTCCGCAGTGATGAACTGAGCAATTTAAAAGTCCATTACAAGGGTCACAAGTGGCCCCTACAGGCAAACTAAAGCTGTAGGAAGTACAAATCCAAATTGCTTATAGGTTAGAAGCTTGCTCTATGCAAATTTATAAAGGTTATTTCCATAAAAATGTGACCTCTGTTTAAGGCCGATTTCAATTTTCTCTCTCTCGCTCCTTCTTCCCGGGGAGCAGAAACTAGAAGTACCATAACTGCTTTGTCTGCAGATTGAAGCAGAAGACGTTCTTCTAATCATTATCCTGGGAGCTGAGCACCCATTCTGCAATTGAACTGAAATCCATGGTTCATTAATTAATGGGAAACCCAAAGTGTAGCATCTCCCCATTAAATGCCACCTCTATGAAAAGGTGAACTTCCTCCCCAGAGCACAGCTCATGGTTTTAATCATTTCTTGCTGCTGTTTCATCTTCCTTAGCAGAGAAGGCCTCTGCTGCAGGAATGACAATAACGAATAGGATGTTTAAAATCCTGGTGAGGCTCTGCAGATGGTCACAACAAAATAATCGTTTGGTCAGATTGATCTCAGACATGTCACTGGAAGGAAGATGCTGACACGTGTCACCACAAGCATAAATGACCTCATCTCCTCAGTTACTTTTGCCATCTCGCTTTAGGATGTGTGGCTGAAGAGAAAAGAGATGGGAGGTGGATGAGAATTTTTCCGCATGGTGCTAAGCAAGTTCAATTTCCTTTTCATGCAGTGAGGTTCCTGCCCCCTCTTTTTGAGGTACACCACTGCAAAGGTGATTTCAAGAATACACACCCTTATTTTTTATATAATAGGTAGACTGAAAGGGTTTGGACTAAGCTCTTCAAAGAATAATCAAGGAGTTTTGAGGGTAAATGCACTGGATTTTGCTAAAATTTGACCCTTGTGCTGCCCTGAGACTAGTGGTAACAGACTCAAGAGGAGATCCAGATTAGACAGAACAGTTCCAGCCCCCAGATAAGCCCTCCAGTGCTATTGGGAAAGTGGCATTCTTAGAAGAACAGCATGGAAAAGAAATGGGAACGAATTGCTTCCAACCAGGGTCCCTTCATGCGATGTCTCTGCATGGATTGGGGAATAATGGTGGGGCGGAGACTGTAAGGACTGATCCAGTCATTAGAGGCATGGCAGTTAGCATGTCTTATCTGTCTGGTGTTAAGGCTGAAACTCTGAAGGTGATCTTAAACCGGGGGTGGGGGAAGGAAACAGACTGGTAGGACTCTTGGAATGGATCATCTCTCCATGGAGTGACTGGATCGATGCAACTTTTGATAATAATAGGACAAAATGACTGGTCATTGTCATAGAATGTACACTCAGTTGTGGAGCTGAACCATGAGAATGCAATCCTTTTTTTAATCCTAAATGGAGTGAGATGGTTAGCAGGGTCTTAGAGAAATCTCAATGTGAAACTTCATGTGTGCCTGGAAAACTGCCCAGGAAGTCCAGCTTAGTTGCATTTTATTTCAGGAAGGCTTATTTCACAGAAATTAGAGTTCTTCAGAAATATTATAATGCAGCATGAGTCTTTATTGTGTTCTCCACATGGCTAATAGCACCCCAGTTCCTCTATATTCAGATGATAGGTCTATCTTCAGGGACACAGTAGATTTGGTTGAGCAAGGAGCTATTACAGGGGTTACAGCTATTACAAGTATTCAAGGCAGTGCAGCATCTGTCAGTTTGAAGAAGTGCAACCCCAGGGGGCTGGATTTGGCTCATGCCAGGTGAACCAGAGTTGGCCCAAAATATGAAGGTTCTGCACATCTGCTCTAAGCCCTCTTCCAAGCCAAAGGCAAAACACCAGCTCTGTGCAATGAATGAAAAGAAAAAGCCATGCTGTTCAGCATGTGTCATCATTTAAAATAATAAAAAAGGCCCTTGCCATATTTTATTGCATTCACACCTTTCAGAAGTGATGCATTAGTGAATAAAAAGCATTGCCACTTCTAAAAGCAACCTTAAAGATTTAATGTCCTAGAATCCATTCTCGGTTCTTCTGGCTCGCCGACAGATGGATTGATTTCTGGGGTGTGTGTGTTGATGTTGGCATTATGTTTCCAGAGGCTACAGGAGCATCTCCCCACCCTGTTGTCCTCCCACTACTCAGTGGCCTTGAATGATCTTGCTCTTGTCATTGGGAATTGCTTCTAAGTGAAATACTTAAGGTCATTGTGTTAGATCATTTAGAGCTAGAGAATACAAGGAAGTATTGGCCTTCCAAAGGTATTTTTAGGAGGTCTGAGAAAGTGGTGGAGGTGCTATCACGTTGTGACCTTCTCCCATGGCAAATGATGGTTTGTGGCCATTTTTGCAGAAGTTGCTCCAGTAGGGCTCCTCCAGAGCAAGGATGCGTTTGATCTAGGAAGCTGCTGTCCATCTGAACAGTGATGAAGGCAGTCACGTGGGATTAGCTGGGATTGCTGTCTGTTAAGACTGCCTTTCCTAGCCTCGTGTCTTCCACGTGTCCTGGGCCATAACTCCCAGCCTTCCTGACCATTGACCATGCTGGTAGGGAGTGATGGGATCAGAAGACCAAAACATCTGGAGGGAGTCCGACTGGGAAGGCTGTCCTAAGACATTCTTTTTCAAATGGTGATGGAGCAATGGAGGAGGAGCTGAAGTGAAGCAAGCATGATAAACTCATTGTGTCCATACTGCAGAGCACGGGCAGGCCACCCTGTTTTCCTTGCCGTTCTGGTCCTTCTTCACAAATTTAATGGGCTCATGGGGAAAAAAAATCAGAATGAGTGCTTTGAAGCAGCTGTGAACTTCATGGTTTGAGTTTGGGGTGCTTGAGGAATTCCACTGTCAGAAGAAGGGATATGAAATGACCTGATCCACACATTCTGGCCTCATGAGTGGATTGGAGCTTGGTTGCCTACCATAGCATGAACCTCCCAGACACAGTTCTCATCTCAAAAATCTGTAAAAAATCATTTAGAAATGCAGTTTTTGAGAGAAAAAACAAAGCTATACAAAGTGAAATAGGTATTTCATCTGCCAATTTATTTGGCAGGGTGGGCTTTCTTTGGGGAGCAAGTTGATGTGGAATTGGACTTATGGAGAAAGACTTATGGAGGAAACACACAACATGGACTAGAAATAGATAGCCAGAACAATCCTGTGCCCCTTGGACAGTGTCTAGGCAGTCACAGGCTTGTTAGGGTCCTCAGTTCGGAGGCTGGAAAGGTGTTCCAATCTTGAAGCTTAGGGTCTATGCTCTGATCCACCACCCCATCGCAGCTGGTGTGGAAAGAAGTACATGGGCTGCTCCTCTGAGGTCCTAGCAGAGATGGGGTTTAGGAGGTGATCTGAAGGAAGGGAGGGGACTGGTACCACCAATGTATCCTGGCAGTGTCACAATCTCTTTTCGTCCTCCTCTGCAGTGAGGACAGTAAAACAGAGGTGACCTTTCCTCTCTTGCAGATCCTCTGGTTCAGAGGGATCTGGGGCTCTGTCAGGCATTGTCCCCTGATCAACTCATCCCTAATTTTTGTTCACAATGCAAGGTCCACTCCGATTCTCTAGTCTGGGCTGAGATACTTTGAAATATCTTCAAAGAACCAAATCCACTAAAATGTTTGTCTTTTAAGGAAACCATCAGATCAGCAACATTTTAAATCAACCATTGCTTAAAGTTTGCTTCATAAGCAAAGGACCTGATGGTTTCAGCAAAAGAAATGATCGTGTCTTAGCAGCGATTCAGCTATTAAGCATTTATCTCACGGTGCTGGGGAAGGAGGTGCCAAGTCTGCTATTAAGTTGGATCCCAGTGTTGCCAGCTCGTTTAGAAGAGAAGTGGAATGAGTCCTGCGGTGTGGGTGTCCAAATCATCAGAACACTTTGGAACACCTGGGGGGTGATCACAAGAACTGTGGACTGGAGAATATGACATCCAGTGAACTCAAGGTGGCTTCCATAACCCTCTCAACAACTCTGTGAGTTGAGTTGTGCTGAGAGTCTGTGAGTGCTCCAAAACCACCCAGCGAGTTCCATGCTTGACCAGGGCCTGGAATCTAGATCACCTGATCCTAGACCTTTTCTTTGATTATAATAACCAAAGAAACAAGCTGTGTTAGCTTCTTGTGGAATCAGTTTTTAATCCAATAAGCACCACTGAAATTTGGTTTCACGCTACACAGAATTAGCTAATGCCCTCCCCTCCCAGTAATCCAGATCCCAAAAACCAAAACTGGAAAACCAATCTCTTCAAACAATAAAAGGAGCTTTGCTCCTGCAGCAGCACCTTCAGAACCTGAGCAGAGCCATCACAATGCAGTCGTGCCAACTATATGCTGTGTTTCCTTTGCTCTCCCTGGCAGGTTAAGAAAGATGCACAGGTGAATATTGGCAAGGAAACAGCAGGAGTAGCTGGACTCATGGAGGCCTAGCATCCTTGAGCAAGGCTTGAGGGCTGGAATAGACCTCTGGCATCATGGCTGGCCTGCTGGTCTTTATCCATTTAGTCTGCACTGGCATCTATAGGAAGGCCTGGTCTACACGCTGGACTGACTTCCAGTTTCTTTTCCCTTCATTTTCAAAAGCAAGGCCACCAATATCTGATCACTGGGATTTGGATATAACAGTCCCTGCTGGTGCATTGGTTTAGGCTACCTGTCCACCTGCACAAGCACACTCCATCCTGGAGTCAGTTCTGGGATGGAGAGAAAAAGATGTCAAATCAGATTACCCAGTAATCCAGCACAGATTCCTACTTGCCCCTGGGGAGCATGGCGACTGAAAGAGGTGGAAGTCAAAATATTGGAAGGAAAAAAAAGTCCTAACAAGATTGTGGAGGTTGCTGTGGCCTTGAATGGATCAGGATGAGGAAGTGAACAGTCGCCCTCTGGATCAAAAGGCTTTTTTAAAAAACAGGCCAGTCCATCAGGCACAGCAGCTGCCAGAACAGGACACCATCCCAGTGGTACTTCAGATGCCTTCCTTCCAGAGCACCTCCGCTGGTTGGCTGAAATTGGCTGTCTTGGAGGGAAATTATGGGCACTGCACTCTCCAGAAAACACGCATCCTCTCTGACTTCAAAGCTCACTGGCTTCCCATCAGATTGCACCTGGGCATGGAAGTGATGGGGAGGAGCTGCACAAAAGGTGAGACCTGAGAAGTGATCACTGGTTGGGGTCAAGGGAAAGGCGTAGGACTTCCAGCCAGCCCAGTTCTGAAGCTCCGCAAGCATCAAACCATTGGCTTATCAGATGGTGGTCAAATATACTTCCAGGTTCTCAATCAAATCAAGAGCCACCAAGCAAGGCCAAAACCTAATCAATCAATCAATCAATCAATCCCACCCTTAGCCAGGAGAGAGTTTTAATGCCAAACTACAAATCAGTTACAGAGTTTTGGTATATTACTAGAAAGATATTCATATGCCACCATAGCAGTCACTGTTAAACTTCAATGCAGCATTAAACTGGAAATTGGAATACAGTGAATAGTGGCTTGTTTTCAGAAATACTATTAGTCTCATGTTTATCACTCTCAATGGCTTGCTGTAATTTTCCTCTGCACTCTTATAGTTATCCTCTTCATGCCCCACCCCATTTCTTCATATAAATAACTTGTTTTAATATCGAGCAATGCCTTTGTTGAGTCTAGGGTATAATAAGTCCTATTTAGGCTTTGGTACTGCCTGTAACAACTGACACATTGGGCTTATTCAGTTTCAGCCTGCTTTTGTTGTAATGTTCAAGTGCCTGGTAAATAGATATACCATCCAACCTGTACACAAGCCATGGTCCTAAAACTAACACGACCCACAACAAAATATTGCAGTGTGGAGGGTGCCGTTCAGCCAGGATACCCCATTCCAGTTTTCCATTTCCCAACACTCAGCTTTCCATACCTACTGAACATGTGCCGTCAATTTTTCAGTGTTGTTTTTCCTAGGAAAAGAATGTAGATGTGCAAACTTGGAGTTTCCCCCAGCCCTACTGATACATCAGAATGCAAGAATAAAACATGAGCTCTACTGGATCACACCAAGGGTCCATCTAGTTTTTTACACACACACACACTTTTCTGCAAAGCTTTTGCTTCTTCCAGGCATGCCAATTTATCCTTCTTGTTTCTCTTTCATCCTGTTTTGCTCACATCTCAGCTATCACTCACCACCTGAGTTTGCCATTAGAGGGAGCAATGACAGATTTTAGCATGTTGTTTTTAGGGGATTGTGCAAAAGATTCAGAATTCAGGGCATCCAGAAAATACATACTGTACTGAATGAATGAACTGAGAATTTTATTTGTTTATTTATTTTCGATTTATATCCTGCCTTTTTCCTACAAAGGGCTCAATTTATATCCTGCCTTTTTCCTACAAAGGGCTCAAGGCAGCTTACATCATTCTCCTCCTCCATCTTATCCCCACAACAACAATCCTGTGAGGTAGGTTGGGCTGAGAGTCTGTGACTGGCCCAAAGTCACCCAGTGGGCTCCATGGCTGAGCGGGGACTAGAACCCAGATTCTCTGAGTCCCAGTCCCGTGCCCTTCACCACCACACCACACTGGCTCTCTGTGTAATCCCCGTGTAATCCCCATGGGCTTTCTATGGAAGAATAAAACTTGATTTTGTTGGCCAACTCCATCTTTGATCACAACATACCCCAGCTTTGAAATCACCCAATAACCGTAGTTCTCCCTTCCAATGTAGGACACCAGGGTATATTTTTAGTGCAACTTGAATCCTAGAATTGGGATTGATGCAAAAGTTTCATAATTCGCAAGGCCTGCTAAACAGTGCCTCTGAATATGCTTTAACCAATGGGGCTTTTAAATCTATATTGATCTATGGCAGATTTGATTTATATTGAAAGTGTTAAGATGACATCACTGCACTCCTATGGAATCTGATGATACATTTCAGTAGCAAATGTTGCTAGAGGCATTCCTTGCCAACTCTTAATTAATAGAGGTTATATAAACACATTTTAATTAAACAAGCTTACTTAACCTCTGGTGTTCTGTCATTCTTTTTGCTGTTCAGCTGAGACACGTCATAGTTGTTCCCTTGATGTGACAGAGCAACAGCTCCTGCATGTTGTCCTACCTTTACCTGAACCAAAACAAATTTCATTTGAAATCAGTGAAATTGCTTCTGGGTTGCAGCTTCTTTTTTTGATAGCAGTAACACTATAACTTTGGATAGCTTTGTTTCGTAAACCAAGAGTAAAGCTGTTTGGTTGCTGATTCCTTCCAGGTTGACAAATTCAGGAGGGATGGTGCATCTTCTCCTGCACGGCTTTCAGATTTTGTGCTTTTCACCATGGTGAAACCAGCAGGGGTGTGATGGAGAGAATTCTTGCTGAAGTTTTGCTCTTGGTCTAGTCATGTACTTTGGCTTTTCGGAGAGCAAATGCCAGAATCTAAAGCGGGTCCATGCAAGGATGCATGGATTGTCTGGTATTTGGGGCTTGTTGATGTCATTATTTCTTCTGCAATGGATTATGCAGTCAAAGTCTTGGAACTGGAAATTTGGTATTTGCAATGTTTATAAGAGATTATATTGGAAGTATGGGCTGGAAAAAGCATGTTTTTAATACTTCAAGTTCTGGGTCAGTTGTTGTTCATAAGCCAGTGTTGATTCCTCTATTTGGAAGCAAATCTGTTCTAGCAACATGTTAAAATTAAGAAGATTAAAGTTGTGTGTTATATGGCCAGGTCTGCAGCTTTGCTGGGAATCTAAACTGCTGCTACATTATAGGAGCTCTGCAGGAGTAGATTAAGGTCCTCTGTGGTAAAACAGAATCATCCTCACCACTAAAATAGCTTTGCAACTTTATTCTGCCTCTTTTCATCTGATGCCGAGTTTCCCTGTCACTACAGTTCCTTTTAAACCAACCTGTAATATTCATAATCTCATATCATTATAGAAATCTTTCATTTGCTATGCCTGTTAAGCTTGTCTCCAGTGTGAAGACCTGCTGTGCCCCCAAATGGCAGGGTGGACCCCCCCCCCACCCCCAAGGAAGAAATATAGCACCAAAGAAGAGGTGAAAATATGGCAGCAATTTGCATAAAATTTGCATTGCTCATTTCTATCTATAGGTACAAATTTAGAAATAATAATAATAATAATAATAATAATAATAATAATACCTTAAGTAGAAATATGGTACATGCCACCGTAGTAAAAATAGCTGCCCTCCACTCTATGAAACTTGCTTTGTGGACAAGTGTAGCTCATGTCATCTGATATACATTGAAAGGTATGTTCCTCAGACATATGTGCCATAGATTTCAGTGTGGGATTGGCTGCCAACATAGGAAGAATCTGCTTTGACAGATCGTATGACACTCTGTATTCTGAGAGAACATCAGAAGCAAACGTGTAGAACTGAATGAGTGATATGCTGCTTTTAAAATACTGTACTCACTGTCATTTTTAAGCACAAACCATCTGCTGTTTACAGATGTAGCTCCTCCAGTGGTAATGTTATTTGGTAGGCTCTTCAGCACTGACAAAATGCAGTTTCTTGTTTGACTGCACCGTTCCCGAGAAAGTGATTTCCTTTCCCTTTTCTTTTGTCTGCATTTTTCATGTCAACAAATTGCAGTCTGACTGCCAGATTCAACCCGCGCCCACCCATGCAGAGCTGTTCAAAGGTTGGAGGAAAACACCCGAACATATTGTCTATGGGCTGTGATGCAGGGAAATGATTTTAAAATAAGGGGAATCTGTTAGAATATGGGGATACCTGGATTTCAAGAATTGTATACTATACTGGATGAGCTCCGCTGGAAGAATAATGAGGAGTAGGGAGGTATGAGAAATCCGTTTTGTGTGGAAAAGCTGTTGAATTCCCTGGTTTTACCTTTCTGGAATCTGGTCTGCTTTGGAATGGCCCAGAGTCTGAGTTCTTGGTTGAGTGTGCAATTTTGTGAAACCATGGCAAAGCCTTAAGGCCTTCAGATGGTTCAAAAAAGCACCATAGAGAATTGCCTGGAAGCCACTTTCCTTAAGTGTGCTATTCAGATAAGAGCTGCTTTTGCTGTGAGAACTGAAACTCTCTGCATTACTTGAAACAGGCCCTCCCCTGTCTCCCAGGCAGGGGGATTGGATACTGACAGGCTATGAAAGGGGTGGGGAGAGAAGAACTTCATAACATTAATGACAAGAGGCATTTTCTTTTGTTCTCAGCATGGGAAAGGGAATTAACAGGTAAGTTGCCCAGACAATTTTGGAGACACAAGGAAAATCAGTGTGCCCACAGATAAGGGGAGTGTAAGCTTTCTTTTGCTTGCTTATACTCTGCATCCATATTTCATCATTTTATTCAAGGAACTGCATACGATCCTTGACATAAATGACTAACCTCACCCTGAGTAACCTCAAATCTGAAGTGAGGTGCTTTGGCCAGACCGGTCCCCTAGAAATAAACACAAGAATAGTCACATAGCTGAACAATCTGTATATTTAGAAAGAGGTTGACTCTTGCCTGTCCGCCTGTCTCAATTCCTGGATGGCATATCGTGCTCATCTCAGGGGACAGGGTATCCCTGGTTGGTTTTAGTTGCTCCATCTTGCAATGAGAGCATTTGCTGTGCACACTGCCACATTCATCACAACAACCCAGGGCTACATTTTAACCACACAGGACCTGGATTGTTGTCACAAAGGCCAGTTTATAACCTGAGAGGTTATGGCTTGCTCAAGGGCCATCTGGCGCATTTATGCCTGAGGAGGAGGAATTTCATTTTTTTGGATCACAGTCTTTTGTTTTACACTGTGCTTTCTAGTGAGAGCAAAGGCAATAAAGAAATTGTGATTGCTCGTTCTGCTGGGCTTTAGCCAGAAACATTTCTCTAATGTGCTGGAGCTCCAGCTCTCTGCCTCCTGAAACCCATGCTATGCTGTGCTGTAATCTGCCATTGCAAAACTTCTGCTTGCCTCATTAATACCACTGGAACAAATTATCACTTCACAGCCCTGAAATTTTGTCTAAAAGATAATGATGAAATGAACGTTTCAGTAGACAGGATCTTCACAGACAATTAAGCGTCACAGATAAGGAGGCTTGCTAGTGCTTCCCCCCCCTTTCAAATAAATAGTTCAAAGCATGCTCTACCTTACCTTTATTACTCTTAATTTATGTTTGCATGCAGTAATAATATCTGCTAACTAAGAGAGAAATCGGTTAAGTGAAAAGCATTTCACTTTTGAGTAGGGTGGACAGAAGAAAATACGAGCATGAGACGCCGATCACATTCCCAGACAGTGGTCTATCAAGCTCAGGAGTATCTAAAACAGGAATAAGGAATACGGTGCCCTTGGGAACCAATATGCTCCCAAACATTTCTTGGATTCTTCCCCAGCATTGCCTAGAAATTCCAGGGTTTGAATTTGGGGCCAGATATTGAACCTGCCTATGAAAGAGGAACTCTGTGACTGATCTATGGATCTTCACTGAAATGGTTTATTGATTGTACAACTGGCTTCATTTATAATTGCAAGTTGCCTCTTGGTTGAGATCCAGCTACAGGTTACTTGATGAAAATAATCCTCGAGCTGGAAGATGATAAACGAAGTCATTTAAATATCGTCATTGTTGCTGTAAGTATTTATAGCCCCAGCTGTAGAGATTTGATGTGGCAGACATGTTTGCCGAAGCTGATCTTCTTTGGAATTAAGTTCTGATAGACCATATTTTGCCACTGCACCGATGATATTTGGCGATCTGCTGGGATCGTGCAGGTTCATGTATTAGCTGATGCATGACAACTGTCCTACGATCCCTCTGCAGAGTATAAAATTGCGTGAATTCCTGCATTTTTGCCAAAAGCAGGGGTGGTCAGTTAAGTAGCAACAAAAAATAGGGTCACTAAAAAGGGGAGGGATAGACAGCACTTTGCATAAAGTATGCATGTGTTTATGTATACGGTGGGTGCAAATTTACAGATAGCAGCTACCTCCTCAGTTTACTGCTCAAGTGCAAACAGTCAGTGGCATACTCAGTACTCCTCTCCCTTTCTGTAGTTTTTCCTCTACAGTAGGGATAACCGAATGGAGACTCTGGACCTGCATGTGCCTATTTGAGTTTACTTTGCAGCTTTCAGGGCCTTGGAGCCCCCGCCCCTGCCCACCCCCTGTCCAGGTCCCAGCAATGGCAGGGGCATTATTGCCACGGTCCCATCCTGCTCTCTTCCTGAGAGAATTTGTGTTGTTTGACAGCCACTGAAGGTGGCTATCCTATTTCTGCTTGTCCCTTCAGAAGCTCCTTCAAAGGTCCCTGGTAGGATATGGCCTTCAAATTAGAATTCTACAAAGAAGTCTCATCACTTCTACCTAATCTTTAATCACCAGAATTCTGTCAGTGACAACAGTTTTAAAAAATCATAATAATAACCCTGCTACTTTTGATAAATATGACTTTTGCTTTGAGTAGCTCTTGCTTCTAAAGATCTTTGGGAAGGGTATCACACAGTTAGTACTCCAGGTATCCAAGTGTCTTGGATAAAATTATACACTGATAAGCAAGAGGACACTTTCGTAAAGTCATAATGGATAAATAATAATAAGTAAATATTTGTTCATATCTTGTGGCTCTTGAACACATGGCATCCACTGCACGTGTTTCTTCTGTTGAACAAGTCTGGACTGACACTGGCATTTCTTTTCCTTCCTTGCACTTCTCTGGATCAAGAACTTTTGGAACAAAACTTTTGGAACAAAAGCAATGAATGAAATTATTATTACTATAAAGAGCCACCTTTAAAAGGCCATGCTTGGATTCTATTTTAATAAAATTTCATCAGCTGTAATATTTAACTTTAAAAGCAATATTATTTGTCTCCTGAAGACCCACCCCACTAGAATCAAATATAACTTTATACAAAAATGAGACCAATTATTATAGAAAAAAACCCATAACACTGAGTCTATAAATCATGTTTATTGTTTATTACATGTCATAAGACCATTCAAAGTACATGTAATTGCCCCATTAAAGTGTAAATTCAGCTTCTCAGTTATTGTAAGTGGTAAATTTAGGTAAATTAGAAAATCTTTGCTTGCAGAGTGATTTGGGGGACTGCTCTTTCTATATGCAAACGCAAAATCAGTGTGTATGTTTTAATTGGATTAAAAAACATTTAGGCTGTCTAAGTGGCTAACTTGGTCATTATTAAATCTGAATAGTGCAGGTAGACAGCAGAGTTTACCATAAAGTAGTTTATTCTCCAGGGTAAAGAAAAATCAAATTAAGTGTGAGAGTCAGACAGGGAGCACAAAGCAAATGTCCTTCCTGAACTTCCAGAGGTTATTCCAGCTACAGCGTTCCAGGGCAGCTCATGCTCCCAGATGGTGTTTTTTGTCCCATGAGAGAGGAAAATTTCAGTGCCCCAGCCCCAACCTCTGGGAATGCCGGTGGTGCCTCATTTCTCCTCGTGAACTGGGCTAAACTTCTTAGATGACCTAAATTATCCATCCCGGTGCCTAGGAGGGCAAAGGCTCTTTGCTCCTCCCACTTTCCATTAAAAGGCCATCATCCTCCAAGTTTGGAGAGTTACAGGCAGCCATGCTGGCTGGCGCTGTTACCTGAACTATTGTGGAAAAGATTCAATAGTGGTTTGATGATAGAAAATTGCTGTTAATTCTAGAAGAGTCAATCCTAGGACCCCATTATTATTATTACTATTTGTTTTTCCACCCTCCCTTTCTTTCTTCTTCATCCTTCCTGCCTCAGCCCCCTCCTGTCCTTGCCTCCTCCTCCTCCTCTTCCTCCATTCTCTCTTTCTCTCTCTCTCTTTCTCTGTCTCTCTCTCATTCTCTCTTCTTTGTAGGTTAGGATCCTTGTCCAGATTTGAAATTCTAGATGGTATTATGACAATGGTTTTTATAGGAAAGATTGTTGTTTAAACTTTTGATTTGTTTTCATCTTATCTTATTTTTATTTGCCTTTTTTTCTTCAGGAAGCTTTGAGACATTATTCAATTATTATTCGGCTTTCTTCCCCTTTCTTTATTTTATATTACTTTCTTCATTTTATTGTCTTAATGCTTCATTATTTTTAAATGTAAATGCACCCTTTAAGAGTGTCATTAGAACAGTAACAATTAGCATAAACAGTCGTGAGACTTTTCCTGAAGGAAGTAAATAATTAAGAAATGGTGGATTAATTACAAGAAATGTGAGCATGACTTCAAGAAACAAAGAGCAAAAACACTGTGGCAGATAGCACAGTAATGGAAGGATGCAAACAAATATTGGAAGCAAAGTTTATTAAATTTGAGGAGACCATAACTAAGACTGATGAGGAAAAAACTAAATAGAAGAGAGGTTAATAAAGCTGAAAAAGTATCAAAGATTTTGAAGAGACTAGAGAGAAAAAATAAATCTAGTGAATTATAAAGCATTCAAAATAGCCAGAACAAAACTCTAAAATGATTAGAAAAAAATGAATCATATTTTTGATGTGTGCATGTAACACATGATTAATATTTGGTAGACAGACAAATAATGGAAGATAAATTAGTAGAACTAAATTATAGGAACAGAAGATGGCATATCAGATGTGGAGGGAAAGACTCAAATGGGCCATGCTATGGCTGGGAGACACTTTTGACCCAGACTCAGGAAAAGTCAGAGTACCTGCTGTGACCTTGTGAAAGCTATCCAAGGGCACAACATGCCCTCCATCTTTGAAGAGCCTTCCCTCCACCTATGCAGCTGGCCTGGATCCCTGCATGCTATCTGCAGCTCCAAAGAAGAGCAAACCAAGGTCAGGTAAGAGAGTAGTGGGGCTCTGACATCCTATGAAGAACCTTATGAAGGGTTGCCTTAGCTCCTCCTCCTTACAGTTTTATTTATTTATTTATTTATTAAAACATTTTTATGCCGCCCCATTCGCCGAAGCCTCGGGGCAGCTTACAACAATAAATAAAAGTAATTATAATATAAATTACAATAAATATAAACATTAAAAATCCAAAAATACAATATAAAATAAGCCGCCCTGGCCAGATAAGATCAAGTAATACTAACAGTTAAAATGCCACTTAAATAAAAAGGTCTTCGCCTGGCGCCGAAAAACAAATTACGACGGCGCCAGGCAGACCTCTCTGGGGAGCGCATTCCATAGATTGGGCGCCACCGCAGAGAAAGCCCTCCTCCGGGTACTCACCCTCCTAATTTCCTTCACGGAGGGTTCCCGGAGAAGGGCCTCTCCCGCTGATCTCAGGGGGCGGCCGGGCATATATGGACGTAAGCGCTCCTTCAGGTAACCAGGACCCAGTTAGGGGCAAAGCACATGTACGGCTGAAATCATCCACTGATGTCTTCTACAGGGTGGGGGAACTACAGAAGCAAGTCTTACTTCCATGCTGCTTCCATGCTTGATTGGATGCTTGTAACTTCTGAGTTAGGAGAGTTACAGGCAGCCATATTGGATGCTGTCCTTAAACAAGAAAAAGGAGAAAATATGTTGATTTATTTAGGATAGCTCTTCCTATTTTAGCATCTGATTCTGGACAAATTAGTGTACTGGAAAAGGCTTACAGAATTCCATCAAATAGAGCCAGGAATAAAAATCTACCATGAAATATTGTAGCACTATTTCATAGTTTGTATGTTAAAAATGCTTAATGTGAGAATTCTGGGAAAATGCTGAATTAAAAATTGGAGATCAGGAAGTATAATTTATGGATAATCTATCACCAGTAACCATACAGAAGTGAAAGTATTTTAAACTTCTGACAGAAGATTAATTAAAAAGGTTATCGTACATAAGTGACATGTTCCATTTATAATCTCTTTGAAGTATGTCAGAATGTAGTTGAATATAAAGACTAGCCATGAAAGAAACATTTTTTCCTCAGTGTTTTAGATAAGCATGATGTACAGGATTTGGAAGCAACAACTTTAAATGATGAAGCAGATATTCATGAAATCATATACAGACAGGAATGAGAGGAAACTAATGATAAAGAGCTCATAGATAATCCAGGTACTGTCATCCAAAAGAAATGGGTGAACTGGCAGTTGGATCAAATTCAAAGATAGCAGAATAGAAAGTATGAAGAAGAGAGTAAGTATCCAGGGGTTTTCAGAGAATAAATTCATCACACACATTCTATTGTAAGATTGTATTTGTTGTGCTTTTTGTTTGAGTTTTAGATTTTTTCCCCCTTGTTTCATTTGCTCTTGTAATGTAAATATATTGTTTTGACCTTTCTTTTTTCTTTTATCCCACTAGTTTTCATGTGTGTGAGTGCTTTCTGTTTGAGGCAGGTGTTACCTGTGTGTGCTTTGTTGATCAAATTTAACACCATGGGTAGGATCAGATTATTTTGTAGAATATAAGCAGTCTAAATAACGGCTTAGAATGAAAAAGGTGACAAAGAATTTAAAGAGAAAACAAATGGATACTTTACTTCTTACGCATATGAACGAAAGGATATTACATATTTGAAGTATGAAGTATGAAGACAGCTAATGCTTATACTTTTTTTGCAAATACTTAACAAGGACAAAATATGAAGTTCTCAAGGATGATAATGACAGATATTCTGAAGTGATTTTTAATAAAAAAGGATAATCATTATTGTTTGCATTAATACATCAAGAAATTTGTCTAGAAATAGTTTTCATATAACTTTTTAACAAAAACTCAGTGTTTGCATAAAGATATTACAGGAACATATTATGCCAAAAAAGATAGATTTTCAAAATCTAGCAAAGATTCTGGCAACAAACTCTCAAGAAGACTTGGGAAAATTGCGGTTTACAGACTCAGGGCATTTCTTTAATATGAATGCCAAGACTATGCTTCATTTTCAAGACCACATCAGAACTATACCAGAATTGATATTGCTAACTCCCCATCTTTTATCTACAATTAGATAAATTGAAATAGAACCAAAGTTTTTATCAGATCATCCCCGTGTGAGTTGTGAATGAGAAATTCTGGATACACAATATCATTATCAATTCTGAACAAATCCTCATTTTGCTAGTAAATGAGAAAATTGAAAAGTTATTAGCAAAAGATTGCTAAATAATTAGTAGGAGAGCCAGGGCAATGTGCTGATTAGAATGCTGGACAGAGGTCCAGGGTCTAATTCGCACTTGGTAATGAAGCTCATTGGGTGACTTTGGGCCAGTCACTCACTCTCAGCCTAATTTATGTCACAAGGTTGTCATTGTGAGGATAACCGTGGAAGAAAATCATGTAAGTCACCCTGGGTCCCTCAGAAGAAGGGAAAAGGAAGGGTATATATATACACTATAATAATGCTAATGATTATATTAAGTGTCGCTATGTTACAAGGCCTTTATTTGGGGAATAATTATTAAAGCCACCTTGAGATTAAAGAATAAATAATCAAATAATCCAGAGCAGAACTACTAAAAAAAAATCAAAGCTTAGAAAGAAAGCTAAAGGAAACAATTGAGCCTCAAAAATAAACTGAATACAATTGAATGTGTTAAAATAGAGCTGAAGCTAGGAAAGCTTTCAGTTTTACAAAACAGATGTACTTTGAAAAGAGCAATAAAATGGCAGATTGTTAGCATACTATATTGCAAAGGACCAAATTAACAGATTAATACCACCAGTAGTATCTAAAAATACTTGAAATCTAACACAAGCCAAAGAATTAATTAATGAATTTGTGAACTACCATAAGAAAACATAGAAACATAGAAAACATAGAAAACAGAGCGAGTCAGAAGGGGCCTCCCGGACCATCTAGTCTGACCTCCAGCACCAGCCGGCTCCGCTCAAGGCATGCCCACCATGTAGACATCCAGTCTATCCTTGAACACCCATACCGATGGGGCCTCAACGACCTCTCATGGAAGCCCATTCCACACCCTCGGGGTCCTGACTGTCAGGAAGTGCTTCCTGGCATCCAAATGGAACCTGGATTCCCTGAGCTTTGCTCCATTGGAGCGTGTCCTACCTTCCTCTGCAGGGGAGAACAGGTCTCTACCCATCTCCATGTGACATCCCCTCACATACCTGTATGTCGCCAACATATCCCCTCTGAGTCTCCTCTTCTCCAGGCTGAAGAGACCCAGTTCCCTCAGTCTCGCCTCATATGGCTTCCCCTGCAAACCGGCCACCAACCTTGTGGCCCTACGCTGCACTGACTCCAACCTGGCCATATCCTTTCTGTAATGAGGGGCCCAAAACTGAACATAATACTCCAGTTGCGGGCGTACTAGAGTCGTGTAGAGTGGTAGTAATACCTCTCTTGATCTAGAAGCCACACTTCTGGCTATGCAACCAAGGGTAGCATTCGCCCTCTTGACCACCGCATCATACTGCTGACTCATGTTTAGCCTGCAGTCAACCAGTACCCTGAGGTCCCTTTCACAAGTGCTGCTCTCCAGCCACTTATCACCTAACCTGTACTTATGACAGCTATTCCTATGCCCCAAATGCAAGACCTTGCACTTGTCCACATTGAACGCCATCCTGTTGTCTCCTGCCCACTTCCATAGTCTGTCCAGATCCTTTTGGATCTGGAGTACCTGCTCATTTGTGGCCACTGCTCCAGTTTTAGTGTCATCTGTGAATTTGATCAGCAGACTGTTCACCCCTTCTTCCATGTCGTAAATTAAAAGATTAAAAAGGATTGGCCCCAGGACAGAGCCCTGGGGGACCCCGCTTGTCACTGGCCGCCATCCCGATGATTCCCCGCTAATGGTTGCCTTCTGCTTTCGGTCAGTCAACCATGCCCTAATCCACCGGACAGTGCTTTGGTGTATCCCAAAACTCCTCAGTTTCTCCACCAGGATATCATGGGGCACTTTGTCAAAGGCCTTGCTGAAATCCAGGTATACCACATCCACTGCATCCCCTCCATCTAGCCATCTCGAAACCTTGTCATAGAATTCCACAAGGTTTGTCTGGCAGGACCTGTTTTTGCGGAAGCCATGTTGTGTGGCTGTCAGCCTCCCTTCCCTATCTAGCATCACTAGATCTCTCTCTATTATGAGCCTTTCCATTGTTTTTCCTACAATGGATGTAAGGCTAACCAGTCTATAATTCCCTATGTCCTTTCTACTACCCTTTTTGAAAATTGGGACCACAGATGCCACCCTCCAGTCCTCTGGAACTTCACCCGTTCTGCACGAGGTCTCAAAAATGGAGGCCAGCGGGCATGAGAGAAATAAGCATTTGCATGAATTCGTTAAGTCTAAGAAACTGTTTCTTAAGCAATTTAAATATGTCATCTTTGACAGATGATAAAAGAACTTTAAATTCCCCAGTACAAAAGATGAGAATAAAATAAAAACCTTATAAGTAAATAAGACTCCAGGCATGGTTGAATTCACTACAGAATTCTACAAACACTGCATTTCTATACTAGTCCAACAAAAGACTTCTCTTGTTTCACTAGTGATTAAAGTCACAGCAGATACTAAAATCAGGGAAATGGGGAAAAATAGAATTAATGCAAAAAAAAAAAGGAAGGAAGGAAGGAAGGAAGGAAGGAAGGAAGGAAGGAAGGAAGGAAGGAACTACCTCACTTTGTCATGTTCTTATAGACAGTCTTCCTTCTAAATCAAGGCTGTGAAAGAATGTTGAGCAATATCAGTATCAGAATTGAGTAAGATAATTGGTCAGTATATGAATACTGATCGGACTGGATTTATTTGTACTGCAGAATTAGCGGACAGCACTAGGAGACATCTCTCACTCATTAATTTTTGTTATGAATATAACCTCAAAGCCATCATGGTCTTCCTTGAGGCAGAGGAAGCCTTTGTCAGATTGGAATGGCAATTTCTGTTTAACAGTTTCAAAAATTTTATATAGAAAGACTTTTTTCCTTTTCACTGTTTGAAAGCAATTTATAAAGAACCAAGATCAAAATTAATGGTAAATAGTCAAGAATCAAACATGTTTGGCTACAGACAGCAGGTTGCCTGTTATTTTAGGGATAAAATAATTTGCCATAAGCACAGAATCTTTAGCAGTGAATACTAGCTAAATCCATTACATCAAAGGAATGAAATAGGACTCAATGAACAACTTATAGGCTGATGATATGATTTTTATTACTACAAAGCCATTTTTTCACTACTGGCCCATTTATTACAAAAATACATCAATACAGCCAAATTTCTGGATATTAATTGAACAAATTAAAGGCAGAACTAATGGGAATATGTATTCAAGAGAAGGAAGAAGTAGTTAAACAATATAATTTAAAATGATCAAGTATTGTTTGAATATTATTTATTTATTTATTTGGAGTTTTTATATGCCATCCCATCGTTTAAATCAATTGATCAGAGAGACATTTTTTCATTATGAGAGAATATAAAAAGGGATATTACAATAGAATGCTTTAAACCTTTCTTGGTTTGTTAGCATTGCCCTGATTAAAATAATAGCAGTGCCCAGAGTTTTGCTTACTCCAAAAATCATTTAAGTTGAGACAAATGATAAAGGATTAGGCTAGTGGCAGAAGAAAGAAGTAGCAGAAGAAGATGTTACACGGGATTAGATTTCCAGAACAGGTTTTAAATCATTACAAAGGCCTAAATCTCAAGGTGGAGAGCTATGTCCAAATATCAAAAAATACTATCAAGCAATGAGGTTTAAAAAGCTAAGATGAAATGTAGCAAATATAGCCAATCATGCCTATCCTTGGCTCATGATAGAAATGTGTAAAGTTTCCTGAGTTTGTACAGAAATCTTCAGTAAAACCAGAATTATAATGTTTAATTTCATAATTACTTTTATTCCAACACTAATTAAAGTCTGGGATGTGGGGAAAATCCAAAACAAAACCCAAAAAACATCTTGAGCTCGCCTTAATCTCTTTCATTTATATGGGAGCATTTTCTGTTGCTGGCAACGATTTATGTTAAAATGAAGATGCTGTTGTTGTTACATTGCACTTGTATCCTGCCATTTCCCCCCTTCTTGTGAGGAACTCAGCATGGCTAACATAACTCCATTTTATCCTTACAACAGCAACAACTCTGAGGCAGTTTGGCAATATTAAAAACAAGAATGAAATAGGATCAGCCTCAATGGTTCCAGTATGGGCAAATTGAGAACTAATGCCCCCTTTTGGTTTTCCTCATTTGGGTAAGACTAGCTTTTACCAAAAGAAGACCCTCTTTCTCTTCATTAATTTATTTGGCACAGCTTGATAAGCATGCCGGTGACCTCGTTGATGCCTTTCCCATTTGGGTTCAACATATGATCTGAATTTGTATTATTCAGAAGTAACTTCTCAACATTTCAGAGGGATTTAACCCTCCTGACGCCCCCTTCTACTTCCCTTTTAGCAATTTCCTCATTTTAGAGAAATTTCCTCTTTTAAGGTCACATACAAATGCATAAGACCTCCTTGAGAATCTTCTACTTAAACGGATATTAAAACTCATAGCATGATGATCCATGTTTCCACCTGGTACAACAGCATTTAGCAACTGTCTCACCTAGGAGGGAACCCTTGGACCGCCTTCTGGTGATTACTCTGTTGGACACAGGCAAGCCTCTTCTCTGTCTGCCACCGCTCTAGTTGGTTGACCCGTCTCTCCCAATGTCATGTCACCAGGTCAAGAGCTGTACGTGGCTCAGCTGGCTGTAGGAGTTCTCCTCCCATGCCACCTCCCTGCAGTTGTAGATCCTGATCATTCTCAATGTCCTCCTGAACACCTGGGAAAGGTACCTGTGATATAAGTCCCTCCTCTTCAACATCTGAGAATTCTGGTCCCCAAGGCCCCTGTTCATCTCATGAGTCCAAATCTGCCCCACTTCGGAAAGCTTGGACATCTAATAGTAAGACAGAGCCATCTTGACAGCAAAGATCTTGAGAAGCTTTTACTGCAGCCAGATGTCCAGGTGACCGGGCAAGCTGCCCAAGGGGAAGAAAGCTTGCATGTTTGGCTGGATGATTGGCACCTGCAACAGCTTTCCACACTTTTCCAGTTTCTTTCCTGTCCATTTTTGTGACCCTCTAAGGATGGCCACCAAAGGGCATGTCCCTTCCGATCTCCCCAAAAGGTGCCATCTTCATTCGTTTTTAGTTTGCTGTCTAGTTACGGTATTCACTCCCTAATGATATGGACCATGATAGCAGAAGCATGGATCTGTGTCTGATTCTCACTCCTCTTCAACACACTTCAGCATTCAGTTTTCCAGGGTCAAACAGTATTAGCAGCACTGTGGGATTGGTTCCAGTTGCTTTTTTCCTCTTGCCTCCCTGCTCGTTTTTCCTTTAATGACATGTAAGATTGCAGCAGAAACTGTTCTGCTTTTATTGATGGTAGGCAAGCCAGTCCAGGACACTTCTTCACTGAGAAGTGGGATAAAAATGCTTTCTTTAAGCCCAATTAAATATAACACGAGAGATCCCTTAAGGCTGAGCTAGTGGGGACTTAATGCTTTTCCCTCTCCTGGATTAGTGGAAGCTGAAGCATAACTGCACTCTGCAGAGAGAACCTAAATAAATACAATTGGGCAAGGGGTTAATGAGGGAGCAGAAGAGGCTGAGACCCTGTTTTAGGTTATTGGACTGAGAGTGAATGAAGTCTAGAGACCATGGAGAAGCATCTGGGTGAAGAATTAAGTCTGCTGGCCCCGTCCAAATTGATCAGAGTGGCCATGTTTCTCGCTTCTATGCAGTGGATATATATTTTGTATTTTTGCACGAAATAGATTGAGTGTATAGTGTCTGTAGATGTAGAGTTTGCACATACACACACTCTGACTCTGCAGAGAAAAAAAATATTATTGCATAGAAGTCCAAGTCAGGGTCAGCAAGTCTATTTATATGTTTATATGTCCATATGTCAATTTATTCTTTACATTTATATTCAGTTTCTCTTCCAAGGAACTCAAGGCCGCATGCATGGCTCCCCCTCACCCTCCCCCACACACACATTTTGTCCACACTGCAATATTGTGAAGTAGATGAGGATAAAGGATGTTGACTAGTCCAAGGTCACCTAGGACCTTTAAGTCTGGGTGAGGACTTGTATTCACATCCCCACAAGCCTCATAGATTCCCCATTGATTTCTATTCTGCACAGGACTAAGGAGAAGTTCCAGTTCTTGCATCAAGATTCTGGTTTGCGTGGCTGTGACCCAGTGAAGCTCTGGATCAGTTGCCTAAATACAGCCACAAAAATCTATTACTGTTTTGTGGTCGTTCTTTTAAGGTAGCTTTTACGAGGGTGAGAGAATGTGTGATTAACTGTAGTCTGGAACACAAGTTCTGGCCTCTTTTTAATTTTGGAAGAGCCTAAGCCATCTGTTGTTTTGAAGCAGAGAGATTTAGTAATCAACCACAGCAGTAAGAAGGAACTTATCTGGGCTGGTTATTAATTAAGAAACTTGGATAGACTTCAGCATCTTCTAGCCTTAAGGTCAAGCAACCCCAACAAGTCTGTTGGGGAATTATTTTCAAAGACAGGCATAATCTAATCAGATGCTCTCTGTATGCATGAAATTTTTATTTTAAGATACAAGAAAAAAAATCCACCATTTATTATTGGCTATTGAAATGTAACATGATTTAATTTGGAGGAAATAAATGTTACTATTTAGGAATGGCTAGCTTTATTTGGCAGGCATATGTTATATACCTGAATTGCTTTCAGTTACTATCAGGACCTGCACTGCAATGCAGCTCCTCCTGGTGGCATGACAGAGAGGGCAACCAGTCCTTGCAGGATTTGCATAGGATGTGCTGGTGCTAGCAGGATTAGGACCAGTGCGATCATGCAGACCAGCTGGGAGTAGCAGGAGGCAGCATAAAAAGCTACCTGGTTCTGCTTAGCTTTGCTACAACAACTTTAGTCTTTGTGGGGGGCTGTCTCCAGACCCACAATGTCTTTATGTGTGTCTTGGCTCTCTCCTGTTCTAGGCTTCCCCTCTGCTCCTGCCATGCCTCGTCGGTAGCTGGACCTCGCTTGTTCTTCACTCAGCCTTTTCCTCAGCCACTCCTACATCTTGCCAAGTGTCTGATCCTCACCTAAGAACCAGTTTTCCTTCTGCCTCTATCACCCCTGGCCCTGGTGTCCAAGATGCCCTCTGTCCTGTTGCTTACATCCCCAGGCTGACAGTCTCTTCTGACCAAAAGCTATGTCCTGACCAGGGAACAGTATGGATCAAATGTTCTGCAGCCCTGAGAGTCATTCCTACAAGTTTCTCTATTCTGCAGCAACTAACCCCCATAATGGACAAGCTGGACCTTCCCAGTACTCTGAAGGTCCATCCTGTTCTCCATATCTCATAACAGAATGTGTAGCATTCCAACCCTTTCTTGTTGTCACATGGAGATGGGCAGAGACCTGTGCTCCCCGGCAGAGGAAAGCAGGATGCGCTCCAACGGAACAAAGCTCAGGGAACCAAGGCTCAATTTAGATGCCAGGAAGCACTTCCTGACAGACAGGACCCCGAGGGTGTGGAATGGACTTCCACGAGAGGTCGTTGAGGCCCCATCGGTGCGGGTGTTCAAGGATAGGCTGGACATCCACATGGTGGGCATGTCGTGAGCAGAGCCAGCTGGTGCCGGATGGCCTGGGAGGCCCCTTCTGACTCGCTCTGTTTCTATGTTTCTAGTTCACACAACAGCATCACCTCCCCATGGCCTGATTCATTGGCACAAGGAGTACCACGTGACATGAATCCCATCTTCCCATGGCATGTTCTGCTTGATGAATTGGGTGGACTGTGGTCCAGACCATTGAACTGGGCAACCCATGGGCAACAAACATCTCTCTGCTACAGTCTGCACCTGTCACCAAGCCAACCCTGACAAACCAGGATCACGAGGGACTTGAATGCTTCCTGATACGAATCCTAGGAAACTCATTGTTTCTCTCTTGTGTTTTATTTATTTTTGTAGATGATATTGTAACCCAGCCCTTCTCTACTTAGTACAATGCAGATGAAAGAGGCAAAGAAGCTGAAACTGCAACTGTGTGTTCTGATATGACAACCCGCTACTCAGTTGGGTCCATCAGCTCCAAATATAGATGCTATTTTTACATTTTGCATAAGTGGTGCTACCATATCCCAAGGGCTCAGAGAAAGTTAAAATTAAATATTGGAATAAATTATGCAGATAAAGGAAATTAGCCTGTACTCAATTATTTAGTGGTTGTGATTCCAAATCTTTTTTATGTTGAGTGGAAATAGTGAAAGGAAAAAAGGAGTGCCCTGGGAAAAATGGTATTTGGAAGGCAAATCGAGAGGCAGAAGAGGGGAGGTAAGCAGAGTTCTGCCTGTTGGCGCTTTTAGCACTATTCCACCAATGTGAGCACCATGGCCAGTGTGGTGTTCTCATCGTTTCAGTAGCAGCTGTCGTGTTGCTGCTCATGTATGCAGAAAATCATATTCAGATGCACAGCAAAGCCTAGGTACAGATATCCACGCTCTTGTAGTTTCTGTTGGGCTACTGCAGTGTGTTCCATGGAGGGCTGCCTTTGAACATAGTCCAGAAAGTTTAGCTGACCCAACATGAGGAAATGAAATTGGCCAGTGTGTTCATTTTAGGCTGCGACTTAACCGTCTGCGCAGGTTGCTTGTCCATATCTGGGCCTGATTCAGAGTCCTGGTATTAACAATGAGAGCCGTAAATGGCTTGAGTCCAGATTACCCAAGGGAGCATCTCCTGTCATGTATACCATCATGGACCCTAAAATCAAACTTGGTGGTCCTCTGCGGGAATCCCAGTCAAAGGATGTTGGATATGTGGCTACTAAAAAGACAGCCCTTTCCTCCTGTGGTGTACCTAGAAAGGGATAATGTTTCAAACCCTGCAACTTCTACTTCTAAAATGTTGGATGAATCATAGGAAGGGGCCTCAGCTAGATCGTTCCAGGCACATTGGAACAACTTGTTCAAAAATGTGTGAGATAAAGGCTGCTGCCTGTCCAGTGTACATTTACTCCCAGGTAAGCCCTAGTGAACCTATTTTGAGCATCATCTGAGTAAGCATTTAGAGGTTCTGGCTCTAGCGCCCCTCTTGTTTAGCTGGGTAAGATTCTGTGGAACTAAAGGCATTCAGATCATTTTGAGATAAGCACAGAGTGGGGGAGTTTTGGAGCAGGCAGAGTTCAATTAAGCCACAAGTGAAAGAACCCTACTTTGCCATGTTTGCTGTTGTGATTATATCTGAGACCAGAAGGCACACAGTCAAGTGCAAAAGCAATTAAAATTTGAGCCAGGAAGGTTGAGTGCTTTTGCATTTTTCCAGAGCAATTAATGATTACATGGGACTTGCTATTTCTGGGCCTGATTTGTACATGTGATGAAGTGTGCATGGAATCTGCTAAATCTTGCAAGAGGCTGGTCCAAGCTGTGGTGCACGGAACAAAATTCCGCCAGAGATGGGCTCTTCAGCCTGTGCTAAGAGCTGTCGAGTAGCAACGCTTCAATCTCTGGAGCAGTTCGTTGGCATTCTCTCTTTCTCTTCCCTCCCTGCAGCTCCAGAAGGACAGAGATCTTTGTTTCCCTTCCTTTGACCAAGCTGTTAGTGTGGACTAGAGTGTTGTCTCACTTGTTGATGAGCTGAATTGTTTTTATTTTGCGTTTATTGTACAAAAGGGATTGGGTTTTCATTTACTTTGCTGCCACTTGAACCATTTTTATTGGGTCGGATCCCAATTGACTTAGTCATGGCTTAGTCCTATTGAAACCAATGGCACTTCAGGCCCATTCCTGAAGTAAAAAGCCTCATATAACTCCTGGCAGTCCCCAACCAACACGAGAGGTTTTTTTTTCTGTTTAAACATGCCTAGGCTCACACCTTTAGCTAACTTGTCCCATTGATGTCAGTGGGACCAGAGCATGACAGACCAGGTCTGAATCCAAACACTTGTTAAGTGTTTCATCAACTTCTCTGCAAGCTGTTTTGAGTTGCTTTTATAAAGAAACTTTGGTACAATTTGTGAGTGAAATAAGTGGCATGCTACATTTGATCACAGTGGGCTTTTGGGTGGCTGCATTATGAAAAGATTAAATTTTCACACAAATTGATATCCACCTATGCATGCTCTGGTCTGGTCTGGTCTTTTCTTGTTTTGTTTTTACTCCTGCTTAGCTTGCTTTCCCCTTGGGCTAGAAGTTCATTGGCCACTTTTTCTGCATTTGAAAATGAGGCTATGAAGGGCACAAGGCTTCATTAAGCTCCCCTGACCTTGTTTGCTATGATACCTTCCATGGATCAGTTGGTAGCCATTCTACTGCTGCTCCTAAGCACTGTTTTCCTTTCAGACAAGATGCCAGAATGCAGGCTAGAGTGCCTTCACTCCTATTTGGCTTCAGGCAAGAGTGCCTTCACTCCTATTTGGCTTCAGGCAAGAGCGCCTTCACTCCTATTTGGCTTTAGTCATGGTCATGTAGCCAGTTGTCATTCTGGGAACTGTCGGGCTGCAGTGGAGAAAACCATGGCTACGAGTAATATGACTAGAAATGAGCAGGTGGCATGAACATGTTACCTGTTTGTTGAACCCCCATAATTGCCAAAATAACACTTTCCTCCTGTAAACAAGATGGTAAAATGGGGGAGAAAGAGTATCTCAGCTCAGCCTTAATTTGGGAATTATGGTCTTTGTTTTTGGGGTGTTGTTCTTTTAGAACTGAGCAAAGCTAATATCTTTCTATAATGGAAGTAATTTATACTTACTTATGGAATGAGCTCCCTGGAGAAATTGGCCTGGTGCCAACACATCTCTCCCTCCCTGGCACCACATGAAAGCATTTCTCTTTTCTAGGTGTTTTAATCAATACATTTTTAACAGTCAGTTTTAATGTTTATATTAACCATCCATCTTGGTTGTCCCCCCAGTGGTTTTAGTACTGACCTATTTATTGCAGCTGTGATATTAACTATTTAATGTTTTTATTGTATCAGATCATTTTTACTGTTCTTAATCTGCATGCTATTTTTAAATATTGTAAGCTGCCCAAAGACTCCATTGGAGTACGGAGTGGCATATAAATGCAAAAATAAATTAAAAATAAAATAGTTATTCTCACTCTAAGTATTTATCTCATTACCACACCTCTGAGCTCTTCACAACAATCCACAAACAAAACCAAATGCACATAAAATATAGTGCAAATCTGTGATATATAAAACTTAATATTACCTGAAGAGCTCAAGACAGTTGCAGTGAAATATTGAGCTGGCACCACCAGCCCCAATGTATGCCATTAAATGTCTGGGAGTAAAGGGCACTGCAGAAAAGAGGACTGTTTTGGCACCGGGTAGCCCTCAATGGGCAGCTTCTCCTATATTAAGGGCCCCTGCTGGAAGACTCTCACCTTTGTGGCCATCTTCTCCCTTGGAGGCAACACTCCCAGCATCTAGGTAGCTTCAGGCCAGAACGAGGCTCTGTCAAGTACTGCAATCCCAGGTCATGCCCAAAGTGTTTTCCCCAAAGAAGTAATTTTTGCTCTAGTAAGAAATGCGTCTCATCACTGAAACTTACAAATTCGCCTCGGCCATAATGCAGACAAGGAAGCTTATGCTATAAAACTGAATGTTGCAGTGCTTCTGCAATGGAGAGCGAAGTAGAAGGAGGGGGGCGTAATTTGCAAGCTAATTTATGAGCTTGGAAGCAAATTTCACCATGCTCCACGGATAACCTGTTTTCTCCTGGAATGTAATTACCAAAGCTGGGCCGAATGCAAATGGAGCAGAATACGTTGCTGCATCCAGTATTGTTAACCTATCATTACTGGTTATCATAAATATTGTTATAACATTCTGCTATTTCAGCAAAACTGTTAATGGCGTTTCTGTGTGCCGGTGGTGGTTCTGATCATTAAAGTTCCTGGCCATTCCTTCCAGCTTAATGAGGGCATTCCTGGGCTCATCAAGATCTGAAATGTATACTTCATTTAGATATCTGATCATATGGAATGTCAGATTCATTAACCTTTTGAAAAAGTGGATGAGATTAGATGAGAGGAGATGCAAAGGTTGCATTGCATTGCTTTTGCAGTCATGCTGGATTGCACCTTAAAAGGAAGAGACAGAGTGATAGCGTTTGAGCCGAATGGCATCCACATTCTGCAGGTGCTCGGAGTGCAGGTGGAGGATGGCTTATTTTAAGCTGTTGTTCTGCTGCTCAAGCTGCTGACATCCTGGCCCTTTCCATGAATGTAGAAGTAGAGCAGAAAAGAGCAACTCTGTTCTGAGGAAACATTTCAACATCCGGAATCATTTAGCGCACCCATGTCCTGCTTGCACTCACATCCCCAGAGGGCAGCTCACTGGCCACTGTGCAAACAGAATGCTGGACTGGATGGATCCTTAGCCTGGCCCAGTAGCGTGCTTCTTATGTTTGTATGAACATCTTTTCACCTTGGATTGATTCCTACAGGAAGGGAAGGAGGAAAGAAAGAGAGCTTCCTGCTTGCAGAAGGAGCCCAAAAGGTTATTGACCCATCCTTTCAAATGTTATGAACTAGTTCTTTCAGACATGATTGGTTAATTCGTGTTGCTAGAGGAGCAACTACTGTGGGAGGCAAGATGCTGAACTAGATAGATTCATGAGTTGCATCGCATGTGGAATGTGAATTAGCTCATCCCAAGCAGTTCTTTATGCTCTTGCTCATACCTGTCCACGGAGGCCAGCATTGTTGACCTTCTCATTTGCAGCAAATGACTTTCTCATCACATGCAAACTGAACTTTTTAAGTGGAGACCGCAAGGACGGAACCTAGGATCTTCTGCATGCAACTGTCCACTGATCAGCTGTAAGCATTCTGGCATGATCTAGTATGGATGGGCAGCTTATGGACCTCCAGATGCTTCGGCCCACCAATCCTATCAGTCCTCACTATTGGCCATGTTGCCTATGGCTGATGGAATTGGTAGGCCAAAACATCTCGAGGGCCACAACCTGCCCACCTCTGATCTAGAACGATGAGCCGTGTTGCTTACCAGTCTCCTTATACAGATAACAGCAAACCATGTGTCCTCTTAGATATTCTTTGGACTACAACTCCCCATAGCCTGACCCCCCCTGGGCCAAGGGTCAGCAATTATGACATAGCTGAAGGACACCTCTTAGCTTATCCCACACATGAGAATTGATAACTGCCTGATTTGCTTTATTTTGTTTGTAAAGTCCCTTGGCTTGATGGGCTAAGGCCATTCACTTCCTGCAGTGAATGACAAGATGGTGCTCCCACCCTTGCACATACCAAAGCTGAATTTTAGTCTCTTACTGGTGGCAAGGCAGCTTCCCCACTGGGCCTAGGAATGGATGACCAAGCGATATTCAGAGAACCTGAGAGATCTCAAGCGCCCCCTCAACATTTATCTGATTCCTATTCCTATTTGGGGGTTGCTTTGTGCTCATAGGAAACTTGTGCAAATTAAGCAATAGTTGAACCCCGGATTCGTGCAAATGTTCTAATTTGTGCAAATTTTACTTTGTATAGTCTACTGGGGTTGGTTCAGTCTACTGAGAAAACTGGGGCAAATGGTTTATCAAAGTGGAAATTGGGAATAAGACAAACACAATTTGCAAATATTTTTGACAGGCTCCTGGTTGGTCTTGCTTACAAGTTGCAAACAGGGCATGCTCATGTTCTGCAACTGGACACAATTGCCATGCATCTGTAACTCCACCTGAACACAATAAGCTAGCATAAGGGGTGCACTTCTGCCCGCGTGGCCCTCCCAGCTCCATTCCCCAAATTTCTCCTTCTTCCCCATCCTATGTTTCCTGGGGCAGGGATTGCTGCTTTCAGAGAAATAATGCCTGGCTTCACATCTTTAAATACACTCTTGTGCTTTAGAATATTTCTGAACCCCTGTTTGAAATAGGTAATGTTTAAATCCTAATATAAGCTGCTTTAAATTTAAAGTGTTTTTTCATGTTTTATAAAAATCAAAAGCATATTCTCAGCACAATCCTGTTCATACAATCTCCATTGAGTGCAGTGGTTTTTCCTCCTAGATACGTGAGCACAGAATTAAAACCCCATCAACATTCATGCAGAATATTTGTTGCCATGCCTGCCTTATTTTACAGTGAAAAACAAACCAACATCTATTCACTTTCTGCTGCATCAGATCTATCTATCTACAAGTTTAATGCAGCTTGGAGGACCTCTGAAAAAGAAATATTACGTATTATTCAATGCTAAGTAAATCCTTAAACAGGCTTTTTTTCAGCTTTGTAGAACATAGATGAATATTAAAATTCAGTGTTCTGCTCAGTTTGATCAGCATCATACTAATTTCCCCCATTTTTCTTCCTTTTCTTTGCTTGATCCCAGTAAGGCTTTGCAGTAAGAGAGGTTTTAGTTTCACAAATTCCTGAACTATTTCCCCATTTTTTCCCAACATCTTCCTGCACCGCAGGCCTATTCTCTCTTTCTTCTTAGCCTAGGGTTCTCTCCAAGGATAGCCAAGGACCAGTGTGTGGTCTGTAGCAGCCACATTTGGGCAACAGCCCAGGAAAACTGAAACTGATAGTCAGCCCTTCTGTTACATAAGGTATAACATGAAGGAAATAGGAATTCGGACCAACTATCCCATGTATTGTCAGGCTTGGGGTTTTTTTCCCTGCTTCAAGTTCTTCCCAGCTTTCATTTCAATCTTAAATTGAGCTATCTGGGTATTATAGCCTTGTTGTTCTACTGTTTTAACAGATGACACATCATTAATTTAACCACAAATCATCATAGGTTGGCTTTCCGCAGGTACCGTTATAAATTACCAGCAATAAACTTCAATTGCAACACTCATGGCACAAATAAAAGAAATTGTGTGTCGTATTGACCAGTAGATATCGATTTCAAGGCCATCAGCAGGCTGATTTCACAATAGCAATTGGATAAAAAGAATGGCGGGGGAGGATGGGCATTGCTGTGGAATTAAAGAAGACAAGACAGAAAAGGGGGGGAAGCCCTTTTTTACTTGGGCTGAACAATATTGGTGTCTTGTTCCTAAGTTTTAAAGACTGAACTTTGGCTGAACTGTTCTTACTTTATCATGGAAGCTGATGATTATATACTTCTCCATACACTGGAAGCTGCTAAAACATAGAACTCTATCCATCACCTCTCTAGTCTGCATGTGGCTTGAAAAGAGAGAGTTCTGCTCAGCTTGGCATCCTTGGCTGGTGGGCAGCTTTCATTCAGGGGAGTAAGGACCTTTACTAAAGAGATCAAGCGCGTGAAAGAGCCAGTAGAAGCACGACTGGATAGCAGCTGCGAGACCTATTTTTCCTGTTTTTAGACAGACTTGGCCTCGTGCAGCACAAGGCAGTGTTTGCATCCACAGTTTGAGGCGGCTGTTGGGCAAGATCCAGCCACCTCCTTGCCATTCTCAGCCCCATGGCCACAATTCAGTCCGTGACGAGCCTCCTCAGTGGGCAAAAACCTCCTTGGAGGGACGAGTGGAAGGGAGGAAAATGGGTGGGTGGGAGAATGGAATGAAGCATCCTTTTCTGGCTGGGCACATTTCACACCACCAGATTGTGATGCGGGTCCCATTCTGCCGGATTGGAGGGCCTCACACCATTCACTCGCCACTGTGCTGAGGACCATGAATGAAGAGCATCGGCTGCCCTCCCTGGAGGCACCAGCTTGCCAGTAGCAGACAAAGTAACGCTTGCCAGTTCTTTATCCGCTCATAAGATGCCTTTCAGGCTTCTTCAGTGTATATATGAGCAAGGCAAGCATATCTTCATGACCAAATAAATTTTAGTGCTTCCACACTCTGCCAGGGAAGCCCGTGGGCATTTATTGTCCAAAAGCTTGTTGTGATTGCAGCAAGAAATGGGGGGCATTTATACTGGAGAAATGAAATGGAAACAGAAAAATAAAGAGAGCATGCTACTATAATGAGAGCACAACATCAAGGAAGGTAAAGCGAATAAAGAAACAACTCCCTCTTTCCCTTGGTAGAAAAAAAAATACCTTTCTTTTTAAGAAGCTGAACTACTTAGGCAGTAGGCGAGCTGAAGATGATCTTCCTTAACTTGTATTTACAAGTAGGAGGTCTGAAAAGGCAGCAGATGTAGTTCCTTGAAAGGAAGAGAGGTGGGATATAAATATAATAAAGATGTATGAAACTCATTGTCCCAAAGCATTGTTTGGTGAGTCATTTGGAGATACACATCCTAGTAACCTAGCAGGAATCTATGCTGGATGTCAATGCCTTTGCTGCAGGAGCCTCTACAGAAATATACCCACTTGCAGTAGCTCCTCTAACTGGTATCTTTTGCCATCCCCTAAGTATGCAATCCCATGCATATTTGAACAGAAAATGTTCTACAACTTACAGCATGTTTTGGCCATCTATATTGGCTAGGGTACACCAGGATTTGGACAGTATATTTAGATTAGAATTTCGCCCCTCCCTTCTAAACTTACATAGGATTATACCCTAGGTGTGTGTTGAATTCTGATGCAAGTAATTGTTCTACAGTCACTATTTTAAGATGAATATGTGCACTTTGCCTACTTGTAGTCACCGGATGGCTCAGTTAAACAAGCCAATCTTGCAAGTCAGCCTGAGTGAGTAGTTGACAGGAAGATTCAGTCGCCTGTGCATGCACTTCCGATAATTACAAATCCTTAAAACATTTCTAATCTTTGTGTTAAGAGGTGGGCTTTAAAAAACTGTAGTCCAAGGTTAATGGATTTTTGTTTTTGGTGAAAACAAGAAACGGTGGGTAGGGATAGGAGTGCTCTATTCTACTTGCACATAACTTCAAAGGTGCAATTATTGCCTATTCCTTCACAAAGGGAAAGAACATAAAGGAAAAACAAAATGATGCTTAGAGTAGAAGATGCATGTTTTGACTATACCAAAAGAAATCGAATAGAAATGAATGTGTTCCTAAGGAAGGAGCTATATCGAAAGGCACTGAACATACACATTTTTCTACAATATGTCTATTTGCTTTTAGCAGCATTTTGTTTGCTTCTCCCTATCTTTCTCCTTCATCCTCTCATTTTTTTCTTTTGCTTCCATTAACTTTGCTTCTGCCTCCTTCTTGCAGATAAGGCTTATACTTCTAGCACTTTTCTTTGTATCAGATAATCTTTCTCTATGACAATGGCTTAGCCTTGAGAAGAAAAGACTGAGGGGAGATGTGATAGCACTCTTCGGGTACTGGAAAGGTTGTCACAAAGTGGAAGACCAGGATCGCATCTTCGTCATCCCAGAGTGTAGGACATGCAATAACAGGCTCATGTTACAGAAAGCCAGGTTCTCTTGGAACATCAGGAAGAACTTCCTGACTTTACAGCAGTATGGCAAGGGAATCAATTTCCTAGGGAGGTTGTGGGCTGTCCCACACTGGAGGCATTCCAATGCAGCTGGGCAGCCTTCTGAGGATGGTTTAGCTTGGAGTCCCATATTGAGGAGGGGGCTGGACCCAATGGCCTTCTTGGCTCCTTTCAACTCTAGTATTCTATGAGATTCATCCCCAACCCACCCATAAGGACACCTTGTGCACTCAATAAAAAATCTTGGAAAATTCTGCCAAAAGCAGACCTGTGTTCCATGTGCCATCCCCCTGTACCATCCAGATGCCATTTCCAGGGTTCCCCATATGCACAGTACAGCTTGCTTGATCTAGAAGAGCAGATCCTTATTTGGAAACTAGTCCTCTACATCCAGGGTGTGGAATCCCTCTCAGCCAAGGGACAAGTTTAGTTTTGGAGAAACTCCTGGGGGCCACATTCCATGGATGAGCAAGGCTGAGGATAAAGGGGACTGGATGAAAATCACAGCATAATTCAGGTTCTTACAGCCAATAATGTAGCCTCAGAAGAGGCATTTCAATCTTTCCATTGAGGGTGGAGGGCTGCACACAAGCTGAGAAACCACCAGAGGAGGGATGTTGAGGGAGGGGGTCAGGCCAGGTGTGCCACCAAAGCTGTGGCTCTTTTCTTTTTAAGAGGATTTGGAGGCAATGAGCAAACTAACTGAGTGAAGCCAAAATAATTGTGTTTCAAAGTGCAATGCAAAGAGCAGCCTTTCACTACAGAAAGCAAAAGAGTTAACCTGTTAATATGCAAAGTTTAAACAAGAAAAAGAAATGATCTTGTTTCTTCTGAAATGATCAGATCTTGTCTCATGCTGATGTTTTGCACCCCTGCCATGCTGAGATTATGTCGATTGGGATGAAGCCACATGCCTGGCTTAGTTTAAAAAGAGGAGCATATCACCTGTGAAAAAGGCATGCAGCCATCCTTTGGAGTAGAAGCAACTACAGCATTGTGGCCAACAGTATAGATCTTACGGTTCCTTTCCCTCGCCGTTGATTTAGCTGGGTGGGTGAAATGTCCGGTCGATCAACCAGACTGTATTGGCTAGACATCTGAAGTGACTCAGGAGAACTATTTTAGCAAAGAGCTGACAATAGTTTACGCCCAATAAATTAGCTCAATAAATGGATCTACCAGTTTCTGCCACCGCACCTAGAAACGAACTTGGGGATTTTGTTTAATAGGCTCGGTTTTTCTGAGCTGCTTCCACAAATGGGTTCAGTGCTCATCAACCAGTGGAACCATGGATGTTTTGTCAGTCTTGATGTATTGAAAGGCGTATTACAGATTGCACACAGATCTGTGCAACTGAGCCTGTGCGCTTTATTTGTGTGACCTTATTTCAGTGGAAAGCAGATTCAGGCGATCTGCTTTAAAGTGGAGAACCAGCTGGCTAGGAAAGAGTGTTCAGCTGACTGCTGCCTGCCAGTTCCCTGTCCTACATCACTCTCTCAGGTGGCTCCCTTCACCCCAAAGTTAGGATAGAGGAAACTTGCATATACTCTATCAGGCAACTGGTCCATATATTGGAGTATTGCCTTCACCCACAGGTAGGACTTCTCTAGGGTGGTTGGCGCCCACTGTGTTCATGTAGGGTTTGTCTACCCACATTGCAGGCATGTGTCACATGCCGAAGTGAACAAATTCCCTGACCTGGTCTTCAGATGCTGTCTGTTGCCGTGCTTCCCTATTGCTGGTTATCTGTGTTACCCTGGGTATATTTCCCCTTTTTCATTCACCCTAGGTATTGCCTGAAATGCTTTCAATGCATTGGTAAATTTCAGAACAGTGCTGTTTTCTGGGGTCTGTGAAAGTAGCAGGAGCCGTGGAAATGCTTACAGGTGGAGGAAGGAAAGGAGTCCCTGCAGGGGGCACTCTTCTCCATTTCTAAGGCCAGTGCTGTCTGGAGATGCTCCTGTGGTCAGCATGACATCACAAGGTGCTATTTCCTTCCCACTAGAGTGGCACCTATTTATCCACTCGCATTACGTGCTTTCGAATGGTTAGGTTGGCAGAAGCTGGGGACAAGGCAGCAGGTGCTCACTCTATCATGTGGCTTTGAACCGCCAACCTTTCAGTCAACAACCAGCAGCTCGGTGGTTTAAACCACTGTGCCACTGCAGGTGGAGGAAGGGGCAGAGCAATAAGCTTGCAGTAATCCAAACGAGACAAGGGGGTAGGCACAGGGGGACTGGAGTGCGTGAGTTAGGGTTAGACCAGAGCAGCTGGGTGGACCAGGTTTTGCTCCCACAAAGGCTCTTCTTCCCTCCATCAGAGTTCCTGGTATTCCAGGCAAGACTGATTTCAATATAGCGTATGATGATGATGATGCGCACATGGAAACTTTGCAACACTAAGTCCTATTCAGTCATGCTAGATAACACAGCAGGAGTTCATCCCTCAGGGTATCAAAAATTAACCAGGCAGCTCATGTAATAGCTAAGTTCAGAAATCTCACCCAATGTCAAGTATTGTAATTATTATTTTTTAAAGTGATGGCCTGTCTTGTGCTACGTTTGAGGCCTTGGCACAAATCGTGCATGCATTAAAAGGAGATGGAAAACTAGGGAGATAGAGTGGGCTCTTTCTTGGGCAGGAAAAGAACCAATGGAATGGGGGAGTGTGGCTTCTGCATAGGCACTGGGCTCACTCCTCCTCTTGGAGAACCTTGAAAGGCTGTAGAATCAGATTCTGACTCAGGCAGAGAGATGGGGACAGAAATCCCAAGGCAGTGGATCCAGAGAGAAGCCAAACAGTCACTGAGAATGAGGCATTTCAAATTCTGTGGGAAAGCTTAGCAGTCATATGAATGGGGAGCAAGGTAGACCTAACATTATTCATCTGAGGACATGGGTGTGGACCAGTTGAGAAGTGTCAGGTGCTCCAGGTGATTGGCCCATAAGCAGCAGAATCCACCCTGAAAGCATGGCTTGCTCCTCTCAGTTTTAGGAGGGAGAAGTTTTGAATATTCAGTTTTGAGTTTTGAATATTCAGTTTTGAAGCATCAGGCTGCACGTCCCTGACGGCCAGTATTCCAGTTTGGCTTGCTTCATTTGTTACTCACTTACGCAATTCTGTTCTTTCATACTGCAAAGCCAGCCTAGCTGGTCAGCTTTACCATAACGAAGTGCTTTGGTTCAAAAGCCTTTGCCTCAGTCTGCCTAGAAGGAGGGGGAGAAGAATGACCACAAACAGGCCAGCAGGCCAAATCCAGTCTCAGTCCTCAGAGGTTCTCTCCTTCCCCACACCATGCTCCCCTTCCCCTGTCCGTCAATTGTTTTGTGGTTTACCAGCTCCTCCATGTGTCTGTTTCCTCCATTCTCAAAGGTGGCAATGACCCTCCTAAGGCTTAGTTAACAGCAGTATAACCTTAAATCTTAAGCATGATTTTTCTGTAGTTTTAAAAATGTATTATTGATTGCATGGAATGGAATGGAATGGAATGGAATGCACCCCCTTTTGGTGTGAAAGAAGTTCCACCCTCACCCCCTTATCCCTGCTATGGCATTGCACTCACTGATGAGTTCAGACCCAAGAAACATAGTCTGACCTGCTTGAACATGCTCAGGTCCAGAAAAACAGCGTCACCACAAGGTCCCTTTCAGGACCCTGGACAGCTCTTGTAAGGGATACTTACTAGATTATTGCTTCACAGGGAGAGCTGTTGTCCCAGGAAAGGAATATGATCGACCAAGGCCTCAAGAACACTGGCAGGACCAGAGCCTCCAACTATTAAAGGGCTCATGGGTATTTTCATAGAGTTGTGAAGAGCCATATTCCGAATCTGCAACTGAGGCCTGGGCTGTATCTGCCTAAATGTGACACTTCTGACTGAAGGGGGCAACCAGTGACTCCTGAATCTCCTCATCCTTAGGATGCTGCTCAGATACTGTCCTGAGTCTGCAGGTAAGACCTCAGTGGGTGCTGTTCACCACAGAAGCTCTGGAAGAGATCTGAGGTATATCCTCTGGCTCTGATCATTCCTCCACTGGGTCTTCCTTGGCTTCAGCCGAGATGTCCTCCTCACCAGTGGATTTCTGCCCCTAAGTAGACCCTTCCTCTTGAGTAAGCCATGCATGAAAGGCTGTCCCAGTAGCAAGCCTAGCGTGTCAGTGATGACCTGGAGCATCGATCCACATTTATTTCAGCCAGAGCAATGAACAGAGGAGGAGAGTCAGAAACCACAGCAGGGCTCAGGGTGCAAGGGATCCTCCACTTTTCTTCCCAACTGACAATCTGCATTCTGCAGCTGGGCATGCTCAGTCCTCAAAGGGTTCTTGCGGAGGAGGAAGGAAGGCAGTTGTTTTGTTTGCTCTTTTTTGTACTTCTGCATATCTCCAAGTTCCCCTAGCATGCCAATTTTGTTTGCATGCATATGCATCCTTTTGTTTCTCAGCAGCCAGCCTCTCCAGCACCCCAGCATTTGGGTTCTGTTTATTTCAGCACCCGTCATAGTCTTAATCCTGATCCTCAGGGCCCCTTCCCTTCACCCCACATTCTCATGTCAGTGTGGTGCTTCGAAGAGAAGCTTCTTGCAGGCTGGACAGTTTGTTTTCAGAGCATATGAAGTGTTATACATTTCCTATAGATGTTTAAAGTAGGAAAAGTCCATTCTCTCCACAATATGGGTGTAGACACAATGAAAACAGCAACAACTGCTACTTCTCTGGCATAAATTCCAGAGGGCTAATGGAGTTAGTCTGTTGAGGCAGATGCCCAGAAATTTTGCAGCACCTTCAAGTCTGTTAGAGCTCACTTCATTAAATCGGATCCTCACTTGGCAGATTGTACATATACACATACCCCTTTATAGTTTAAGTAGTTCCGTCAAATAACATTCTACAGTTATACAGACTGCATATTCTAATCATAATACAAGCTGCCCATCAAGTAATCAAACATAACAGGGCTTGGCAAAGTGTAAATTTTTTTTTAGTGGTTAACACCTAAGCTAACCATGAATGTTCCGCTTTGTAAAGCATTCAGCTTCGCATTGTTTTGTTACATTGACACCAGAATATTTTCTTTTCCGTCAGAAGAGACCGCACAGTTGATGTTTTCCTTTCAATCACTGCCAGTAGGGTCCAAAGGGAAGATGTATGTAGACTAAAAAATAACAAAGGTTAGACATGTGTTTGAACCCCTTCTTTATTGTACGATCATATGTCTCTGAAATCACATAGCTCTGTGTCGCTGCTGGAATGCAAGTTCTGAGTTGAGTTCATCAGGGCATTTATTTCTACAAAGCTGATGGGTGTTTATATTTAATACAATATTGAAAAGCTGCCTTTGCTTGAAAGCCTCCAAGTTGTCTGAGCAGCATTTTAAAATAATGTCATTGTTTTTTTAAAAAGTGACAAAACATACCCTCCTTGCGAAAAAAGAAAACATTAGTGGCAATAATGGGGTCTTCTCCGGGGAGTCCCTCCTTCTCATTATGTGGCTAAAGTATCTGAGCTTCATCTTCAGTATCTGACCTTCTAAAGAACAGTCAGGGTTGTTTTCCTTTAGGATTGACTAATTTGATCTCTTCGCAGTCCAGGGGACTCTCAGGGGTCTCCTCCAACCCCACAATTCAAAAGCATCAATTCTTCAGCACTCAGCCTTCTTCATGGTCCAACTCTCACAGTTAGATATTACAACTGGGAAGACCATAGCTTTGACTATATGAACTTTTGTTGGCAGCGTGATGTCCCTGCCTTTTAGTATGCTGTCTAGATTTGCCATAGCTCTCCTCCCCAGGAGCAAGCGTCTTTTAATTTCTTGGCTACAGTCCCCATCTGTGGTGATCTTAGAACTCAAGAAAATAAAATCTGTCACTAAGTCCTGTTCGTAGCTGTGACTAATTCTGAGAGAGAGGTATAGGATGCCTTTATCTCCCATTATGCAATGTGGCAGGGTGCACATGGATGGACCCGTCTCCCATCCAAACCCTGGCCAGGTGAATACTTGCCTAATTTGGCTGCATGAAGCTGGCTTCTAAACCAAGCCCTCAGTCCTGAAAGGATGCAGAAATTGCGTGGTTCAACATAACCTGGGTACTGTGAGAGGAACAGAGGGCCCTGCATGTACCTGTACAGCTCTGGATTGCTGCAAAAATTGCATAAGCCTGCTTCAGATTAGGACAGGAGAGCCTGGAGGAATGTTGTCCATGGGGTCCTGATGGGTCAGGTACAACTTTGTGACTAAACAAAAAACAAAGCTTCAAACTAGCCTAAATATTGGAAATCTGGATAATTTAGCTGTAATGATTGTTTTGGAGTTTCCAGGACATTGGCCAAGATGCAAGTGTTGGTTTAGGTTGGTTTCTGTCCTATATGCTTCTGTGCAAACAATGTTCAGCTGCACTTGACAAGCTTTAATTTGCTAATCCTAGTTGTAAACTGTTTCCAGGGTAATATAAACTCCAGTGTAACGGCATCAGCAGTTTAGTGTGGCTGGTTGGCCATGGTTGTCTGACATTTGTCAGGTTGATGGCAAAGTAGCTCTGTTGCGTGCTCGCTTTGTTTAATTGTAAATGTGCACTGAAGCTGAACCTGTGAAGCAAAATGCTTTTACTAAGAGTTAGTCTAGGATGATGTTAGCCTAGGAGAAAACTCCCTGCATGGAATATGTGATCCACGCTGGGCTGCATGAGACACGCACCCAATAAGGTCTTTAAAAAATGCCAGTAAAGGCTCCTGTTGAAGCTACCTAGCAGTTCATGTTTTACAAAGTTCTTCAGGTCTTTAATGTTTCCTAGAAAGGTGCGAAACAGCACAATTCCCAGAAGGTGAGCTTCCTCAAGCACCATCTGGAGGCTCATCCTGACTCAAGAGCTTTGGGGTGAATTTTGCATCAGTCATGTGGATCTTTACATTGCATGCCTTATTCTTATAAAAACAATTTTATGCATTTTTTGTGAATTTTTCAGAAAATGCAGTCTGATAAATGCATTTTAGGGGGGATGGTCCGTGAAACACCTGGCATGCTCAGAAATGTGTGGACTTTGATCACAGATTGCATCCATGTTTGTTTGTGATCCAGAGGATGCAAACCTGATCAAAATTGAACTGAAACATGCCACTTAGCTCCGTATTTAGTTCTTTCCTTAGAAAGTCAGGCAAAAAGATCTAGGAGACCAAGCACTATGGCTGGGCAACTGCCATTCTGGGAGCCAAGAGGACCCATTCACACCAGTGGATAAAACATCTTCAATTATAATGTTGTATCTATGCAAGCCCAAATTATTGCATGTAACAACTGTGTATTATAGAAGTAGGCAACTTCAGAAGGTCCAAGGGGCATTTTCCAAACCATGGAACTCACCTGGGGTGGAGCTCTATGCTCCAGTCCCTGGAGTCAAAATTGTCATCACCCAATTCAGCTATGACCAGAAATATCCTTTTTTTCCCCTTTCCATTTTCAAGGCAAAAAGGTACCCTTTTAATGCACACCCCCCAGAAGCTCCTGAAGTACGTGAATTTACGTGCGAGCCAGGTCCATGCTGCCTAGACTGCTTGCTTGAAAGTGGAAAAGCAGATTGTTTTTGCTGCCATTTCTGTGCAACTGGGCATGGCACGTACTGGAACTTGGGGCTGCAAAGCTTATGTCAGCCTGGCAAGCTTCAGTGATACTATCTATCTGCATGTAACCATGCTAAGTTGAGGCTGCCAGGATCTAAAACAAGCCTGATTGTGTCAGTAACCATAGCAAACTTGGGGGTATGCTTACACTGTAAAAAGAAAAGAAAAAACTCTGACCCCATGATTTAGGCTTCTCCAGGAATTGTTTAAATCAGTACAGCTTAATGTTGAGAAGAAATGCGTCCCATATTTCTCTGTTGACCTTGAACGCTCTTTCCACTGTGTGAATCTGTCACTGTATATATCACAGATTGCTAATAATAGGCTTTCTTGTGTAGAAAACAACCTTAGAGTACTTCAAGGAAAATGAGAACTCTCGTCTTGTCTGGTCATGTGTCTCAGAAGAGATCTGAAAGTCTGCAGCTCATTTAAGACACTGGATGTAATGATCCTACAGTGGTCAGCTTTAGACACATGTCTTACATAACCAGCATTGCTCTCCCTGCACCCCGCAACCAACATTCAGTGCTTTATATCTGCTTCTACGTCCCTGGTCTTTTAGAACAGGCATGTGCCTGTGTGCCGACCCTGCATTGGGCATTCCTGGGTTATTTGGGACAGTGTAAATGGCAAGCAGGTGAGAGAGAGCACACTCAGGTCATGCTGTTCTCCTATTTTCACATCCCTCTTTCCTTACAGGATATGTATTAGATTCTATACATGAGATCTGTAACAAAATATTGCAGTGCAGAATGCTCATGTTCAAGGTTCTAGCAGATATGTTTTTCCACAGAATATTCCATTCCTTCCTGCCTCCTCCAAATAATCAATCAGTACTCATTGAATATCTTCAGTCCTAGTGTGTGTGTGTGTGTGTGTGAGAGAGAGAGAGAGAGAGAGATTTCTCCTGCACTATTAATGCTGATTTTTCTGCTTCGATCCTTATGGGTTCCCAAACCTGCCAGTACCTCCTTTTCATGCCTAGATGTCCTCATTTTGGCTACATAAAGAACTGCATTTTGAGTAGTTTGCAATTAAGGTATCGGTTGGGCAGATTCATCCTCCACATAGTGGACAACACAAACCAGGTAGTCAACAGACAGACTGATCCTTAACTTCCCCAATCTAGAAAGGGGAAGGAATGCAGATGGCGACTGGGACCAGAGGACTGAGTCAGACTTTATTATACCATTAAATTAAAACAGCAGGAAAGGAAACCCATTATTTGCTGCACGAAGAAGCCCTGAAGTCCAATCCATCACATCTGCAACTAAGAGAGCCAGGCTGCAAGGGGTGGGAATGGTTGAGACAGTGGACCCCCATGGCCAATTCAGGCAGGCAATGCTGGATGACACAAAAATGGGGGAAGCATAAATCTCACTCTCACAGTCCTGGTCCAGATCAGGTCCACCTGTACCGAGCCAGGCAATCACACATGGCCCTACCAGGCATGAATAGCACACTTAATGTGGTCCTCCACTGGGAGGCTGGGGCTGGGAGACAAGGAACCACCCAGAGAAAGGGGGTGTGAGCACCGGTGCACCATTTACACTGTCCCAAATAACCTAGGAATGCCCAATTTCTGGGTTCTTACTGTGACATTCAAAGCTAGAATGCTGGGTTGTTCAGAGTTAATCCAGCAACAAACCATGGATTGTACCCCTGAAAAATGCAGTGTTCCAGATTCAGACAGCAGGATAGAATTCCTGCATCATTGGTTGAAGGTGGAAGCAATTAGCATGTGGCAGTTCATGCAGTTACCCACTGCGACTTGGGCCCAACAATTCTTGAGTTAAACAAGCCAGGAATTATTGTCATGTGTGAACCTGGTTGCTGTCTTCTGAAATCCTTAGTTTCTAAGTCAATGCTTCCATCATGCTGAAATGAGCATAATTTGAAAAGTACTTTGAATATGTCTGTTGCAGCAGATGCTTAATTATGCTGCCTGTCAAACATTCATAGATATCCGCTGCGGGCGTTTGAAGGGTGGGAGGGTTATTGTCAGAAAAAGAAGAAGAAAATGTTTAATATTATAGCTAACCCTTGGGAAGCAGCTTGAAGGTCCTTGCTAATTCCTTCCATAGATATGTTTCTCTTTCCATAATTATAAGTTTAGTATCTTGTAAAGAAATATTAATAGAAACGCTTTGTGTCGTGTTATGCACTTTGTGGATTAAGTTTGCCGATTTACAGTGAAACGCCGTAGTTGTCCAGGGCTTGCAAATTTAATCGGGTTAAGCTGTTTCTGCTGATTTAACTTGGGTGATGTGGGAAATGGGGAGAGGAATTTATGCAGTAAGCCTTGCGAGATCATTGCCGCTGATTCATGCCCCCTTTGTACTTAAAGAGTCCTCCAGCTCTATAAAATCCTGTCCGTAGGCAGTGAGGTGGCAGACCTCCAGGTATTGTATAGAGCATGCTGGCACATAAGGACATCAGAAGGTGAAGCTTCAGAAGATGGCGTGGTCCACCTTGCTCAGTATCTCCCACCAAGGGTGGCTTTCCATGGTTCCAGGCAGGACTCTTTTCCATTCCTACTTGAGATGCCAGGCAATTAACCCAGGACCCTTGGCTTGTGAAAGCATGCCTGAGCCAGGGCCCAAAGGTCATTTGTGGAGCCCAGTGCAAGCTAGTAAAACTGTCCATTCCAGTGATGCGATGGTACATTTTGCAGTGGAGGCACTCAACATACCTCTCCCCGCATCCAAGAAAAGTCCAAAACTGCAGGCAGCTGTGCTGATCGCTATCCAGAAATCAGTTCAGTTCTGGTGGTTAGGGTTGGGGTTTGACCTGGTTTTATCTCCACCAGCTTCAGGTGGAGGCAGTGGACATCAATTGCCCCTTCAAGACCAAGCCATCCCCAGATGCCTTGCATTGCAACAGGGAACAGTGCTGGGAAAATGCATGTTCCCCCATCCACTGTGATGACAGCACCTAAGCTCAGAGGTAACAGGAAAGCCAGAGGGAGTTGTTAGAAGACATCAGCCAATGAAAAGGGGCTGGTGCAGCATCCCTGTGAACTGCAGCGCTTCTAACCCCATCGTTCCTCCTCACAAAGAACCTACAGTCCCATCCCATGTTTAACCATCTCCTGAATCCTGTAAGGAAAGTCACAATTCTAATTCTGAAATTCCTTTTTCTTGGTTTCTGAAGTTACACAATGGTCCACATCAGGGATTTTTTCACAGAGGTTGGTCTGAATTAACTATTTCCTTATTGATGTTTATTCCTTTTTTCTTTTCCAATTCTAATGAACAGCATAGTTACAGATGTTTTCTGAATTGGCCAATTCACTTTAAATCCCTTGTGATTAGTGGCTGAAGGAGTAGGGGGTTCTGCCAAACAATCCTTCCCGTTCACTATTTTGCACTGGTGGGTATTTGCATTAGGCTATCTTCAAAGTTTCCAGATTCCCCTTAGACAATTCTTGTAGACGTGATGGTGGAGGATTTCTATAGCATCCTGGCTTTGGGGGACTGCAGCTGTCTCACTTCTGACCACTGAATTGTAGCATTCACTTTTAAGATGTAATTAATTAAAATCCATCATTTATTCATCTTCCATCCCGAAGCACAGTACTTTAGAATGGCTCATGGCAAATCTTGATGATACAACTTTATAATCTTGCCTTTGGCAGTCATCTGTCATTTCTCCTCAGAGCCAATGTTCCATAAAATTAAAGTTTTCAATAAAATCTTAATACACACAGAGTAGTTCTCTTCCCTTCCCTAGTTTTTCAGAGGTTCCTATGGAGGGAGCATAGCTCAATGGCAGGACACTTTTGCGTGCAGATGGTGCCAGATTCAACCCCCGTCATCTTCTGGTTGGGCAGGAAAAGCTCTTGGAGAATTGAAGTCTGCTTCCAGTCCATGCTGACAATACAGGGCAAGATGGACCAAGAGTTTGATTCAGGGTGCAGTAGCTTCCTATGGTCGTGAGACATAGCTTTTCTCCTTGCTGGAGATCCAGACCAGCGGTGAAGAACACAAGGCCCTACCTATGCAAATAAATTGAATAAATCAGAATGACAGTCAAATTTCATCCAGATCTCACTCTGAACTTCAAATCAGATATGCATGGTTCTGAGCCCACAAACGCCAAATCCCCAATTCAGGACCATGGATAGTTCCTTTAACTGTCAGGATCAAGTCCAGGTTGGATAAAGAGACCTGTTGACATTGGAGCCTCAAATCCCATTGGTGTGATGGGGGAAAATATATCAAAATGTATCTTTAATAGGGACTAAGAGTATCTCAATTAGAACAAGAAGAACAATTTGAACAATCGGTGCGGGTGTTCAAGGATAGGCTGGACGTCCACATGGTGGGCATGTCATGAGTGGAGCCGGCTGGTGCCGGAGGTCAGACTGGATGGCCCAGGAGACCCCTTCTGACTCGCTCTGTTTCTATGTTAATTTAATGGAAATTATCCCTGATCTTCAGTGACTTCTGCATGATAATCAGTAGGGCTCAAGGCATGATACTTGTTTTATTATTATATGAGGAATTGCAGCCAAAACTGAAATGGACTGATTTATTTAAAATATGTAGCTTAGTCTTGCTTTAGAAAATACAGGATGCTGTTAGAGACCACATTGCAGAGTTCGTACAATTAGCTTTTTGATGCACGCTGAGTTAACTTTTTAGCGTCTGGCAGTACGGCGACTCCTTTTGCAGTTAGACATCTGTATACATTGCAAAAGAAGTGTGTGAGAGATTTATCTCATGATAGTCCTGTGATGAAGTGCTTGCATAGTTCAAAATGTGGGGCTTTATGCCACTTGGATAGTAAATTTGTCTCCTGCACACCCAGATGCTGAGATTTGTGTCTGAATTCTTTGGGCAGTAAGGCCTTCATGATGAAACCACATTAAAACAAAAAACAGATCCAAAGGACGTCAATGGATTTCTTGACTGAGACTTTAATTTCCCACTATGACAGAAGCTCTGCACCAGGATTAGCTGTATGTTGGAACTTTAAGAGCTTTTGCTTTTCCAGGTATTCAGATACAGTGATACAAAGTGGTGCTTTTGGATATTCGGGCAGTCTTGGAGCTGTTAAATAGAGCACAGCGGCTGTTATGTGGTAGTGCATGCTTTGAAAATGTATAATCTAAAAAAGAAAAAGAAAACCGTGGAAAGAAAGCAGCAAACACACCCCCACATAAAATTATTATTACTATTATCTTAGAATTTGCCATTAAGGCAAAATGTTGTGATTAAGTAATTACAGGGCTGTCTATTGCTGCTGCTTTTCTGTTTTATCTCTTTGAGATAAATAATGCACAATTGTGCCTCTATCTGCAAAATGTATTGCATCAGGTTGAGTTATTCGTGTGGGCAGCAGGGAGGGTGGAGGAGCGTATGCAGATTTTGTCACTGGCATTCACAGCTAAGGAGGAAGAAGTTAAGCCCACAGATTCAAGGGGATGATTCCATTGGTTGCCAACTGATTGGACTGCCGGCTTGGTGGTACCAAGGTGGGAGGACATGTATGTGCCTACCTGGCCTTTGAGACCTACGCAGGTGGCCCTCCTGTGTGAGCCATCCCTTCAGGCAGTGAGAGGGATGGCCAGAAGGAGGAGGGCCTCTTCCGCATATCTGGAATGCTCTCCCCAAGGAGATTTGCCGGATGCCTTCCTTACTTTCTTTTCGGCACCAGGCAAACACCTTCCTTCTTAAAAAACATTTTAATACCTAATTGCCACAGACCTTTGTTTTGTATGTTTTGCTGTATTTTATTGTTGCTTTTATTGTTGTTGTGTTATTGGTTTTATTGTGTTTTTATCTTACGGCTGTGAGTCACCCAGAGGTGCTGTGGCACAATTGAACGGCCTACAAATGTTTTAAATAACTAAATAAATGTATCACTAAAACATGGAAAAAGCCATGGACACCAATTTGCATCAAATTTGCATCTGCTAATTTATGTCTCGATGCACATTTAGAAATAATGACTATATTTTAAGTGCACTGTGGTGATCATGGGAACTCCCTTCCTCCCACTCAGATGTTCTCCTGTGCACAGTGCTTCTCCTGGAAGTAGCATGAAGGATTTTGCAGGAAATACCTGAACCATCACTGATGTGTCTCTGAAGGGTCTCCAGCCAGGCTAGATATGAATTCTGCAGATGGTACTGACCTGCTCATTTTTTGTTAAGCAGCAGCCAGAGAGAAGCTTTTTCAGCCTTGGCACCATCAGAAGTGGAAGGGGGGAACTTAACCCTTTTTTCCCCTCCATGGCTCATTTTTTTAAAATACTTCTCCATTTGGACAATATCATGGAGGTTAAGGCTGCCAATGGCCCCTAATCCTGAAAGCTCGCTACATGCCACCTCCAGTACCAGAGGTAGAATGTCTGTCTGCAACTGGCGCTTTTGTACCCTTCTCCTTCCGTTGTGTTGCTTGTCCACAATCAACACAACAGAATGCTGAACTAGGTGGATCTTCCATCTAAGCCAAGAGGGTTCATCTTACACTCAGAGGCAAAAGAGGTGGGACCAGTTTATTGTAGCTTAAGCTTCTTACTGTAGCTAAGCATTAGGACATGCATTTCAACTTTTTAGAATGGGCTACATGAGCAATGGGAAGCCAGCCACTGAATGGTGGCTGACGGTAAGGGGGTTGTAGCTTTCCGGAGGGTCTGGTTTGGTCCTCAAGCCAAATTTCCCCCTTTACACTTCCAAAACAACAGACCACAGACAACCTTTGGCAAAACATTCTTTCGTCTCTAGTGCACTTCCAGTTAGCACAACCAACAACAGATGAATCTCTGAGCATGCACAGAGCTGTTTGTTGAACCCAATCTAGCAACTACTTCCAAAACCCCTGGACGGCTAGGTGGGCTAGCCTCTGCTCTATTTGCCAACCCTCTAGTCGGCTAGCCCTTCTCTCCCAAGGCCACATCATGGGGTCAAGAGTCATATCAACCTCATCTACAGTGGCTGTCCTACACCGCCCTTCTCCTAACAGCTATAAATTGTGACTATTCTCAGAGTCCACCTTAACACCTGGTAAGTGTGGCCTTGAGATAAGCTCTGCCAACTTTTACCATCCCCGTGTCTGGTGCTCAGCTCCCGTCCTCTTTCCCAGCTCCCGTCCTCTGAAAAGTCCAGATCAGCAGGACCTGGGAACATGCAACAACCCCTGCCATTCCCAGCAAGTAGGAGGTTTCTATCAAAGCCTGCAGTAGGAGGTTTCTATTTATTCATGTCCTTTTGGAGGCCACATTTGGATGGTCAGATGTGCTTGCAATTGTCACACTATGGCATGGGTGTTGATTGGATTGTATCCTACTCAGTAGTGTACTTGGCCTAATGGTAAATTCATCCTGGCCATGCTGGATTCATCTGGACCACATTTTATATGATTTTGGGAAAATGTTGCTCCGGGCTCACCACATACACCCCATCACAACTGTGTAAATTTAATAAAACGATTTATGAGGGTGATATCAATTATAGTAAAATGAGAGGCTCCCTACAGCCAAGACTGACTGCCAAAACAGAAAAGGGGAAAGAAAACATCTTTTTGCTTCAGGCAGGCTTGCCATATGCTACTTTTATATATCCTCAGAAAGAAAATCCTTCATATCTCTAATTCATTTTTGTGAACCATGTACGTTCTGCTGGTTTGCTTTCCCAAATGCATTGAGTAAAATGAACAATATTTTAACTCACCTAGAAGCTAAAATTAAACCCTATCATGATTCATTCTAGATTGTTTATTTAATATTAAAATAGAGATGATCCCACTTACATTCTGTCAAGATGAAAAATTTACATATGTGGACATGTAATCTGTCTTCTGTTTTACAAACCCAAATGTCCTCCAGGGACAATATCGTTACCTCCAGGGATTTCTGTGCCATCTCCGCAAGTTGGGGTTTAACCTTTGTATGAGGGATGCAGTCAAAAGATGCTCAAGAATCTATGCACCCTGTTTCCTTTTCATCTATACATCTGCTCCTCTTCTTGTGCATTCATTAACCCACCTTGTTGCAGATATTATGTTTTTCTTTTGAAGAATAATGGGACAGCTTAATTTTTTGTTTCTTCCAGCAAAAGTTGAAAATGTCTCCTATGCTTTTGGGATAATACTGTGCTTGGGGTGATGCTGAGCAGTCTTCCGAAAATCTTAGCTTTATTTAAAGTAGGTGACCTACTTCAAGTACACATTTTTCACTACCTATCTTATGTTTTGTCTATGGAGGGCTCCCCCCTCAGACTATGAGAACTTTACTCCACAGTGTAACCTATGCTAATGGCTTGAAACATTCAGATCCATTTGACTACATTAATTTTGTGTACAAGATCATCAGGGGTTCTGCATTATGCATGCACGTACCACTCCTGTCCTAGATTCGTCAAAAGGATTAACAGTTTTTAGTTAGGCGGGCAGAAAATTTTGGCTAATTGCTTGGATGATTAGACCCCTTTTGCTTTGCAAGTAAAATCCAACTGTTTGCAAGAACAATTTTGCATTTAAACACCAAGTCTTGATTATAGTTGCCACCTGCATTTCAGATTTTTTGTTTTAATCTAGAAATAATACCCTGTTGCCTTTACATGATCCTACCAGCTACTCTCTGCATTCTGGAGTTCAAGAGCCACCTTGCACAATGGGAAAGCACCTATTGCATTTACAGAAGTATCCCCACCATTTGCAAGAGCAACAGAGTGCTACTGCAGAAGCATCTGTCTTGAATCTTCTATTTTTATTTTCTTGATCAGGGTAGGGGTGGATGTGATTCAGACAGAAGATTCTAAATCCATCTATGTTTGCATCCTTGACAGAGCACTAGGGAAGCTAGGGGACAGGCTGTCATGAGGGGTCCCTTCCTTCCTTGCCTTTGGTTCCAAAACTCAAAGCAGTCCTTTGAAGTGCAGCTCTTTTATGGAGGCTCTGTAGATAACAGAACAGTTTGGGCTCCAAACAGCCTTCTGCCCAAAGCTAAGAATAAAAGCTGCTGCTCATGCGAAGAACTGAATCCAACCTCGAAACTTTCTCTCAGCCCATCCCCTTCAGTAAAGCTTCGAGCTCCACCCTCACGGTGGCTCTCACTGCGGGAGACCAAGTTGATGGAAACAGCAAAACCCCTCCAGTTGAGTGGCTTGTTTCTTGCAGTCCAAGACGGATGGAGGACCTAAATTGTTATGCCCTACTTTGCCCTTTTAATGGGGGAAACAACATGGGGTCAGGTTATGATAACTTCTCAGGTTCCAAAGTGAAATGTATTAATTTTCTGCTGGCAGATGTAGTCTCCATATTAGTTATCTGTAGCCATTCTTACCATGGTATCTTGAAAATTATAAAGAGTATTTTATCTAGAAACCCATCTAGACAGTTGGGCAAATCAGATTTGGACCTCTTTTTTACTCTTTGCATTTTGTTTAACTATTGTGGTTATAATTATTTTAGCTACTTGGTTGTGGCTTGTAGCTTGGTTGGAGTTTGTCTGCGTGTTCCAATTTTGGTATTTATTGTGATGTGATTACAACAATAAATAGACTCCTACTTCACTGAAAGCTGCTCCAAAATTAAATTCACCCCTTAGGCAGAAGGATGTTGGACATCCCTGCTGTGGTGTTTGTATTTTCTCCTCTTCTTTGAGTATGCCTAATTGCCATGACTTCTCACGCACAGGCCCGGTTCCACCCATGAGTTGACTGCGTGCCTGGAATGCCCTACAGGAATTGCTACCAATTGCTCCATCTGCACGGCCAGAGTTTTGTGCAGTAGAGATCAATGAGCAGGGACTCTCTTCACCTTTGGGTTTAACAGAACCTGCTTTAAATACAGGATTTTAGGCTTGAGGAGCCAGTTGAGTCTCCATCGTGTTTGTTTCTGCATTGTAACTTGTTAGCTTCTTAATTATCAACTAGGATTTCCACAACAATGGAGGGAAATATATTGTTTGTATAACATAATCTTAATTATAACAACAAAAAAGAATTCAGTTGAAATACTTATACTTCTTTCTTCAAAGGTAAAGATGTACTCCTAAAGAACTTAGTTTTCCTTTCATAATTCCCACTTTGAAAGCAGTCTGGCACTACTGAAATAAATGTGAGGCTTCCCTCTAGAAGCAGTGGATTGAGGACTATAGCTTTTCTATATGGGATGAGGCATTAAACTACAACCTTACCCTCATCCCCCTTTCAAGATTTTTTAATCATGCTCTGCCTGGCAGAAACTGCATGCCAAAGTAGCTTTTTATTAGCTCATTATTAAAACCATGATTAGCAAAGGGTAATCTACAGGTGATCAGAATTTCAGGAAAAGGAAATATGAACCAAAACTGTACGACTGAACTGTTATGAATGGCAGATTAAGAAATTTCTTAGTGCATAAGTTTTTATGGACCACCATCCACTTCATCAGATTCATGAACTATTACGCAGTAACTTATAAGTGTTTCAAACAATTGATTAATGCACATTAATTAGAGTTGCTGGTTGAGATATGCTGAGAGTTAGAGGACATGTTTCTGTCTAAACTTGCGTATGATTGCATTCTTAATTGATTAGGAGCTCTTCAGCCAATGGTTCAGAGTAGCTTAGAAGGAATAAAGTGATAATTTACAATAGAGTCCCTTGAAAGAGAAAGAGAGAGAGAAGCAAAAACACACACACACACACACACACACACACAGCTGAATCCATTTAAAAGATATGGCTAAATAAAAAGGATCCCACCTGAAATCTCTCGATAAAGGCGCTTCTTTGTGTGTCTTCCAATTCTTCTTCCCTCATACCACTCATCCCAACAGTGCCAGAGTCTCCATGTCAGTGAGCCAGAACGGTTATCCTTCAAGCTGAACTGCCCTTTGTACTAAGGCTATTTGCAGGCAGTGTTCAGCACCCTGGACAGCTCCTTCAAAGTCCCGATTACATCCAGGAGCAGCTGTCCACAGCCTGCCCTGACACAGTCCATGTAGATCCAGAATTTGGAGCTGGTAGCAGTAGAGCTACCTGTACCTGAATGGAGATTTATAGTGAAGATCTGCCTGTTGATAAGCTTGCTGGGATGCGATAAGAAGCATGGGCAATCTCGTCTAGTTTTCTTCACCTCCTCCCCATGAAAGGAAGAACCAAAGTATGTGCCATGCAGGAATTAAAGCGTATGCCACAAATAAGTAAATTACAGCCCTGGTTTGCTTTGCCTGCCCTTTGAACTGTATGTTCAAGATTAGAATTCAACATTTTCATCAATCTCTCTCAAGGCGAGCTACTAACATCCATTTACAGAAAGCTGCTGGCTCTTATGCTGCAGGTTTTTATTTTTTGCCTGAGCTGACTTGTTTGCCTTTCACAGCCCTCAGATGTAACCACTTCCATTTATGTTCATATTGCATATGCAGCCATTAGGAAGCCTTGTTTTTTGTAAAACCTAAGCACTGGTTGGCTAACATGGCCCATAAAGATCCATTGCAAGGATGAATTCTATTTAATAATATTTCTATCCCACCTTTTCTGCTCTTTAACCAATTTTCTAAAACAAGTAAAAGCCAATCTGAAAATCCATTATTCTCAAACAAAAGAGCAGTGCCAAACATGTAATTCTTCCAGAATTTAGGAGAATGAACTTAATAGCTAGAACATTAGGTTGGTGGAAAACAAATGCCTTTACAGCAAAAACGCTCTGTCCTCAGTCAGCATCTGCATAACTTCCAAAGATGGAAGATCCTGGAATAGGACCTAAGATCATCTCAGAGAATGCAAAGCTTCTTCGTGGCCCAGTCTGGGCAACTACTCTAGTTCTGGCTTATTGTCATGGTTTCTTGACTGACCTTACCAGTCCAGTTGTCATAGAGAACTCTTCCTTTAAGGAAACTAGGCTCTTCACATGGGAGCTAATATGATGAGAGGAGAGGAGCAGATTGTTTCCAGTTTCATAAACCTTCTCAGGCATGGCATCATTGTCCAAACCAGACCACTATCTAGTGAGATAAAATTGTTCTGTCATCCTATTCTTTCCTGAATTTAAAGGTACAGATGGAGTGTCTCAAGGATATTTTTCTATTGCTGTGCTATTTATTTAATTTCTCGCAATAATTAACTGGCTAAGAGATTTCAGTAGAAGAGATCATTACGAGTGCATTTATGTCCCCCTTACGGAAAATTGCTTGCAGTTGCAAGAATTCTTGGACCACCTATCATTGCATTAACAGGGTCAACACTAACTCTTCTCCTTTCTTTCTATTTGTCTCTTCCAGGGCCATTTCTGTAAGGGGTCCGCACCTGTTGCTTTCATGACTCTGGGCCTCATTAATCAGAGATGGAGCAGATGGACTGCAAACCCTACCAGCCACTGTCAAAGGCGAAACATGAAATGGATTTAGCCTACACAAGCTCTTCAGATGAAAGTGAAGATGGGAGAAAAGCAAGGCGATCTTATGAATCTAGGGAAACTCTCAATGAATACGGACAAGAACTCAGACTGAGTTACAACAGCCACAGCAGAAAAAGGAAAGCTGTTGACGAACCCACTCAAGGTACTTGTTTTCCTTCATAACAGCAAATACCCCAGACAATTGCACTAGCTTTCCAAACACTTTGGTGACCACCAGCATCAATGGCTTCTTAATTCCATACCACACTGAGACAAGTCATCTTTCATTCCATGCTTCCACAGGGAAAAGGTTACTGTGGGATCTTGCGCCTACCCCAAATGTGCTTCAACTAATGTCAGCAATGTCAGCAAACCATGACTTATGCTAATGTTTACTCTCATTGCTGCAGTTGAGTCTCTCCACATACTTGAAAAATATATTCCATGTTCATGGAGTTGGCCCATGTGCAACTTTTGCTGTGAGGCAATTGTGGATGTCTACATACCAGAAGAAAGAGGGAGAAATTACAGAAGTGGATTGCTGAACAGTGACAATGGAAGGGAGGGAGACATCAAGGAAATGAGTGAGGGGGAAGCTTGCTTAGCTTTGTTCATGAAGCGCATTAGAAGAATAGCATGACCTTCAGTAGCACAGTGAATCCAAAGGCAGGTGTGTCCATGGGAGAGGTTTTACCAGGCAGGATTGGGGGCTGCAGAAATACGAGGATGGATAGTAAACTGCAGGATTCCAGCTGTGAATCCAGCAGAGTATCTGCCAGTGAGTGTACTTTCCAGGAATGTGCAGTATTCAAGGGTTTACGTCTACTTAGTATGCAGCCTTTGAGGGGGAAAATCCTACAACACAAAGTATTCCCAGCCAACCATGATTTCATTTCTTATCTCTTACCGCTGAATCAGAAGATGTGATTGTCCACATACCACATTTCAGAAAATGTTTACTTTTACGTTTGTGTGCGTGTGAAAAGTCTTAGCTTTTAAGCTCTAAAAGTATGATATTGACATGTTTGTGACATGTTACCAGTTTCAAAACCTGCCTGTGTGGTTTCTTCCTTGTTACTTGTTCCCTGAAGCTGATTTTCTCACTTGTTCCAAATAACCTTTTGGAAATATATTTCTGTAGGAAGGACTGGTTTTGTTCTCATGGTAAGTTCTCTTCCTCTTCCAGCTCCTGGCTGATTCCTATCACATTTTCTTAGGAACTTAGAAAATCAACACTGAATACAGATCCATCTATGTTTTATGTTTATATTTTGCATGAGTGTTACACAAAATCAAATACTGTGTTTCTTCTGGAACATTCAATCTATGATAAATTGCACCATTAAAGAAAATCACATTAGTAATGTCACTGTCAAGAAAGCCACAATTAACCAATAATAATCAAAAGAGACAATATTTGGGCGGGAATGTTCCAATGGAAGTCTAGAAAGAAAACTGAACCACTTAATCCAAATTAAGAGAGAGCATACCTTTATTTTATCTTGCTATTTTCCTTTAGTGATTCAGCTTTTATTCGTCATTTTGCTTGTCTGTTTAAAGAAGACCAGTGTTGTCTTCCAAATATAATCTGAATCCAAAACTGAAAGAGAAGCATAATGGAGCACAGACCAACACAGAGTCAGACAGAATTACAGTTTGAAAAGTTGAAGCAAGAGCTGCCTCCATTTACCATCAAGCCCATGCAGGTATTCTTACTGAATAGGGCAAACATGTGCCAAAAGGGAATGCACTGACCCTGCACTTCTCCTTTGTGGCCCTCTGCTCAAGGACACGAACCGTCCTGTCTCCTTGGAGCATCTCGAAGTGGGCCAGAATGAAGGTTTTCCAACCCTCTGAATCACACCGAGAGCCACCGAGGACACAGGGGACTTTCCTTTCCAGTCACGCCCCATAAGTAGTGGGCAATGAGGGCAAGTAGTAAAAGAAGTGGGACAGGGCTGGAATGCTGCCTCTCCTCCCACGTTTACTCCGTTCAGATGCAGAACCCCCAAATGAGGCTTAAATCTCTTGTTGGATCTCTGCATGTCGTGAGCGGAGCCGGATGGAGCCATGGGTCAGACTAGATGGCCTGGGAACCCCCTTCTGACTCGCTCTGTTCCTATGTTTCCCTGCCCTAAAGACAAATCAGGCAGTGAGAAAGGGTGGCTTTAAAAGGGGAACTAAAGGAAGCCCAATACACAAATAAATCCACTACTTTTTCAAAATGAGCAAAGCTTTCTCATAAATATATAAATATGTGGAAAAATATATAAATATATAAATATGTGGAAAAAATTTAGACTGCCTTTATCCGAAGGCATTATGGCCATTTATTAGGCATGAATGCAATAAATCTTGCTAAAAACATAACACGCAATAATAAATAAAATAGACTGACATATGAAGTGAGGTTAAAGGAAATGGTAAAGCTGTGGATGACTTTCTTTTTGAGATCATAACAAAGAACGTAATCAAGCAAAATAGAGGGTGCCTTGATTCCTTTTCCACTGCAACTTTAATTTGATTTATCTCTGAACCGAGATATTGATCTAGCATTAATGAATGAATTAGCAGCTGAGAAAATTGGGGCAGGCTATAAGGTAATGTAGACCATTATCAATTAATTATACACTAGTAGCATGTTATCCTGAAGAAATTAATTTTATAAACTGTCTTTTTGTATTAAAGCATTAATGAATGGGTGCATTATTTAGTTACTGGATATATTAACGGACATCTTATAACAAAACAATAACAGATTGATGTATATGTTAATGCATTCCTAGGTTGGGTAGCAGTTAAGTGGAAATATGTGAAAATGTAGTTTTTTATCATTCAGCAATCAATCTAATGAATCAGAGTGTTCTTAAGGGTCAATTTAAGAAAAGGGGACTTTAATTGTTTGTGAGAGAGAGGGTGGGGGAAGATCAGATTTGGGACTGAAGTACGGATGCAGAGTGGGATAGAAATACATCACAAAGTCCAGCCCAGGGTGAAATTTCAGTAGCATGATGAAAACTGAAGTGGCTAAGACAGATGTCAGGTTGATGGATAGTTATTAAAAATTTACTTCCCTACATCTGTGTATTTCTTGGGATTTCCAGAATTGGTAAGATTTCCTGGGGCTAATCAAAATTGCTGACACAGAGCCTCCTCTAAAACAGAAGGGGAGAAATGGAGAGATGTGGAGAGAACACTTGTGCAGGGCATTTCAGGACATCTTTTGAGAGATGGGTTGATGCCGGGCAACCCAGGGGGTATCTTCACTCGAGGACTCCAGTAACTGGAGTTCTTTAGTTGCTAGGGCAATTTCCTTAGCGTGGTCAAGTGCCCTACTTTATGGAGAAGAGTTCTCAGTTTGAAGGTATCCTCAGTTTAAATGGCTTCCCAGTCTAAGATTCACTTAGTGATGTAGAACCAAAGAAGGTAGAACAAGTCCTTCAAGTAGCCCATCAGTGGATAGACAGTTCAAGCCAAGCTATCAAAATTACAGGCTCCCCAGTCATATTCCGGTTTATTATTGTGAGCTGTATTGTATTGATATTTGAGTTCAGTGTAAGGAAAAAAAGGACATACATCTAACAAATACATACAAATGAATAAATAAATATTTAGACTATATAGCAATTCTGTCTATTGAGTCAGACATCGTTTTAATTTTGTTAGAAGATAAATACTATTGACGAGATGTGAATGTTTAAACAAATAAAGGCATAGACAGCTAAAAATACATTCTGTATGATCCAGACCAAGTTAATTGAACTTATGTCCTAATGAAATCAATGGGACAAGTTAGCGATGATTTAAGTCCCAGGAGATAATCGAATAGTACAGTCATGACTCAATGTATAAAGTGAATAAAGTCAAGCCAGAAGCATTTGCTATTAATTTCTCAGGTGATATAAAACAGCAGATATCCTTATATACTTGACCAAAGGGACTGTGAAACTTAAGCACTTGGGAATAATGTTGGCAATTGATTTGATGCAGTTATAATAAACATAATTGTGGCTCTCCAATGGGAGGAGTTGAGAGTGATTTTGCTCAATGCAACAAATTAAAGCTCACTTGATTGTTCAAGTGTCTCTGCAGTTTTTATGTCAGCCCTACCTAGATGTTCTGTCGTATTTATTATACTTACTTGATGAGGGTTTGAACTGCTGACACACTGATATTTGAGAGAGTTCTGTTTGGGTAGAAAAAAGGACTAAGAGTTAGCTTTTCCACACCTCACAAGAAACTGGGAGAAGGATAATTTTCCGTTTAAAATGAATGGTTTTATTATGCAAGAACTGTAGCACTCAGAGTAATGTAATGGCTTGGTATATAATAGAGAAGGAAGAAGTTGAGAAAGAAAGGGGTGAGGTAGCCATAAAATGCAAATAGTACAATATATGACAAGAGAGAATCAATTTGACAGCAGTGGTAATTGGTGATGATACTATCATCCTGTTTTATTTAGCACCTATAGTAGGAAAGGAAACTGTTTATACCAGTTGCTGTAGACTTTGGGCAGTGGAGGTCTTGCACCATTCTGCTGGAGGGATCCCATGGGCAGCTGGTTGGCCACCATGTGTGCAGAGTACTGGGCTAGATGGACCTTTGGTCTGATCAGCTGTTCATGTTCATTGTCTTGATTCAGGCTGAAACAAATAGAACCACACTTCCCGATTCCCTCTCCATCAGTTCCATACTGCAACATCATTTTGAAATTCCTTTGTAGAAGAATGGCAATGGGATTTTATTTGTTTAGGTCTGAACAGCAGAGGCCCAGGGTGGGAAGATTGGGAATCAAACTTTTAAGAGCCCTCTTCTCATTTACGAGCCCCCAAATTCTATTCAGAGCCTGGCTTAGGAAAACTTAACATCTCATCTTTTATTTATTTATTTAAAACTTCTTTTAGACTGTCTCTTACTGTAGTCTCAGGACAGTTCAACAATAAGACAAAACAAAACACAGCATCCTAATCAAATTCTTAACCGATCAACAACAAAACCCATTTTAAAAACAGTCAAACCTTAAAACATTGGGAAAATAAGAAGGTTTTAACCTGGCATCGAAAATAATAAAGTGATGGTTCTGGGTGAACCCCTCTGGGAAGCTAATTCCACAGTCGGGGTGCCACCACAGAGAAGGCCCTTTTTCCTTTTTCAGTTATCTATGGGAATGAGTCGCCATTTGTGTTACCAAAATGGAGGCCATTGTCTTGCCTACAGATATACAAATGTATGTGTACTCGTGCTCATTTAGAAATAATCCTTGTACCCTCGTGGAAATGCAGTGGGGAAGATTATCTCTGTGCATGGTTTTTTCTCTCCAAATGCCATCTGTTTTTAAAGATTTCCATGGGTCCTGAGCTCCTTAAAGTTGGCTTGGTCTGGTGGACAGCCCTTCAAATAGAACACACCTTCACACAGAGGTCGGTCCTCTGTAACATAGGACACATGAGCACCCCAATATTATTCAAGGATACTTGTGTGTGCACTAAGCACACCACCCCTTTGAGCTGTTACTGTAACTGTGGCTGTTGAATGGGGGTAGTGGGCCCAATCCTGCTGTACCCTCCGTGCACATTCAGAGTAGCAACGTGGGAACCATGCTGAAGAGAAAAACACAGCAGTTCCTAATCCGTGAGCTGTTTCTTCAAGTCTTCTGTGCCACTGTTTGTATAGCTTTTGTGTTTACCTGGGGGAGTACAAAAGCCAATAGTATGTGTCAGTCCAGCAAGGAAAAAAAAAAATACGAGTTCCCAGCTGCCTAAAGCTATATGGTTATTGGCAGGCTAGGTCTATTGTAATCCATGGTCTTGGCAAATAAAGAAAATTAGCTCTTGGCAAGCCTGGCCTTTGTGATTGTTTATTGGCAAAAGGAATTGGATGGAGCTGGCAGATCTGCAGATGGCAGCCATGTGGCTATTCAGGTTCTCCTTTTTTAAAAAGAAAACATACAAAATCTGTTTCCTTAGGGAACATGGCACCATCTTGTTCTATCTGATGCTTTCACAGGAGAATCCTTGGACCTTTGGAGCCTTTGAGCTGCACGACACTTTCTCTTCCATCCGTAGTTCTGCCTCCGTGTGTTTTGTATTTTGTTGTGGTATTTCTGTGATGTTACAGTTTCATTCACTGATCGGTTGATTAAAGGATGAATAAAAAATGAAACGGACAATGGTCAGAGCTGCTTTTACAATTCAAGTTATAAGCAGTAAATGCAGGGTGCTAATTCAGAACTCCTACTAATGGCACCAGTGGTAGCACCAGTGGTTCTGGTTAATATCCATTTCATGGCAGCCTAAGGCATTTTTGCTGGAGCTGCAATGTGGGAAATTAACCATTAGTCCCCACTTCGCAATCACCTTGCTCTCAGCCCATATTGGCCCTCTTTGCAGCTCTTTATACCCATAAAGGCATGGGGGTGCGTGCATGCATGCGTGCGCACAGAGATGGAGAGAGAGACTGACTGACTGACTTTATGTAGCATGTCATTTAGCCCTTTGTTTCCTTGGTTCTGTAGGAAAAGAAAAGAAAAAACAGAGGTCAAAGGAGACTATATGAACGTTTGGAAAGATTCATCTTGCATTTTAGGGGCTCTGGGATCCTCTTCACTCTTATTTATAAATCAGGAGGTCTGCAGTCTAGTCCCAACAAGACATTGTCACAAACTTCCTAGTCAGAAAAGGCACACAATTTCAGCCTTCCGCTTTTCACAGATGTTTGTTTCTCCCCTATAAAAGCAACACATGTCCTGGCCATGAAAGGGTCCCAAAATGGGGCCTTTTAGGTCCTAAACAATAGGCCCTATACAAAAGAATAAAAGAAGATGAAATACAAATCACTTTAATTTGAAATCTAAGATTCTGAGCTAAAAGCTCCAGCAAACAGAATTCAAATCCATTGAGGGAAAGCTTTTTAAAATCCATTTTTGAAGTTAGTAGGCCAAACTATTATGTAGAGAAAAAGGTCAATGGGCTGTGTATTGTTATGCAGAGTTTATTGGTTGGTTAGTCTCTGTAAAGATTAAACCGTAAATTGTCTGGTCCTGTGGAGAGCTGAAAGTCATCCTGTTTGAAACCTGTGGGTGGGGGCGGATCTCAACCAGAACAAGGACTTCCATATGCAGCATATTCCTTGCCTGAGGCCCTTTTGTCTGGGATAACAAAATACCCCCAGGTACGGCTAATGTTAGATTTCCTATTGATTCCTTACTTTCCTTGTCAGGTGCCACTAGCTACTTCTTGATCCATGTCAAAGAATATATTTTGTGCTATACACCAGGGCTTTTCATGTACCACCCATCCTGATACCTCATAAACATTATGTGTTTAAAACATTTCATTTTATTATATTAATACCGCATCTTTTTTACTTCAAGGAAGCCAAGGCAGTGTACATCATTCTCCTCCTCCATCTTATCCCCACAGCAACAGCCCTGTGAGGTAGGTTGGGCTGAGATTCTGTGACTGGCCCAAAGTCACCCAGTTGGCTCCATGGCTGAGCAGGGACTTAAACCCAGATCTCCCAACTGTCCGTCCAGCTGTCTAACCAGTATTACATAGAAACAGAGCGAGTCAGAAGGGGTCTCCCAGGCCATCTAGTCTAACCTCCAGCACCAGCCGGCTCCACTCACGACATGCCCACCATGTGCATATTCCACCCAAAAAGCCCAAACCTCACCAGGAAGTGATCTGACCATGACAAAGAAGTCAGAGTTAACTCTCCCACTTCAAGATCACCAGCCTCCTGTCCAAGAAATTTTAATTCATTGTTTTCTCACTGCTGTACCTGTGGTAATTTTACCGACCATTGTACCTATGGTATATTGCATTTTTATTGTATTTAATTTTTTAATTGTATTTCATTACATTAATTTTATGTTTGGCTTTTATTGTGATATATTGTACACCGTCCAGCAAGTCTCAAGGGGCTATGGAAGTGGTTTATAAATGCAATAGTAGATTAAACGGATAAATGAATAAATCTAAGCAACCAAAGATTAAGTGACCTTCCAAGATCTTGGTGACAATTGGATTAAACCCAAGACTATCCAAAAAGAAAATTAGTTAACAAGCTTCTTATAGGAAGCTCTGATTATAAGTTGTACTAGACAGCAGAGCATGAGAAACTGCAAGAGGAAGCAAATTCAGGTCACAGTGTTGAAGAATGAAGAACGAGAATGGGTATTCAGAGAAGATCTGGACATGAGGACAGGATGGTTATACATCACTGGACATTTCCATACCAACAGCTGCCAACAGCGGTCATCTTGACTTGTTCCATGATAACACCCACAAGTGGTAGGGAGGGAATTTCATGGCCAAACATTTTGGAAAACACAGAGGGACACTTACTGTTGCAATTTGCAGCTTTTTCTTGTCCGTGTCTTCAAAACACGTTTTAAAACTTTTTACATTCTTGTGGTTTTGGCAGAGTGCCTTTTGGTAATTACTGAGAGGAATGGGGCTGCCAGCAAAGACACTGACAAAGGTTAATAAGTAGGAAAATTAAGCTGCCATAACTAGGGAAACAGTAACTAAGTAACTCCTGAAAAACCCGCTCCTCATGGACAAAATGGCCCCATTTTTGCCATCTGCAGAGGGGTTGCGGTGGAGGAGTTTGTTTTCATATGTTTAATCACTGTTAGCAGGAAGTGTTGGGCTATTTTTAGGAACTTTATGATTTTGGTTACCTTGAAGACCCCTGGAATGAACATGACCCATTCATAAATGATACTAAATGAATTGTATTGAGATATCATTTACTAAATACAAATGACATGTACTGTGGCCTTAAATGACAAGGAGAAAGGTGAAGAAAAATGAGCAAGTAGGATGAATTGGAAATGTGAGTGTTAACTGGGAGCAGACAGCCACTAATTGGTACATAAAGATGTAATGGGTCTCTGGTGAACTCCCAGGAAGCTTCTGCAGAAGTGAGTTCTAAAGATGATGAGAAATTTGCCTGAGCAGATTGAGAAGGTCAGCCATGGACATGCCTGTAAAAAGTGTGACAGAACAAATTAGGGAATGTATTCAGGGGCATCATAGTTTTGGAGATCCTCAAGAGGTGAAGAATCCTGCTGTTTTGGAGTACTTGGCTGACACAGTGAACAAGATTGCATGTTGAACAAGATCCACATCACTTCAGTTCCGATCTTTTCCTTAGTCTGAGAGTTGGATAACAGACCTAAACTTTCATTGTGCCAGGACCTGGGCAGCTTCAGGGCTCCTCCTGCTAGCCAATTACCAGAATAGCAGCCCTGATAGTTGCATGATTGGTCCCAAACTGTGCTGCCTGTGCAGTTGGGGGCCCTTAAGGAAAGTTATTTAGGCAGCAGCTCTTACCTCTAGAAGCTCTTTCAGTAATGGTTTCCCGATTTGCTGCCGTGCGCCCTGGTTGGTGGTACCTGAGTTTCTTGGTCTCCTGCTGGCTTGGTCTCCAGGTGTGTCCACCTGTTGTCCTTCTTCACTGGCTTCTGGCTTCTGGGCTCCCCTGGCTAAGTTATTGTTCACTGGACTGTGTTTGCCTTGTGTCTCTACTCTTCCCCACTGTGATTTCGGACTCTTAAACTGGGCTGGGGTTACTGTGTGGACCCCTTTGTTTGGTTGCCTGGGTCCTGGTCCTTGTGTGTGTTCCTCCACCTATGTCCTGGACTCTGATGGTGCCATAGACTTGTCTATCATTCAGTGCATATTGCAGTATATAAACAAGTTGTGGGCAGTTTCCTGATAGAACAAGCCACAGAATCCGTGTCATGGCCATCTCTATTAATCCTTAGAAAGAGAGGCATATGAGGATAGAAGTCTTGGACAGATATTTATAGTTCCTGCAAGGCTAGTCTATTATTCTGGGGTCTGGTGTGGAGGCCAACCATATATTAATCATCACAGAATCTAAATCTTTTTCAGGTGGGAATGGAATCGGCTTAGAAAGATTGGAAGCTGAACACTCATAGATTTTTTTTTCATTTTCTTGTTAAGCAAACATCTTGTCCTTCTTTCCTCCCTTAGCCATTTCCTAACCTAAAAAGATTATGACTAGATTGTTGCTTGGACAGAGTCAGTGATGAAGCGTTAATAAATTCCCTTGAAGGCCCCTCCACCCACTGAGCTAAGCTTAAATATCTATAAGAGCTACTTTAGCAGATCATGATTGGATGCCGCAAGTTTAGAAGTTAGTGCTGAGGCCAGAGTTCCACGCCTCTATGGTTGCAGCACCTCTAAGACCCTGTATCATCCTCCATCCTACCACTTTAGTAAGGCAAGCATAAATTTCCACGCAGGGTTTACCCTGAACAGTTCGCAAATGCATGCAAAAATGGGTCAGAACACAATTTCTCCACATCAAGCAGTGACTTGGCCTTGCCATTCTATAAGACACCCTCAAACTTTACAATCCTATATCCTTCCAGTCTGAGTTTTAAAGTTGTGATTCATTCTGCCTTAATATGCTTGAACTTCCACATTATGGCTGAGGTGGCATTAATACTTTGTAATGTTACTTTAGCTCTAAAAAGTAGATTACTGTCAGGAAGTTTGAATGTGACAAGCCCATATGCTTTAATGTTCAGAAACAGTAAGATGTTACTTTTTCCATGTAATCCATCAGGGCAGGTTAGCATTTAAATTCAGCATTATCAAAAAGAAAGGGTCTTTTCTTTACTGTGGCTTTGCAGTAGTGAATTGGATTTTTTAATATATTTTCTCATGAGGAAACAAACAGAACCAAAAAACCCTCCCTACTTACAGAAAAATGTCAGAGGGAAAGAATTCATGTCCTCCACTAATAGTATAGAGTGGCCCCATTAAATTGGTTCCCAGGGCTTGATCTAGATCCTGAGAGGAGATTCTTTGGGAGTAAATACTAGATAGTTCCATTTACACTGAAGACAGAAAAAAGTAAAGCTCTATTTTACAGATGTAAATATTGTGATATCCAATTGTCATGAGCAGTGCTTCCTCCTCCAAGCAGTTTCAGTCGCACCAGCATTTTTTTGCTGATACATACAAGTCTCTGAGCATATACAAATTGAAATGTTGAGCCCTCTCTGACATTCATTGCCCAACACAATTGTTATCACCCTTCTGGGTCTCTCCATAAGAGGAGGAATGTTGTGAAAGCAGGGCATCTAGGAATGACATCTAGCAGCTAGGTCTACCCCTTCAGAAGGTGCAAGTTCCCCATCAGAAAAACCACCCATTACAATGTCCCCTCCTCAGGAGACTGCAGCTCTTCCTTGTTCCCCAGCTGAGTAGATGGGCCCCTTTGTCTGTCCTTCCCACATATCTATTTCTGCATTTCAGTACCTGCAACTCAAGTTTGAACCAATTTGAGCATAGTCTCATCTGTGGAAAATATTTTTTAGTCCTGCCAGGACAGGGAGCTTCCCAAGCACATGCCTGAGATATTACACGACATGTACACAAAGCACTCATGTTGTACCCCCCCCCCCAGATGTTTTGGAGTGCAACCCCCATCAGCACCACCCAGCGCAGCTTCAGTTAATGGAGAAAACCGGAGGAGGCTGTTATATTTATTTATTTATTTATTTATTTATTTATTTAATTTATTAAAACATTTTTATGCCGCCCCATTCGCCGAAGCTTCGGGGCGGCTTACAACAATTAATTAAATAATTATAATTAAAAATATAAACATTAAAATAAAATACATGCAATATAAAATAAGCCGCCCTGGCCAGATAAAATTCAATAATATTAACATTTAAAATGCTGCTTAAATAAAAAGGTCTTCGTCTGGCGCCGAAAAACAAATAACGACGGTGCCAGGTGGACCTCTCTGGGGAGCGCGTTCCATAACTTAGGCGCCACCGCTGAGAAAGCTCCAGAACAAGTCTAGTGCTATAATTTTTGAGTAATGTTCTAGATAGGGAGAGTTTGTTTCATCATTCAGCTGCCCTACCATGTTATGATATTCATATGCAAAGTCACTGTGTGTGCCATGTTCTACACAAATCAGGAAGTATCGACATAAAAATACAGTGCTTCTCACCATAGTGGAGAAGACTGTGATCTGAGTACACCTGCCAGGTCCCTCTCTAGGTGATAACTGCTGATAAAAAAGCGTCAAGGACCCTCCTCTGTCTTGTTAGGACTTTCTACATTTAGGACTTGGATGCGGCACAGCTCTTCGAACAGAGGACTGTCCTCTAAAAGAGCCGTTCTTTTTAAAGTAGGTCATAAGACCATTCTAGCATTGTTGGCCCACAACAAACTTCCCCAGTTGCCTATGTATTGGCAGTTCTACCATCACTATGTCCTCTGAACCCTGAGCTTCGGGTCTGGAAGCTTCCAAATTCAGGAGTCCAAAGGTTCTGGAATAACTGTGGGTCAAAGTGAAGGCATCTTCCAATGGAAGTGTCCTCTTTTCTATAAGGTGAATTCAAGCCATCTCTCACTTTGCTTGGCCATCTCCTAGCATGGAAGAGCAGTCTGGCACATAAAGAGGCATTTCCCATGATTTTGGAAGTCAAGCAGTCAAAGATTGCTAATCCAAGTTAAGTATTTATTCTGATTCTGAAAATATGAGTGATGCTGCGGCAGTCAACAGACATCAGATAAACAGCATCAAAATTTAATGTCCCAACTAGTTTAGACACATTAAATGCCTGAGCTGGATCTAATTATGCATGCCCGTGTCCGTGGTTCAAGGGAGAGCATCAGCTATTCAGTAAACATGAGTGGAAACTAGGAATCTGAAAGGGGAAGTATTCTTAGCTTTAAGAAAATGCCAGTTTAGTTGGAGGCTGAGGGGGAAATTGATTACCCAATTAGTATGGAAGAAATAGACTTCTTTGTATATCCAGCTGCAATACCAGTCAACATTTATTTCCACTCAAACATTTTGGAGTATGTTTTCAATAAAATGGGTCCATTGGTCACCCTGAATGTACGGAAGAAGTTGCTTCTCTTACTGGTCTGATGTGAATATATTTCTCTACAATTGTTTGTCTGATGCATATTCGAGGAGTTTGTCTCCTATATTCATGTGAAGTGACTTGGCAGTCAGCTCTGAATTTGCTTTCTGCTCTCTGTAAAAGCATGCATGCAAAGGGAGAGCTCGCATTGGGAGAGAATAGTCACGTTAGACTAAGAATGTGTGTTTCTTGCTTTGTAGAAGCAGTTTTATAGCACTGTTGATTTAAGCAAATTATGCTTCACATAGCTTGAATGAAATTGCATGTCAGTCATCAGAAATTCTGTAGCCTCTTTGCAGATAACACCCTTGATCTAAACAGGTGTGTTTATGGGGGCGGATGGAGAAGCTAAACTGGAGAGATGAGAAGCAAAGAGGAATAACAATATACAGTTCTATTTCCATGTTTAACAAGAGGCACAATATATTCTCCATCACTAGGTAACAAGCACAAAAATGGTATGCTACATGTCTTTCTTACCTGTTAACAGTGTAGGCATAGGATGCATTTTGCTAAAATTCAAGGAAACTATTAATTATTTCCGCTGCCTTCTTTTCAAAAATAAGGATTTTCAAACGTAGGAAGGCATTCTAGAAATATATATAATAAAATACTGATCATGTACCTCTAAGGAGAGTAGAACAGAAAATGCTTGAATGAAATTCATCTTTTTCTTTAGTTACCTTTTGTGTCTTACATTTTCTCTTTTCTTTCTCCTGGGTGGATAACATTTAGTCCGTAGGTGACTCTGGAATTAGTTGTTGGGATTCCTATTCCTGCTATGTTACGAGAAACAATGGCGTTTATCATTTAACTCCCTGGCGGGTGTCTCCTCTGAGCCTTCCACAACATGGTGGCAATTCAGAAGACAGCTTTTAAACCCACAAACTCCTAACAAGTCAAAGAAAATGGCACCATCCCTTGTGAGAGAAGTGTAGCTTTAATAGTTCAGCAGTATCACTTGACTGGTAAGAGAGAATGGTTTGCTTTTACCTGGTCCAAATGGGAAGGAACAGCACAATAATTTAATGTCATGGGGGAACAGTCCCACAAAGCTTATAAACTATTTGCTGTAGAGGGTCATACGGGTAAAATGCAGACATGTTCTGACCAAGTTTGATGCCCGTCTCAAGTCTAAGTCATATCTGTATGGCCCTCCAGTTATTTTTCCCTACAATTCCCACAATCCTTTGTCCTTATGTTGATTAGAGTTGATGGGAACTGTAGGCCAAACATATGGAAGGCCCAAGAGGAATGTGGGCTGTTAGGACAGAACGTCTTATCAGAGGGCTTGAGAACCTGGAGTGTGTATGTGTTAGCTCTTGTAGGAACAAGGTCCATGTGGTGATTTCATTGATTAAAATAGAGGAAAATCTTGGAGAATATTAAATGCTTGGAATTGTAGAGAATGGACTCTGAATGAATGCTCTAATAAAGTACTGAACTCTGAGGCAGTAGAAGTTAATCAGAACATGGATCGGGGAACAAAGGTAACTTTGGAAAATACTAGTTTACAGCAGCCATTTGAAAATGCAAGGATTGCACACATCTCTGCACAAATACTGCAAAGAAAGCTCACAAAAAGTAGACATTAAAAATGCAGCTTGAAGTAAGGGGCCCACCCTTTCATCTTGCACAGAACACCCAAGGACAGATGGACACCGAAGCTGGTCTTATAGTTACACCTCTGACAGCAACTGGGTGTGGTTCTGTTGATTTGCTAGTGGGCAGATAATTATAATCCTTAAATCCTTCTGAGGAGCCTCATTTCAAAGTAGCTTGACATGCAAAAAGTTGTCTCGGATTATCATGCAAAAAGTCATTCTAGGTGCTTCTTTAACCTGTGAAATTCAGTGCAAAAAGTAATGTTGGTATGGAGTTAATATCCAACATGGTAGAGTGGAAAATATGGCAGGGAAAGCTACTGGGCAAAGGGAGAACTGAATACAGCCACTCATTGTTGGTTGGAAAGGTACTTGGAATACCAAATCATCTTCCTGTTGTAGGGAAAGTACAAGTGCACTACCCAAAAATCTCCATCACCTGCTCAGACTCTGCCTGAACCGTCACTTACAACATTGACCAATATCACGGCTCAGTTCATCACTCACTGCAGGAATACCTTTGAGATTTAAAGACAAGGAACTGTGCCATAGACTGTCAAATAGTGCTGATTTATTTAATTGCTGAATCTTGGAGTAAAAGCAGAGTGTAGGGATGTGTCAGTTGAAGGTTTGGTTGCAAGGTGGTAATAGACAAAAGTGTGCGTACGTGGAGTTTCCTCTTTGCAAGGGAGACGAATTAAGACTTTCCAGAAAAGGGAAACTGCATCACCAAAAAAAAAAAAAAAAGCACAAAAGGCTTGCAATTCTCATATTGTTTTTCTTTGCTCACACATGTATTTCGATGTACGTTTAAAGGGAATTAATGCTTTCAAATAGAAGTATAGGATATCGCACCATATTATCAAAAAGTGTCCATTCTGGTGTTGAGGAGGGGGTGATTCTTGATGGGCAACTTCAAGAATTTGCTCTTGGTCCCCCAGCAGTCTTGAAAACAGAAGACTGCCCTATATAAAAGAGGCCCTCTGGCCACTCCTTATCCTGTTATGTTCTTTTTCAAGCTAAACTCGATTGGTATTTGTGGCATTTTGAACCCACCATTTGGGCATTTGGCCTTTGCCATTTTGCCTCTGCTCACCATCAGGATGTTGTCACCCCCAAAGAGCTTCTCCAAAACTAAATTTGGCCCTTGGCTGGAGAAAGGCTAGGATATGTGGGGTTTTAATGTTTGTCAGCCACCCAGAGAGCCCTCTGGGCTATTCGGGCTGGTAGAAGCACTCTGACAGAGGATGGCTTCGTTGAGTGAAGAGCGCTCGCTGTCCACTCACCGGCCATTCCAGAGGTATTCTCTTTGTCTCTTCCTCTGTCAGGAGAAGCCGCTCCTGGAGTTTTCTGTTATTAGTGTTTATGGTCTCTTATAACTCTGATAATCACATCGATAAAGGCAGTAGCTGCAAAAGTTGCATTCGGGTCACGCAGAGTAGTTCTTGAGGGCAGCCCTGGGGTAACTCAAAGCAAGAGCCAACTCGTAAGTTCTGGCACACTGTTCATTTCAGCATCACAGGGTGGCATCTTGTGCCAACGAGTGACTGTGGGAAAATGTGTGAGAATGCTGTGTCCCTCAGAACCAAGGTGGGACTCCAGAAATTCCCTAATCCCTGCAGGCTCAGCTGGAAGAAGAAGTGTTTGCGGGGTAAAAAGCTACCCATCTGTAATGTCATTCTGGCCATTTTGGCAGCCTACTGCTATCCATTGCAGTGTGTTATTTGCCTGCTTCATGTATAAAATTGCTCAGTCATTTCATTTTGGGTAATGATTGCATGGTACATCCTTGGTGCATATAAGCAATGTCTGTATTCACTTTTTTGCTTGTTTCTTTATGTATTTCTCAGTTCCCTTGTCCCTTAATTTTCCTTTCTTGTTCTTTCTTCCTCCTCATTCTATTGAGGTACTTAGCAGCCTTCCTCACACCAATGCCCTCTGCGTATTTTGGCCTGCAACTCTTACCATTCCTGGCCATTCCCTATGCTGACTGAGTCTGATGGGAGTTGAAGTCCAAAGTATCTGACTAGCACTGAATCAAGGAAAGCTCATGGAATAACCCTCTGTAAAAAAAAAAATTAACTCGGAAGGGACTGCAGCTCAGAGATGCAACAGATGGTCAGTATCCAGACCAGCGCAATATATGTGACGGTAACATTTTTCCCTACCTCAGCCAGCAGAAACATTCCAGAAAACCTTCACCCACTTTAATAGGTATCTCGAGTACAGGAAGCTTAATCTTATAAATTGAAGGCCAAGCTGACAAGCCTTGCAAGCCCATCTTGGTTTAAAATTCTTTCAGCAACCTTCACCCTGTTCCAAATGAGTCTTTCCAATAATCCTAATCTTATGAACTGATGGGCTTGGAGCCAAGCTGTACATCTTGGTTTAGAAAGCTATCTCTGAGTATGTCAATGATCTTGCAGAAATCTATAACATGCCATTACTTAACCAAAAAGTGCACAGACATTTTGACACTTCTAAGTGCTTTGGGAAGAGATGTCAGAAATGCAGGTAGACATCTGAGCTAATGTAAAGTGAGAATGACATAGAAATAACTGGTACACAGTGTCGAAAGCAAGGGTCTAGAATGCTTCACCAATTTGGAAAGTTTTTCTTTCTGTCAAAAATCTGGAGAAAGAGCGCAGGCTTTCTCCATGAAACTTGGAAGGAAAGCCAAATATTACATTCATTAATAGCCTTTCTCTGTGCCCATGTCTTTCATTATATACTCATGAAATGTTTTATATTACCTATTATTACAGTTTATTTCTACAAAAAAGGGGGAATGAGCAGGACAAAAGCGATATGTCAAGGTGAGTTTTTAAGTGGTTAGAGAAAGGCTAAATTCAGTTACTTAGAAAGTTACATGCTAATGCATTTACTTAAAATTATAGTCCCTTTTACAGGCCTTGCACTGAAGCATAAAATTCACATGAAGTGTTTGGGTATGTGAATAATAGATCCCTCATCAGCGATGTGACTCATTTAGAATATTTTACGAAGAGATCAAAACAGGATTATTCCTCAAACAAAAGGACCAGAAAAAGATGGTTGATCGCTTCCAAACAAGCCAGGAAATAGGAGATCAGTTCATACCTTCACAGTATAGATTGTTTGGAAACCTTTAACTATAGTTTCTTGATTTGGGTGGAATGGGAAATTGGATAGCTGTAGCTTCATGGGGAACAGGGAACTGAAATTGGAGCTCATTCATATTTCAGTATTTTAAACTGGGATTGGATTCTCTAAGCTTTGAATATGCATAGTCACTGCACTCTAATGATTGTGGACATATGATACTTGTATTAGCAACCCTAATGCTTCATATTCTAGGTGTATCTCTGCAATCTCTCGGTTTTATCAATGCAGTGTATGAAGTTGCCCAGAGATCACAAAAAGGAGTAATATGGAAGGATTTATGCTGATTCCTCAGTTCTCTGAGCATTAACTTTTTCCTGACCTGCAAGTATGCAATGTTAAAATGAATAATATAAGGAGAAGTTAAAAATCAATCTCTGCCCCTGTTAAACTTCTAAAATCAATTCATGCTGCTACTAACCTTTGCAATGGAGAAAATTCCCAAATCAAGTCACATTGGAATATACATATCTGTGCTGCAAGCTTTCAACCTCCAAGGTGAATTTAATGTCTTGGTATTATGATGATGATACCCAGCTCTGCCTCTCATTTTCCACCAATCCTGGTGAGGCAGTGGCTGTGCTGAACCGGTGCCTGGCCGAGGTAATGGGCTGGATGAGGGCCAATATACTGAAGCTCAATCCAGATAAGATGGAGGTCCTCTTGGTTGGTGGATCGGGCTTCAGGGAGGGTGAACTGAACCTAGTCCTGAATGGGGTTGCACTCCCTCTTAGGGACAAGGTTCGCAGCTTGGGAGTGCTCCTCGACCCAGAGCTTTCAGTGGAAGCTCAGCTGACAGCGGTGGCGAGGAGCGCTTTCTTTCAGCTTTGGCTGATCCATCAGCTGCGCCCCTACCTGGAGTACAACTGCCTGGCGACAGTGACACATGCGTTGGTGACTTCCCGACTTGACTTCTGTAATGCGCTCTATGTGGGGCTACCCTTGAAGACGGTCCAGATACTTCAATTGGTTCAAAATAGAGCTGCCAGGCTGCTGACGGGGACTGGGTGTTATGTTCACATGACTCCAGTCCTCCGTCAGCTTCACTGGCTTCCCATTGAAGTCCAGACCCAATTCAAGGTGTTGGTAATGACCTATAAAGCCCTAAACGGCTTGGGTCCTGGTTACCTGAAGGAGCACTTATGTCCATATATGCCCGCCCGCCCCTTGAGATCTGCGGGAGAGGCCCTTGTCCGGGAACCCTCCGTGAAGGAAATTAGGAGGGTGAGTACTCGGAGGAGGGCTTTCTTTGTGGTGGTGCCCAATCTATGGAATGCGCTCCCCTTAGAGGTCCGCCTGGCACCGTTGTTATTTGTTTTTCGGTGCCAGGCAAAGACCTTTTTATTCAAATGTCATTTTAATTGTTAATAGTATTTATTCATTTTATTCTTTGGCCAGGGCGACTTAATTTATACTGTTAATTTATATTATTCTATGGAAGTTTATTTATGGATGTGAGTACCAACCATGCCGGCCTCCTTAGCAACAGTAACCAAGGCTTGTCAGAGTCTTGCCACCATAGATTGTAACCTTTGCAGTTGAGGCCTCGTCTGATGCATTGTTAACTCATCCTTCACTTCAAGCTAAGCTATTCAACCCTGTTTTCCTGTTTTCTTCAGATGGTTCTACAGAAAACTCCTATAATCTGTGATTTTACATGAATAAATTGTTGCATAAGCTAGGGGGCGCAAGAGGGACAAATGGACCCTGTTGACCTCTGTGGGGATCATGAAACACCACTAGGTAGGATGACCTCCATAGTATTTAAAATAGCCCATACATCCAGATGTATCCATTTGCTGTAAGACCCAAGGGTGGTTTTCATTCAGCTGGATGTTTGCAATCTTTTTTTAATTGGTTATTGTTGGCAGATGTACAGAGATTAATGCTGAGGGTAAGGAAGCAACTGGAAATCCTTCTCGTGGAGCTGTTTCTCAGAACCTCTTTGTATGCTCCTTGGACCAGCTGGCAATACGTATTTGTATGTGTATATACACACACACACACTCTGACAATTTCAGCTGCCCATGGGCACATGACTATCAACACCATGTGTGAAATATTATGTGGACTATCTCTTGGCACTTCATCACAACCTTTTAAATATTCATTCTTATTTACTGGAAACTGAATCACAGTAGAGAGCAATACTGGCAGAACACTTTATGGTCAGAATCTATATATAAAATTGGAGTTATTGTTGATCTGTTGGAATCCTTGCCTGATCAATTGGGTCGTTTATGGAGATGTCTAGAGGCTTCAAAGCACAGGATGACTCAACACAGTGTTAGATCAATTTGAATTGACAGTACTCTAATCCTGTGGTTGTATCTGTAATGGTTGGAAGGCTCTAGACTTGGATGTTTATGAGCATCTTAGGCAATGTTCTTCTCCCTTCTCCATTTCCACTTGTTCTGCTTTGACAGCCATTGTCATTTGTCCAGCACACATGCTTCAGGGGGAGGGTGGTTAAAGGGGCTGTAGAGGGCATCAGATACCACATGTTCTGCCTTGTGTAGTCTCTTCCCATCCCCACTGTGCAGAACATTTATCTGCCTCCTTTCCAAGGCCAACTTCCTGACCTCCGAGAAGCAGCCGGCACTGATTGTCAGCTGTACCAAGGAGAGGGAAATCTGGAAATTTGATCTCAGATCTAGGAATTGGAAGTATTTTATGCTCCCTGGATGGTGTCTAGGGCATAAGAACCCTGTTCCAGTATCTGAATAAATACTGATATGATACAGTGATGTCAGACTGTGGAGGTCTTCTATTTGGTCAACTGTCTACCTCATTCACTGGAGGCTACATATAAGTTGACAGTCCTAGAGGAAATTGACACATTTCAGCGTTCAGTGAGATGGTCAAATGAAATGTGTTCAGATTTTGCTCTTTCCTAGCAACGCCTTAAAACATTGATTCTTCCAGATGGAAAATCTAAAATAACGAGGCTTACTTTTTTGTCTTTTTTAAATAGAATTCCTAGAAATGCAAATTCAGTAAATTGTAATGATCAGTCATTTACTGGTATGTTAATTTCTTAATGCATTCAGTATATCCTCAGCAGGTTTTTCACTAATTATAAGGTTGAAAAGCCTGATTGTCTTTTCAGAGATGAATTGTAGAAAATTACATTACATGGCTTCTTTCAGTAATACCCAAGACATGGATAAATATAAGTAAACAAGTAATGATAAGAAGTAAGCCTAATTTTTACAGCATCCCTTGCTGTAAACAATGACTTTTTTTCTTTTCTAAGTATCTCAGTAGCCACTTTAAAGCCTTATTTCATTCACCCACTGCAATTTCATTGAAGAGTCGCTGTTGCATATACCATGCTATTTGCATGTATGGCAGTTTAGAGTTAAATATGCAATATAGACTTCTATGAGATTACTTTTGGGGGAAATGCTTTAAGGAGGGGGGTGAGTGGGGGTTTGGCCTAAGGAGTGAAAAGAAGAAAGAGCTTGCTTGCTGATCAAAGGGAATGCTGCAGAGTTCTTTAAACATTTAAAATGTATTAGTGGCAATGTATGTAAGGCATTCTCCCTTCAAAGACAAACATCATGTTAACAGATCTGATTAGTGAGGTCCCTTTTAAAACGTTAAGTTCCTTGTGATATCTCCAGAAAGGCAAGTTGGCAATCTGTTTTGCATAAAATCACAGAAGTTAGCAAAACAGCAGTGGCTGCTGAGTTATTTATGATCTTCTGGGACTTTCTACAGAGTCTGACCATCCAGTTGGCTGGGGGACTACCCCAGGAGCAGCCATGCTTTTGTGTCCCCAGACGCTGTTGGATTCCATGATCCACATAAATTATACTGGTTGAGCCTGCTAGGCCTTACACTGCAGCAAAATCTATGAACCAAGAAGATGGGGAACCAGACTGGTATTCCATAGGGTATCTAGCATACGAAGTTTGCTTTACGAACTCAGATGTTTGTAAGCAACATTTCTAGTCTCTGTAAAGAGAAAATGTACTACTGCTTTAGCACTTTGCTTCACTTTATCCTTTGCCAATTTTCCCTGGGTTCTCTAGTTCCTGAACTCATGGAAGCAAATGCCATATTTATAGCAATTAACTTGGTCAAGTGTATCATGATCCACGGCCTCGGAATATTTAGCCAGCTTCTTGGAAAATGCTCTAACTTTAGATGAACAGAAAATAACGGTTAGGTATTCTTTTTCTTTCTTCTTTTTACTGGAATTGGCAGATCCAATCAGTAAATGCTTAACTCTTGTCTGTGAAATTAAAACTGCTTCATCAGTCCATAACAGAAAATGGATCTTTGAGCTAATCTGAGGGGGTGAGGGAGTATCAAACCCAGAAAGGGAGAAAGATCTGCCAAATATAGATTGACTAGAGTGGGTCCAAGAACACCAAGTCTAACAGCATGAGAAGAGAAAATCTCCTATGAGAGATACCGAATTGCTACAGTGCACCTGTGTGGAAGTACTGTGGTGTAGCAGGAACTATAGCTTCTTAGGGAGAGACTTGAGCTCCAGTTTATTTATTTATTTATTTATTATTATTTATTAAAACATTTTTATGCTGCCCCATTCGCTGAAGCCTTGGGACGGCTTACAACAGTAAGTTAAAAATAAATAACATTAAATTAAAAATATAAACATTAAAATTAAAAATACAAAAATAACATTATAAAATAAGCCGCCCTGGCCAGATAAAATCCAATAATGTTGCTCAAAAGATATAGGGACAAAACATTTTAAATCACTAAATGCCAGGAAAATAATACTCCTTATTTGGTTTGGAATATGTAGCTGCTAGATCAGCCACTGGTCAAGGGTAGATCATTTCTCACCTCCCACGCTAAAACACCATAGTGACACATGAACCTTTTCAAATTGTAGATAATGAATATATGAGTCAATAGTTCAGAAAAATAAGCTTCCTAGTCATTAGGCAGGTAATGCAAGTTTTTGCCTTCTTCTAAAAATGATCTGTAAGCAAATACATTTCATATGTTGGGAAATACTGCTTAAAAGCTATATCAAAATTTGGTGATACTGGGAGTACTTGGAATAAAAATTCTAAGTCTTCTGCTGTTTAGTTTATTAAAGTTTCTGAGAGCTTTGTATGGATTAGAAAAATTCTCTCAGTTAATCTCTTGTGCCACATCTACTGTGGTAATGGAAAAACAAAGTTGTTTTGACTTGTTGATTGAATAGAGCAATATTGCTAACAAACAAATATGCATATCTTGATATAATTTTATGACAGCTTTGGAGGAATTTTTGGGCATAAACTGTCTTTCATTTTTAATGCACAATAAATTTTTGAAAGAGAAGAAAGAAGAGTAAATAGTATAATTCCTTTGTACAAATGCTGTATTATCAAGATGAATAGAAGCCATAAATAATAAAGAAGAAACTGTAAATGAAATACTATTGATAAATGGAGACCAATCACAACATAAGAAAAAGCGAACAGTTCAATATAAACATAATCAACCCAGTTGATGCATTTTGGCAAAAATACAAAGCAATCCATCTGCCCATTCTAAGCAAGTTCCAGGTCTCGGAAGCATCAGCAACACTTTAGTTTTCTGAAATCCAAACCTAACTTGGACTTCCGCAGTAGCCCAAAAATAGGGCAGAATTCCCCATGCATCATATCCATTTCAAAAATCCCCCTTTTCTGCAAATGCATGACAATTACAATGTTTATTTGTTCCCTTATGCTACGAAACTTTATTGCAAATTTTCCAGAAGAGATTGCAAAGACTTTTTTTTAGCTCACAAAAGCAAAGCCAATAAACTTGGCCTCCTTTTTAATATACCAAGTTGCATTATTTTTTTCCTCCAAAAATGCTTTCATGGGATATGGAAACTGTTTTGTTTACTCAGTACTGGCAAAGGCACTATCCTAATTGTACAAGCTATGTAAAGTTGGTTGGCAACAGACACATGACATTTTGTATCTGAAATTTGATCTCCCTCTAGTTCAGGACTGGGGAAGCAGATCTATCTTCTTGGGGTACCAACCATGGATCATTTAATGGTTTCCCAGGTTTTTCCCTATCCAAAAGGACTGAAATGCTGCTTCTAAGTTTTAGCTGCTGACAATAAGGACTATTTTGGCCCCATCTCTTTTATCTTCACCTCACCCACCACCCAAATGAGTCTCCCAAGAACTTCTGTCGAATTGAATTTGCCCCTAGGCTGAAAGAAGTATCTCACTCCAGGCTCTAGATATTTTGGCTTATAACTCCTGTCATCCCAGGTCACTTGGTCATGTTCATTGGGTTTGACAGTAGTGCAATCAAATATTGGGTAGGAACCAACTGATGGAAAGCCAAGACCCACTGCCAAGGATTCCGATGTGTCTTGATGATGGTCGCTCTTGGAATACTGGAAACCTCCAGTGGTTTGTTGGTTCACAGCCTAGAAAAGTAAGATGAGTCCTCCTGGATTGGAGCAGAGGTCCATCTCATACAAATCCCTGTTTCCTGTGATGATCCTCCTCATGCTCCGATCCGTCTATGTCTCATGGATTGTCAGGCATCTTTCATGCCACTCCATGGGAGAACTGGATATTGCATGTGGTCATACAAAGCAAATCCAGAGCTGCAGATATCTGCACTCCTGGAAGAGAACATGTTACAGGAAGCCAAATTCTGGCCGAATATCAGGAAAAGCTTTCTCAGAGTTAGACCAATATGGCAATGGAAGCTATTACTCAGGGAGGTTGGGGGCTCCCCCACACTGGAGGCATTCAGGAGGCAGCTGGACAGCCATCTGTGAGGTTGGCTTAACTTGGAGCCCTGAATTGAGCAGGGGGTTGGGCCTGATGGCCTTCTTTTCCTTTTTCAACTCTGCTCTGGTATGATTCTACAAAAATGTACAAATCCCTGAACGATGCATGTTTTCATGCTTTAGCTTTTTTTGCATTTTTGGTTGATGAGTGTTTTCTTTTAAAAATTACATATTGCTATGCATTACATATTACATATTTCTATGCTTTCTATGCCTGACTGCTCTTTAGAAGGCCAGATCCTGAAGATGAAACTCAAATACTTTGGCCACCTAACGCGAAGGAAGGAATCCCTGAAGAAGAGCCTGATGCTGGGAACAATAGATGACAAAAGAAGAAGGGGACGGCAGAGAATGAGGTGGTTAGATGGAGTCACTGAAGCAGTTGGTGTGAGCTTGAGTGGATTCCGGGGGATGGTGGAGGACAGAAAGGCCTGGAGGAATGTTGTTCATGGGGTCGCGATGGGTCGGACACGACTTCGCGACTAACAACAACAACAATGCTTTACATAAAATTATATAAATTTTTAATAAATGCCCCAAACTGTGAATCTGCGGGATCCATGTGACTTGGGGAAAGCTGGAATCCATGGGTTAGATTCTTGGATGTGAATTCATTTGGATCTGTTGTGGATTTCTGAAACAGAGAAATCACTACAGACAAGAGTAGCAGTTGGTTGACTTATCACTGATGAATCTGCAGTGCTATACTGATTTTGGAGCCCGTGATTTCAGTTCTGTGCACTCACAGTAGTAGAAGCATTAGAAATCCATATTGGAGCTGATATATTTGCATTCTTCTGAACTGAGGATACTTTTCCCCATCAAAGCCCTTTGCTTGAGTTCAATACTCACTTTCTCATGCTTAATAAAGGTCACTTCTGGAACTGGCTCTGAACCTGTAGGCATTCTCCCTGCTCTGCACATTCTCCTGCAGACCCCTTCTTGATCACTCCTTAATTATGTTTGAAATCCCTTCGATGTTGCTATCTACGCACTCTCAATTAGTTCACCTCCAGCTGTGTCAAATTTTTATGAGGTGGGACAAAATATTGCTACTGATAAAGAACTGTGACTTTAGCTTATCTGTTCACAGCAGGCTAGGCTGCAGGGCAAGGATGAGTTTACAGGACTACCACAGTCTAATTTGTTAGTAAGCTCTCTTGCCCTTTTTGGCCTGATTCATTTTCTTTAGAGTGCAGCTTGCAAGGCCTGCTGCTAGAGAGAGGTCTGCTAGAAACCTTTCTCTTCTCTCCCTCTCTCTCACTTGACAGTTGCAGGTTTCATTGATCAGGGAGCTCCTTTGCAGAACATAAGGAGGAAAAATGACTACAAGTTCTCAAGCCCCAGACAAACATGGGGGTTGAGAACAGTGTTTAAAAGCAGAACAGTGATGGATCAAGCTTCTTTCCTGACCGGTGGTCCCATACGGCCCCACATCTGACGATTGAGAGTATTCTCTGACTGCTGTCCTCAGCTATTATCCATCTGCCTTACACTTGTCTGGAAGACTTGAGACAAGTTTTGTTGATACGTGTGTATATTTAAAACATTTATATGCTCAAGGTCATTCTGGCTAATTCCTCTGAATGGCTAGTTCAGGGATATTCAGATGTTTTAAGCTGTGCCCTTCTCTTGAAAATCAGGGATGGGCAGATTTGTCAGTTCATTTTCTGTTGTCAAGGTTTCAAGAAAAACCTCATGTCTCTTCTCTGTCAAATACTGCAAACTTTGAGAAATTCTTGTGTAAATGAATCGAAAATGGGTTCTTATCCTTCTGTACCCACTAATTTCAACAGATGCAGCTATTTCCGGCTCGGAGAGGGCCAACATTGTAACTGCCTACAACATATGAGAATTTTTTTTAGAGGGAAAGAAGTCACAACCCTAATGGAGCATATATATGGTTGAATTCACATAGGAAGTCTAACCCAACCCTTTATGAGCAGAGCATTCCGGGGCCTAGATAGACCAAACTGTCTGTTACCATCTCTCCCACTTTCAATTTTTCTTTTAAAAAATCTCAGATTCTTTTTATAATCCAAATTGAATATTTTGCAAATATCTGGGGCTGCGTTCAGATGGGCAGGCACAATATGCCCAGTTTTGATCACTGCCCAAATTTACCTGAAGGCTTCACTGAACCAAACGAAGATCTGTTCCCATACAGGTGAAACCTGTCTCTTCCTCAAGAGAGAAAATATACATTCCAGTGAAACCAAATTAAATATTCCTAGTAAGCCCCTGTCTGTCTAACCTTCAAAATAAATTCATGTTAGTGAGAACAATTGGGTAAAATTTCAGTGTATTTCCCCATAATCTATAAATTCCTTAAGGGATGAATTCAGTTTTGTTTCTTTCAAAATGTCAGTGTTTTAGTGTGCATCTCTCCCTCCCACCTGTGCGCATACATTTTATTTCTTTTCTTGCTTTAAGGGCATTTCAATCTCCTGTACCGTATCCATATTTCAACCTTTTGGTGGCAGATCCCTTAAAACTAGACTGAGAGGAAAACTTTGAGTGACAAGCATTATTCTCAGATGCCTAATCAGAGACAGCAGATGCGTCTAGGTGTCTTTCATATCTTTCCATTGATGTTAAATTGGAAATAAGATATAATTTGATGTGAATGGAAGAAAAGAATAGAGTCCTCATACACGCACACTTGTGGTGTTGTTTTTCTGCTTGTGTTTAAATCAGAGAAAGGATCACATTAGATCAGATTTTCATATGGGGTGGAATGATATGGGATTTGTTTCATCTGTGTAAGAATTGCAGCCATTTATAGGTGCCCTTGCTTGAAGCATTGCTTTTAAGTGAATAATAGAACAGGAAATAGGGCAGATGGAAATGTGTGCATCTGTTGTGCTTATAGTCAGGAAGAGTTCTCAGGTTTTGATACTATTTTGGGTGATTTTGTTGGCTTAAGTGTATTTTGTAGTGCTGTTCAACCTGCTGAATTCAACTGTATGTCTAGGCAATATGCTATAGTTATGATGTGAAAATCAAGGATAGCAACCAAGATTGCTTGCTCATTACAACTCCTTACCAGCAAAGATGTTGCGCTTTTCTACATGAAGCCATTAATCTACTGTGTCTACTTCCATTTTATTGCAGAATATAACATCAAGCACTACACAGAGCTTGTCCTCTCCTGCTTTTCTACTACTTAACCTCTAGGTGTCACTGTGCCATAAGGGAATAGCACCATAACACAAGTGGAAGAATTTGTTTTCTTTCACTTTCAGAAATACTCAATTTTCCATGCTCCAAAAAACACAATCAAAAACCAAACCAAATAAAATGCAAAATGAATTAAAAATAAACCTGGGAAAATGCTGTGAAAAAACAATTGAAACCATCAGGTTGTATCACGTAAAGTATTAAATGACCTATCATTTAGTATACAACCCAGTCCCCTATGCGATCCTGAGAAAATGCAAATTTTTGCAATTAAATCTGAAATATAATAATCATTTTGTAATCCGTACAACGGTGAAGGGTTTCTAATTGCAGCTATCTTTTAGTACAGGGACAGAGAACCATCATCTACCAAGCTTGCATTCGGTGGTTGCTTGGCTTGGGTTCCAAAAGGCTGAAATGCCTCTCCAAAAGTTTTAGTTGCTGGCAGGAAGAGCCTTAAGACAAAATAGGCTGGTGTGTCTAGTGTAGTGGTCCCACCACTTTTGCCTTTGGCCCACCCAGCCCTGCAATGCAGAGCTTCTCCAGAAAAGAATTTGGCCATCGGGCTACAATAGGCTCAGCACCCAACATGTCCACTTTCCTCTGCTCTGCTGAACATATACCCACAACTTCCACTGTTCAGACCAAGTATCAATTTTATTCTGGTGTACACCTTTGTCTTTGACTACCACACATTCCTTTTGCAGAGTTTCCCTAACATGTTCAAATACTTTTATTTGGCACCCTTTGATTTAGCAAACAGGGCAGCTTTGCTTCTGTTAAATGGCAAAAATCCCATTAAGCCTATGGTTAAAAGAGTAAATTAAATGCCGAGAAGTAAAGAAATATAGAACTGCAGCATTGCTTGCACCATCAGATAGTAAAAAGAATAATGGTTTCCGTAGGCAGCTCATTCAGCCCTTTGCTAATTGGAGACCACATTTTGGATTCCCAAATGATTGGCTGAAATATTTCCGCATTCACTTCCTTACAGCATATTCATTAAATTACATGTGGATACCTTATTTTTTACATTATCTTTTTTTTCCTTCAGGTATGGTTAGATAGATTTTTCCTCTCCAGTATACTATCTTTATGTCTTAGCACAAAGATAATGATCCAGTGGAAATTGCCCCAATTATCCATTTTCTTCCCCTTTGGCATTTAATGTGTCCCAATTTAATATCCTTAAGTGTTGTTTATTAGAGTTTAACTCATCCCAAACTTCTGTCTCAGCTCTTATTAACACTTCTACTGAAAATATGGACAAGCTGCTGCATGGAGAAGACAGGTAGACTGGATGTAGACATGCCGACAGGGTTGAAGCCTTGAGCCCTGCATAGCCCAAGCTTCCCCCACAAAAATAAAAATACCCGGACTGTGGCAGACAGGCCTTCTGAGCTCAACAGCCAGCAAAGCCATTTATATTTATTAAATTTATGAACCGCACCAATAGTCCCATATCACAGGATCAATGTTTGCTTCAGCTACTGATTTGTTTTTATCTTAATCTGCATGGTTGGGAAATTCAGGCTTCCTGCTTGAAATAGGTTGCAGTCTCTAGACACCACTGTTGCATCTCTGCACCCCCCCCCCCCTTTAAATTGCAGGTATTAATGATGCATGGAATTCTCAGGACTTCGCACAAGCATTTGTTCTGGCCTCAACTGGAGCATGCAACATCTGTGTTCTGTGTAGTCCCTAAGCACTCCGACATTGAAGAAATGTCAAATAGATCGAGCAGGTGCAGTGATACCTTTGGCGGGCTTGCCTTGCTTCATCCATCCATCCTTTCCCTGCTCCCATTCAAAGTAGGAAGCAGTGGTGATGACATTGCTTTTTTTCTTTTCACCAGGTGAAATCCTTTTTATTCTCGCATTATTTTAATGTTTAATTGGATTTTATTGTGATTTTATTGTGAATTGCTGGATGCTGTGCTATTTTCATCTGTGCTTGTTGTCAACCATCCTGAGATGCTAGTAATGGGACAGTCTATAAAAGCCATAAATAAATGCATGCATCAATCTACCTTTTGCTGGCTCCTTCCTCCCGTAGCACCTCTTGCGGAAGGAGCTTGAACCATCAGTTTCTTAGACTGAAATGCACATGAAAATGCCACTTGTGCACAAGCTTTCCCCAAAGACTTTAAAATCGAAGTGTGTGTGTGTGTCTTAAGGAGGAACAACACACTAAACAAAATAATTGTGACCCACCATGTGTCTCCGCAGTTGCCGAAGGCTGAAACTGAATTCAGCAGGGATGAATTATAAAGGTGTGGACACCCGGCTGAGAATCATGCTCTTGTCTTATAAAGCTGTGGAATGCAAGGACTTCTTGCTTTCAGTCCAGGGATGGTGTTAAAGGAGAACCCTCAAGACTCCTTTGAGGGAGTCTTGTTTCCCTTCATCTCATTCCCCACTCTCAACAGTCTGCATGCTTATATGGAAATGTTAATGATCGAATTGGGAAGCGGTGTTCATATTCTAAGGCTCTAGTTCCCATGTTCTGGCAGCAGCATTAGATTTTTCAATGCTGGGAGTATGTGAGGTGCCTCCATTACTCCTCTGGGTACAACAGTAACCACATGACTGAGCTTTTAATAGTCCCAATAGTGAGGAAGGAATGAGTATGCAGGCAGGTTGATCATTTCCCCGAATAACGAACTGAACTGGTGAATTCCAAGAGGATCAGAGCCACAGAGAAATATACGAGAGGGAAGACACCAGCTGGGGAAATGTCAAGGTTTGCCGAAGTACAGCAAATACAAATTTTGCAGAAGTGCAGAAAGTATTTTTTATGAATAAGCAAAAAGCAGTCAAAGAACATATCCTTTACAGAATGTCAAGTAGCCATAGCAGGTTGGGTGTGTCAATTGGAAAAGTGTGAAGGAAAATGGCATGGGGTGGAAGAGGGTATGCCTGACAAAGCCCCCAAATGGAACAACTGTGTTGCAGCCAAACTATCCCTGGTTTGGAAATGCATATTATATAATATAATGCAGCATAGGCATCCTGGGCATTGTTTATCATCCTCCCAAAGCCCACAGATATCTGTGTAATGTTTAAAACTTCAGTTCAGTGTAACCTGCTTTTCTGTATATTCGGTGCTTCTTCATCCAGCACGTAATTATTGTATGGAAGTCGCTGCCGCAGGGTGTGGCAAGGGGGCCATCAGCTTAGATAATTGGAAAAGGGGATCAGAGAACTTCATGGAGGAGGAGGAGACTATCAGCGTCTACTAGATGTGATGTAGACTCCTGGTTCAGAAACAACGGAGAACCTTGTTACACCTTCAAAAGATAGATGCCAAGGTGATGTTCCTAAAAGTATAGTTCATCAAGACATTCAGTTCTATTTTCCATGGTTTCTGTAAGGACCGTGGGCATTTTTTATCACAGTATGAATCTTAATTGGCTCATTGTAATGATGTCTGTTATCACAGAACACACTTTGTGACTTTATGAACTACATTTTGTAAACTGCAGTTGCCAAGGAAGTCATCACTGTCCTTTTTTTTTAAATTTGAGTTGGCACGCACACACATTATGTGTGTGTCCACCTGCCAATCTGGAGTTGAACACACAACACACCTGATGGCGTGGCCTGTGTCCGTGACGGAATATTATGCAAGAGTATGTGCATTTTGTTTTGCTGTGGCAAATTAACATGGCCACCCTTCTGGAAATCAGGGCACCTTGACGGCAAGCAAATACATTCTGGCATGAGCTTTTCATGGTCACTCAGTTCTATCTGACCCTGACTGAGAAGCAGTTTGCCTTTGAGGAACAGTTGCTGTGCGGTTCAGTTCAGCTGCACTGAAATCAGGTTATTGCCTTCGTGCCCTGCCTGTGAGTTTCCCTGAAACATCCGTTGGCCATTGTAGGAAAATAGGTCGCTGGTCTGGAAGCACCTTTGGTTTGCTCCAGCACAGCTCCTCTGTTATGTTAAAGAGTTCATTAAGTTTAATTAAGATCTGTGGCTTGAAGAACAAGCCTGGAGACTATTTTCAGCCACATGCCGCAGATCATTGCAAATGAGGCTCAGCATAAAGTGTTTACCTCACTCTGTGTTTGATTTGAGAGACCTTGCCAGTTTTGCAAATGGTTGATGTGCATTGCAAGCGGTGGGAACCACCACTGCATGAACTAATGGAATAAAAAATATGGAACATTGGACATATCATAAAGGCCAGGACGGGAGAAGGAAACCAAGCAGCAGTAGTGGGATGCAAATATGAAACGAGATGATGGTGCAATTTCATGGTGTAAGACATCCTTCCTCATCCTGGGGGTCCTCCAGTTCTCCTAAGCATTGGTGATCCTGGTTGAAGTCCAGAAGATGTGTCAGGTGCCCAGTCAGAGAAATGATACTTTAGGCTCACCTTTTCTAAACCGGTGCCCTCCAATTCCGAGCTCTTGCCATAGGGACCCGTGTGAAAATAACATGACCCCAGCTGCTCAAGGTGGGCCAGTGAAATGGATCCTTTTCATGTGTGCGGCATCCCAACTTCATTGGGCCGTGCCAGGGTGCTGGTGTCTGTTCGGATTTCCCTGTGGAATCGGCCGCCATGCAGCTCACCGTGTGTGTGCGTGTGTGTGTGCGCGCGCGCGCACTTGAGAAGAGAGACTAGGAATAGCAGAAATCCACTCTGAGTTTTATCTCCTCTAGGGAATACCTGGTATTGTAGGTAACAAGGTTAGATGTGCAGAGCTAAAAACTACCATTTACGCCACTATAAGAGCTTCAAAGAAAATGCATCCTGTGGGAGTCTGAATACTACCAAAGCGTGCATATTTAAGCAAGCACCCTACGCAGGCAGCGCCGAGTGTTTGCAAGGGGAAAGTGTTTTCTGTTCGCCCACGACAATTTTGCCGTGCATCAGCAAAAGGCTAGTTCCCAAATAGATTTGCCAGACCCTTTAGTTATACACTGCCTGCAGAATTGAAATACGAGTGGATTGCTGCATTCTGCCTCTCTCGTAATGTGTCATCAGATTAGCATCCATCGGATTTACTGGGTTTGAGTTGCCCTGTAGTAACTGCCACTACAAATAGCCCTGACCCGGCTGGCAGATTTCTGTCAACAGGAAGATGCCTGAAAGCGCGTGTACTTGAGCGAGCTGCCTGAAGCCTTTGTTCCATGGACTCAGCTGCCAATGTGCAGAGGAACATTGGAGGACACTGCAAGGCTGGGACTGGGTGGGAGAGAGGGAGGGAGGGAGGGACGCCAGGCCAGAACACTTGAGGTCCTAGCTGGGGCATGAAACATACTTGAGCATGAATATTCTGGAACAACCAGCCGCTTCAAGAGCTGGCATGGCATAGGGGCTGCATGCTGGACTGGGAGCCCTGGGTTCTAGTCTCCACTAAGCTGTGGAGCCTACTGGTGACTTGGGTTAGTCTTGACTCTCAGGCAACCTGCTTTACAGGACTGTTGTCGTGAGGATAAAGTGGAGCTGTGCAAGCCACTTTGGAGTCATCACCAGATGAAATCTATACATGCAGTGCAGTATTGATGCTGCTAATTTCACAGCACCATGTTCTTGTTTTGTTTCAGAGATGGAATTTTGTGATACCCCACACATTTTGTGCACTGGCTACCAGGCGGACATGCGTGCCGTTTCCCAGCGTGGCTACCCCATAGAGATGGGCTCGGATGCTGACACCGAGACGGAGGGTGGAGCATCGCCAGACCAGGCCTTGAGGATGTGGATGTCTGGGATGAAGTCGGAACACAGCTCCTGCTTATCAAGCCGTGCTAACTCAGCTCTGTCCCTCACGGATACAGACCACGAAAGGAAATCTGATGGAGAGAATGGTAATGGGGAAAATTGGTAATTGGTCACCACGGGTGACCAATTTTTTAAAAGTATGGAACAGCTGTGCTTTTTGCATGAGTGGATGGTGCCAGGTCAAGATGTTCTGCTTCCTGAAGTGGAGCCTAAAATGTACTTTCTCTCCCTGCCAAGACCAGCGATGTAAAAATCCTGCACTGGCTTATTTGCATGCTTTTAAAAAGAGCATTCCTCCAGGGCAGAGCAGGAGTCGCAGAGGTACCACCATTCTGTAATTCGGCCAGATGCCCCGTTCTGGCTTTCAAGTGGAGGCCTTCAAAGTGGGAGGTTAAGAGGCTGGAGCAGCAGCAGGAAACTAGCATCCTTGCAGCTGAAGTCCGCTCCCCTCTCTACCTCTTTGATTCTCTGATCTCAGCACTAGCTGGTGCAGAACTTTCCATATCAGCTGCAAGAGCGGGAGGGGATTGGAGTGCAGATCCCCAGCTCTGGGATTGGAGTTCTGCTTCTGCCCTTGGATCTGGGGATCTGAAGTATCCTATGGCCCCCTGGGCACTCCCTAGGAGCCATCGGATCACTCTCATTTATGTATTCACTTACTTATTTGCTTCCCTACAGGTTTGCTAGGGAAAGGTACTCAAGCCAGCTTGCAAGCTCAATTAAAATCTATTAAAACAATATACTAAACTGCAATAAAATATAATTGCAGAGAAAAAGGAGCATGGAGCTGGGCCTTGACGTTTCCAACATAGCACCTGAAAACAGCAGAATGAGCAAGGCAGCCAAACCACATGGTCAGTCTTCCATACTTCCAATAATGTACTGTATTTCTATTTCCATTATAATTATTTCTAAGTCAGTATTTATGCATACATATTTGCATTGCAGGCTTTATGCAAATTAGTATCCTTTCTGGGCCTCTTTTTTGCCAGCTTACAAATGGCCGCTCCAACGTGAGGCTTGGCTGATGTGCAGATGAGTCAAACTGTGAGGAACCTGCGACCCACACATGTGGGAGTGGAACAGGAGCGGTTCTGCTAATTGCAGTTGTGAGATTGTAGCTCTCCTGGTTGCAGCTCCTCCTTGAAGGGGCATACCCATCAAACTATTGTGTGCCCTTTTGTAGAACTCATTGTGTCTCATTTTGTAGAATCCGTTGTATTTTTAGAATGCAGGAGCTTTGCCTGTTAAATTTGTGCTGTTTGTGCAAGTGCTCATTTACTCTCCATCACCATTTCACCTTTTCTCCCTCCTTTGCACATTGCATGTCTCTGCCATCCTCGTGGACTAACAGCAGTAGGGTTTCCCTGTGTTTTCTTTTACAGACAATGGTCCTCTGTATGAAGGACTGTCCTGCCCATTCCAGTTTTAAGACAAAAGACTGGAAAAACTGCCACCCATCAATTACTGGCAGTTGGACAAAAGGCAGAAATGACAGATACATCAGTCAAGAAGTATGGTGTATTTCAATTTTAAATTACAATTACTATTTTCTAGTTTGCATCTGTACATACAAATTAGCAAATGCAAATGTTATGCAGACGCCTGGCTTCTTTCATCCACTTTTGAGGGGATTCATTAGTGGTCACCTAGGCAGTGAGAAGATGTGGTCCCTTTTGCATATTTTGAGGAATGAGTTGTGATATCCCGCTGCAACTCTTAGTCCCTGGTGCCTTCCACAGAATGCGTGTTGAGCATCGTTTCCCTGTATAGCTGGAGAAGGAGGAGGTGTGTAACCCATGAGGTGTGCAAAGCACATGGCTAGCATCTCTGTGCTGAAGATGAAGAGCAGTTCACATGGGGGGAGGACTGGACTGTGTGCCTTCCTGGTGGTCGCTTGCCTGAGTGCAAGAGCCGCATGCCTGCCCACACCTTTGCTTGTGAAAATCATGTGAGGCCAGAAAGATTTGTCCCTTTCTCCCCGACACAGCTGCAGCCAAGGGACCCCTGCAAAGCAGGAATCTTCACCAGCATGCACTGGGCTGTGACAGCAGTTCGGAACTGCCCCTGTTTGCTCCTGAAGCTGAGCAAATCTCTAGTTTGAATTGCTAATAAAGAATGACTAGTTTCTTGGGGAATCATTGCCTGGTCCAGCTTTACTATAAATAGCTCTGTTCTATCACATAAACGTAACTGTAATGTGTGACCAAAAAAAACCCCCTTAAAAGCCCTTTAGCAGTAACACTTCAGGATATAAGTGCTGGCTGAGTCATGGGAAGAAGGGAATGGAAGAGCGGAGAGGCTGGATGCTTTTCCATGCTTAGAGACATTCAGGAAGCAACTAGACAGGTATGGGATGGTGTAACTGGCGTCCTGCACCAGCAGGTGGGTGGCTCCCTTGACCTTCTTGGCCACTTCTGACCCGACTAGTCTATGAAGATTGACTTAATGGGAAAACACATTTTTTAAATATGTGCAGATACCATTTTAATGCATTGCTAAACTCTGCTTTTTCTAAGCATAATGTACCTGCTAAGAGGAACTGGTGAACACTGCAGTGCAAGGAACTCTTTTCCTCTGGCAAGAAACCTAAGATGATGTAGACAGTGCTCATCCTCTCCATTTATATTTGCGACCCTGTAGGTGGGCTAAGCTGATTGGTTTCAAGTCGTCCAATGGGCTTCAGGGCTGCGAAGGGACTGTCTCCTGAGTCCCAGTCCAACACTTGGTCTGTGGTACTACCCTAGCTCACAGAGGTCGGCTCCCTCACTCTTGTCAGTTAGAAATGTTCGGTGGTGGTGAAGGGAAGCCGCTGAATAGGAAGGGAATGGTTCTGAAGGAAGTAGTGGTTGGTTTTTAAGATGGGATGGTAAAGGAACGAGGGTGGAATAAGTCTTCAGATGCATATTTTTAGAAGTATAAACAGAAGCATGCCTACTACAAAGAGGAGGGAAATTTCATAGGTGAGGAAGAGCAAGAGGAAAAGTCTGGGATTGTGAGGTGATGGGGTGGGGTGGGATAGATCTGCACCTTATGCTAGCAAATCTGTTTCCCAAATGAGCTGGGCTGATGCAAGTATAGATCCCAAGAGATATTTGAGAATAAAGGCACACTTTATCCTCCCCATGCTATGTTCCCCCCTGTGAATAGCCTCTGGTTGTTCTTTTTCATTTGCTTGCTTGCTTCTGCCCTCTAGCCATCACTCTACTGTGGTTCCAGAGCATCATTGTGTATGGGTTGAGAACATTGCAAGTCCTGTAATGGGGTGGACCGGGAATCCAGCCAGTCCAGCATTTTGTGCATACCATGGCCTAGCAGCTGCTCACAAAAAACCCAAAAGCAGGGCAGAAACCCACAAGGAGGTTAAAGAATTTTTTGTGTGGAAAGGCTGGGTTTTGTAGTAGGGGGAAATTGCAAGTGCTGGAGGAGTGAAGCATTGGTTTTCAAGGGCGGATTCCACCCTACCAATTCTCCATCCGGTGTTGTGGCTGCAAGGATTCAGAGCCCTGGATTTGCTTTGTGAATGGTAGTTCCTTGGATTTTCGGGGGACAGTCTAGAAAAGCAGAGAGAATGAAAATGAGAGAAGGCGGGACATATGGGCAGAAGGAAGGAAGATTAGTGCCAAACTCAGATTTTCCAAGGTATGATGGTTTTTTTGTCCTAGAGGTTCTAGAGGTTGAGCTTGGGACCTTTTTCATGCAGAACAGATGCTGTTCCACAGACATCCATCCCCTTCCTTGCTGCTTTTGTAATATTTTGCTAGTCCTGTTACTATTTTATTTTTGGTCACTGCCATTTTATTTTTGTTCTCTTAAGTAAAGTGGGTGAACATTTTTCAGTAAACGGACCAGATGCGACAGATGGCCTAACTCATAATGAAAACTCATAGCAGAAAAGACGGAGATAGTAGGAACAAAGAAAAGAGAACGGTCGTACACAATATGGAGAGTGAAGCTGAGCTCATTCAAGCATGCTCGCTCACTCTCCTCTTTCGATCCCTCCACTCCAAACTCCTCTGCAGCATTAAATTCTTGCAGCACTAGCGGACAGCATCAACAGAGCTGGTATTTTTAGTGACAGCAGAGAGCAGCTGTGCCAGAGATTGGAAGCAAGTCAGCATTCGGTGTTCGGTGCCCCTGAATTGCAGTGATGTAGAAAACAGCGATCATGGGAAGCCTCCGGAAAGTGGGAAAGTGAAGCCTCCGTAGGGCAAGTTCTCTGTCCTTATCAGCGGGAGGCAATGCTTGCATAAATAGGAAGCGGAAGGGAGCTGTTGCCAGTGCGGCAGCCAAGTCCAACTGTCCCCCAGCCCCACAATAAAACGTGATTGCCCTTCTGCAGTAGGGTTGTGGAGAGAGGCGGCCAGCATTTCCAAGCCAGTGTTTAAGCACACTCTCTGCTTTATTTAGTGGACACAACTGGGAGCAGCATCTCCTTCTGCAAACATGATGCGCAGAATAGTGTGGATTGTTGCCATCATGATCTACCATCACCAATTGGGCCTTTGCCAACAGCCAGTGCGATTCTGGACTTTTTATTGTCCAGCAGCAAAAGAGACTCTGCAAAGATTTTAAGAACTGTTTTACTGCTTTTAGCACTCTCTGCTGCTGCTGATTTTAATTTGGTTTTATGGTGGTGTCATTTTATCCTTTGCTGCTAGTTTTGTCTTTTATTTTGAACTACTTTTCCTTTGGCGTTTATGTGCGTATGATGTGTTTTAATGCATTGTGCATTCCCAAGAAAATGTTGGTGGATGGGTGGTTTTCAAGTATAATATAGTAAATAAATAAACAAACCAATAGATTTAATATTTTTTAGAAGAACCCATTGAAGCAATAAGTAGCATCCAGTACCACCCATCTTTATAACCTGCCTTTTCTGTTTTAAAGAGCTGAAAGATCTTTAAAACAGATCACCAGAGCTTCCTTCTGCAAGCTCTTCTCACCTGCCCCATCCCAGAAATGAGTGCTTTCTAGTTGTACCTTCCAGTTATTTAATTATTAGATTTATATCCCACCTTTTTTCTTTCAAAGAACTCAAAGTGGCTTACATCAATTCCTCTCCTGCTCTCAATCTTATCCCCACAACAACCCTGTGAGGTAGGTTGGGCTGAGAGTCAGTGACTGACCCAAAGTCACCCAGTTGGCTCCGTGGCTGAGCGAGGACTTGAACTCAAATTGCCTGGGTCCTAGTCCCATGCTCTTATCCACCACACCACGCTGGCTCTCACTTGCAGGGAGTTCAGAAGGATGTTGCCTTGTGCTGTACCTTCCACATTTTTTAATTGCTCCCACTCAATTCTATAGAAAAGAAATTCAAAAGAGAAGGGAAATTTGGGGTTGCAGTCATGGGCTGGGCTGGGCTTGGGTGGTTCTGCATGTACCATATGAAGTGACTGAGTTATATGTTTGAGCTGTCCTGTCTTTCAGTCTGCCCTCATAACTCCCGCAACCTGCAGTCTCCTTGGCTTCCCACTCCCTGGCTTCCCACACTTAGGAGATGCCCACAAGTGCTTCCTCCTGCACAGCCTTTCCAGGGCAGTCTGGGTGGCTGCAGAACAATGGAGAGAGAAGATTCTCTGAGCCTCCCCCCCCCCCCCGAGCCTGATTAAGCTCAAAAACAGGGCCAAACTAAATTCAAAAGCTATAAAACACCCTGAGGTTAGGGCAGAAGAACGGAAACCTCCTTAAGAAAGGCGGGAAGGCAGTTCAGCATTAGCTGTACCTCCCCCTTCGTTCTTGATGCAGCACTGCCCCTGGGGAAGATGCAGAACCTGGCTGGCTGAGCTTCCAGCACAGTTGATGCTGTTGCCACTTGGTAGAAAAGAACCCGACAAAAAGAAAGCAAGTGCCCGACATGCCCTGCCAGTGGTGAGCCCTGAAAGGCACCGCTGGAGAACTTCCCCTTTCCCCGTGGAAATTCAGTGACATTCTCCCCAAAATTGATTTGCCCACAAATAGGATGGAAAATGTTGAGATGCTATTTGCGCACCTTGCTAATGCTGCCCACTGTCTTCGAGTGAAGGAAATAGGTTTTGATTTTTCCATCAGCCAGCTGACCTTTGCCTACAGCAGTATGAGTGCCAGGATGCCCCCCCCACCATGCACCCACCTGCTTCCTCCACATTGGGAAAACGCTGATAACTTCACATTTTTGGATGATGCAAAATGGAGATGAAATTGCATCCATTTTTCTTAAAGACTGTGGAGGCCAAACACATAAAATACAGGCGCTAATAACATGATCAAAAACTTAAAAGAGCTAATTTGGATAGCAAAGCCTAGACAGAGATGTAATATTGAGGTCTTTTGTTAGGTGCTGGAACTAACACACGGATTTAAAGGAGAAAAGAGAAGCGTGCAATATTTACTGTGCTTGTGTTACCATTTCAAGTCAATGCAGTTGCTTAACAGCCTATTGGATGCCTTTTATAGGTGGCAGTGTGCCCTTCATTTTAGAAAGAGAGTCCGCTGCTTAAGAGCCTGCCAAGGGACTGTCCTCCATGTGGAGGGCATCCTCTATTTGAAGGGCCGCCTGTCAAAGTCAAGGATAAAGAAGCATTAAAAAAAAGAGCCAGACCTTTGTCCATTCACAGCACCTGGACAGGTGAAAGACAGGACTGCCCTCTGACACCTCTTAAAATAGAGGACTCCCCTCCATAGCATAGGACATCTGGACACCCTAGCCAGCCTAGCTGCAATATTTGGGAAGAGACCACATGGGCAGCAGATGCTTCTCTGCAAATTTAATCTAGGAAGGAACTAAGTTAACAAGTGAAATGCTGCAACATTTTTCATTCTGGTTCTGCTGTTGCTTTAGATTTGCCCATGACGGGCGTACTCATTGTCAGTTTATTGTGTTCTTTTCACACTTCATTTGCATAGCCAAAGAGCAAAGCCAATCACCAAAGAGATTATTAGTCCCTGTATCATTTGCCTCTTTTTGCTGATATCCATGCAGCTAGACTGTTCTTTTCCAGGGGCAGATTGCCCATAATGCAGGGAACTGTAACCTGTACCAAAATTGGTACTGCTCGACTCTCCCCTCCAAGGAGCAATACTCTAGACCTACAACCCTGCAAAAATCTGAGCATCTGCCAGGCAAGGTTCAGTATATTTTTTAGCTCACAGCCTGATTGTGTGGATTATAGCAAGCTACCACATCTCAGCCCGTAGGACTGGAGTGCAGAATCTGGTCCCTTGAGCCCCCCAGTGGAAGCATGGGGACACTTCCTCTGTGGCCTTTGAAATCAGCAGGACCCCATCCACTTTCTTTGCAACCAGGCAAATTAGGCGGACTGCAGGGAGTGCAGAATGCTCTTTCTTAGCTTCCAAGATCGCCATTTTCCTACTTCCAGAAGCAACTGAGAAATGGCTACATCGGGGGTGATTCTAATGGGTGGGAGAAGCTTCCACTTCTGGCTCCCCCCATTGATCCTTAGATCTCACCTAGAGAAGTGAGATGCATGCATGTTTGTGGTGGAGGAGGAAGAAAATGTGTGCACACAAATGCATGGATGACACAAGCTGAAATGCTTGCTTTTATCCGTTTGTATATGCTTATTTATTTATTTATTTATTTGAGAAGAACTGCTATTTTGTAGGTGCATTTGATGCTGAGATGGACTGTATACAGCTCTGGTCATCTAAACAGAATCCAAGACAATAGAATAGGAACTTGGTTGGTTTTTTTAATTAAAATATGTATTTATATTCCGAAGGCCAATAGTCCAACAGGACTCTCTAGGTGAATAGAGAGAATAAAACACAGGGCATCATCAGAGCATATCCAGCTTTGCTGAACAAGGTCTTTTGCAGGGACTCTTACGGATGGGAGAAACCTCCCTGGGTTCTCCATGATATGACCCTGGGGCCATTTAAACATTTATTTTGGATGGCTTTGGAAACAGATTAGGCACATCTCTTGGTGGAAGAGGCAATCCGTGGCAATTAGCCCTATGCCTCTATACAGCAGTTGCTGAGGAACATGGGTGGAATTGTGTTGTTGCGCTTCTGTCCTGTTTATAGGAATCCCATAGGCAGCTGGTTATCCACTGTGTGAATGGAGCATTCAACTAGAATTGCCGTCCCATTTCTTTGTTTATCTGGAAATGCATCTCAGAATCAGGTATGCTGGAAGTCAGAACTGTTCCCTAGAACTAATCCGTTAGTAAGTATTTTGAGGTAGACTTTTTTCCTGTGAAATGTGGATATTCATCTCTAATTTATCTCTGTAATCTTCACATGGAATGAATCAGTACATTTCAGTGGCCATTTGATTTTTTTTCTTTTTTAGTATGTCTCTGGTTCTTTGACCCAAGTTTAGCTTGAAGACAAACAACCCTTAAAATAGCAGACTGTCCTTTATGAAAGAGGACACATCTGTGCCCGGTGAGCACACAAGTGTGTGTGTGTGTGTGTGTGTGTGTGAGAGAGAGAGAGAGAGAGAGAGAGAGAGAGAGAGAGAGAGAGAGACCAATATTTGTGCTTAAGTTGTTTATATTGGCTTTTATATTCCTTGCCTTATGGAAAACCCCCAAGCAGATAGCGCTGAGTCAGTCTTCCCTGGGCTTCTGTTTAATGTTTATTCCAATGTCTATTGATGCTTGCATTGATGATTCTTATTTTCGTCTCCACTTGGTTTTGCATTGGAGCAGTTTCGGTACTCCGCTTCCTCTGGAATGCGCACACAGCTGCATCTGGCTGGGCGGTTATCATCTCATTGCTGCTGTATGACTTTTTCCATGGCAGCTAATGTGCTGGAGTAGCTGAGAGTCCCATTTGCTTTTATAGGCGATCTTTTTCCTCCAATATGTTGTCTGATTACTGCACTACAATTCTAATTTTTTATTGAATCGTTTAGGGTATAATTTATTCCTGATCTTTAGTACCTCTCACCCATGTCTGAAGTGGCCTGCATTATTTCAATCACTCATTCTTGTTTACATCTTTCCTTTGCAGTCAATCTCCTTCCGTTACCCTCATTCCCACCCCCTGGCCTGAATATATACTCCTGGCTTGCATCGATGTTTAATCTCCTGGCATCCAGTTTCCCTGTAATACAGACATGAAATAGCATATCATTTCCAGCCTTTTAACTATCTAGCCCAGCTCAATTTCTGCCCTTAGAAGCATGGCTTAATCATGGTGTAAAGATTAAACACAGTAGTTCTGTTTTGAAAATAAATAAAAAGGACTGTCTTGTGAATGTTAAAATGCAGATGACACAATTGTAAGCAAAATGCTATGGACACATTTCTGTGCAATTCCATTTTGCTATATCATGTACCGAAAGCATTGAGATTATGAAAGAGGATTCTCAATGATGCCAGCAAAAACTGCTGGTAGTGGGCTTTTTATAATATACACTTCCAATTATCTGGGGATTTTTGGTTTGTCCTCTGCCGCTTTATATGTGTTCTTTCAAAACTGTTTTCCAATAACCCGTTAAGTAGTATAGTTCAAGTATAATACATAAAGCTAAATATCCCAGCATTGGTACAGGAGATGCAGCTAAGTCTATGCAGAGCTTTTCTCAGCTCAGCAAAGAAGCGTCTGCATTGTGGCCGAATGGGTGTTTTCCCTGCTGCATTCCTACAAGACTCTGTTCTGAGCTCAGCCACTATGGACCTGACATACTGCTTCGGAAATGATCAGCAATTGCTTCTTTTCAGGAGAAGTTTGTTATGCAGATACGTCTTCTACTGGAACAGTCTTTAACATGCATGGATATACACATACTTTTAAATTATTTACCAAATGGACTTAACAGATGGAAGCAAAAATGAATTCTTTGTGTGATCCTTTTCACCTGATTGCTGGTCTCTCCAAACATCAAAAAGTCTTAACCCGATTTTGAATAAAGGGTCTACATTTTTTCAGTGACCCTTCTTTCCTGTTCACCTCCCATATCTGTTTTTATTTCCATTGACTTGAAGTTTGCCTTCAAGAAATTCAAGCAGCTTTTTTTGATAAAATACATTTTGTCCTGTATCCGGGGCATACCTCCCGTCTGGAGTTATTTTCTTCAAACTGTATGTTCACTTTGATAGAATCTAAATTCTTTTCAGTGAACGCAAGTTTCTCTACCCCTACATCTTTTCTTCCTTTTAAATTTTGATGTACTTGATGCTATTTATAATCTCCCTACCTAGTAAAGGGTTAGCATTGCTCTTAACATGTTTCCTGCCACTTAGTATTATTTTCCTAGTAAATTTTTGAGAAACTTTCCCCTACCCCACCAATTAAATTGCTTTAACTAGTGATCAAAGATCAGATCTGCCAGGGGAGGGAGCTAGGTTAGGGGAAATTGGTGGGCAGGGTGAGGGAATCTCAGCAGGAGATTTTGGGCCATCAGCCAAGAGGTTCCTCATCTTGGAGAAGACATAAAATACAGTTTGAGAAACATTTAGCAGGCCAAATAGGTTGTACGGATCATGTCTCACCCCTTCAGGAGCTTTCCCAGGTGGAACAGACCGTCTTTTTCCTTGGTGAAGGAGCATGTCATGAGCTGAGCAGGCTGGAGCCAGGGGGTCAGACTAGATGGCCCAGGAGACCCCTTCTGACTTGCTTTGTTTCTATGTTTCTATTTTCTCTGGAGACCCCAGTTGTACCTGCAGAAAGGTTGGCAGGTGTAAATGTACCACTGGTAACAGGCCCCAAAGAAGGATGTTCTGGGAACAGGTTTCAGATGGAGGTAGTCCTGTATCTGCTGGCTTCCAAACCCTTTCTTCTACCAAGGAAGCCCCAAGATTTCCCCTTCTATGGCAGCTTGGAGTTAGCATGACTAATCCAGTACCACAACTGGAACTATTGGGCATTATCTAACAGTGCCATTCTGCTACAACAAATGACATTGTGTTTGCCTCAAGTAAGTTTCACATGCTCTGTAAGACAAGAATCCAAGTAAAGCTTGCCCAGGCGTGGGTGTACCTGACACTTGTGCAGCCTGTTCTGCAATCACTTCGCCTGATAGAGCAAGGGCACAGGGATTGCTTGAGCATAATACACATCTGCTTGTGCCACAGCAAGATTTGGTAGAACTCCACTAGGGATAGTTCACTTTGCAGAGTGACCCCATCTTGGACACACCAACAAACCCATGCACCTCCCATGCTGGCACTCTGGAAGTGATGAAGCCCGACCACTTCTCACTCCCCGCTTTACTCCACTCAGCCTTGCTCCAGACAATACTGTTGCTCATCTTTCTAGGCTTCTCTGTCAAACATCTTTTCCCAGTCTGGTGCCCCTTCCAGATGTGTTGGAACATGACTCCCATCACCTGCCAGACACTGGGAGACATACCAGACTGGGGAAGGCTGCTGTTTCGCGGATGTGACAAGCATTGCACTGACACAGAAAAAATTGTCCCAGCTGAGTGACCATGGACCACTTAGTAGGGTGAGGAGCGGTGAGGAAGTGTTTTGAAACACAGACCTTTTGTGAATGTAGCGATTGAATCCTTCAGGTAATCCTTTGAAGAAGAAGAAAATAAGATTCCCTTCAGCATTTAGGAACTGAAAGATGACAGCAAGGGTTGTTCATAACATCTCTGCCTGTATTTCATGTCATGCCATTGTTGCGACTGACAAGTCAAAGATAACCAGCAGCCCCCGCATGCTAAGAGTAATTTGATTAACATTTCATATTGAATGCACACCAGATATGATGGCATTGGATAAATTTACACCCTTGAATTAATGTCTCGACTTTTATCTCAGATACCAAGGTATGCCTTATCTCTGCTAATCTGAGGATACCTTGGGGGATTAGCAGGAAATTTGCTCTTGAGTCACCTTGAGTGGCATGATAAACTGATAACCGGTGGTGAAATTTACAGCCTTCTGGAGGAAAAAAAGTGCTGCAAGAGAGAAGCAACAGCTTCCACTGCAGAAGGGAAGATCTTAGCTCTACAAGCAATTCCAGTTTACCCCAGCCAGGAATTGCATTTCTCATTTTCTGCAACATCCCACCAAGGAAATTGGGGGATCCTAGTTTGAGAGTGTATTAATCAGAAGGCCCTAAACCATCTTATACTGAGCCAGGTCATTGGCCCACCTGACTCATTATTGGTAACACCGATGGGTGGGCCTCTTTGGGGATGTAGGCAAGGATTTTCCTGCAAAAGCAGTGAAGGATTGTACCCGGGGCCTTCCTCGTGGCAAGAGGCTGCACCAATTCTGAGCTGCAGCTCCTCCTTCCCTCTCTCCCTCTTTACTTGCAAGGTGTAGTAATGCCTCTACACCTAATAGGATTCCTGAGCAATGAACCCTGAGAGGGAGAAAGGCAAGCAAAAGCAGAATTAAAAGGTTTAAACCAGCCTATTTGCACCCCTCAACGTTCTGCACCCACTTTGTAGACAAAGAAACAGGAGGTACCATTTTACCAGAGGGGCAAGACACTCTTGACAGTTTCTTACCATTGGCAGAGGAGCCAAGCACAGCTTCTGTTTCGTCAGGGTTTTCTGGGTTTTAGGGGCTGCAAGAGGAACAATTGTGCTGGCAGCCTGGCCCCGAATGTTATGTCTAGTGTCAGGGAGGAGGCGTCTGCCCTCCAGTTTCCAGAAAGAGTCCCTCTGCTGTGACAGAAGTACTGCCTTATTCCCGGGGTGCTTCATCATTTATTTGTCTGGTGTTGCTGAGCTCCCACTACTGCCCTCCCCTATGGGAAGCCTCTCCTTCACTGAGCAGTCCCACCTGCTATGGGGAGCTGGCCTATAACAAATGCTAATATTTCTGGACCTAAGGAACTCTCTGCCACTGTGACTAAGAGTACTACCAGCGACCCCTTTTCCATTGCCAGGAATCCTTAGAATACTTGGTGGCTGGAACAGGAGTGAGAAAGACACCCAGCACTAGAGATGAGTTGGACAATTATTCAAGTGATCTGTTCAAGATATATCTTGTATATAAGGGAATGCCACGATTTACCTGGGGGTTGCAGAAGGAATCTTTGTGACTGTTCTCTTCCCGTGCCCTTCAAAATGTCACCCAGCCAACCATCCTGCAGTTTTGCATCATCAATGAAACTGGGACTCAGGCTTGCTCAGGGTCAAAGTGGCGTGGCAAAGAGGATGCAAGGCACACCTTACAGGACCGCGACAAGTTAACAAGAAGCATTGCTTCTGACTGCTCTTGAATGATAAGCAAGGATTAGAATGGCTGTTCCAGCTTCTACACTTCCACCTTTGTCAGCTTCTCTGTCTTCAGAACAGGAATGTTGAACTTCAGGCCCTGATTCCAAATGGCTGGTCTGAGATTCCATTCCAGATCTTTGAGGTTATCCCAGTGGTCATGCCCCCTTCCCCTGACCCTACCCCTTTCCCCTAACCATGGAACCTTTACTGGCTTCCATACGTTTTCTTTCCAGTTCTAAAAAATCAGAATGCCTTTCCTAAGACTTTGTTATGGCTAGTAAGAATGTTAAGCTACAATTGCTTTGTGTGTTTTTGTTTTGTTGTTTGTGTCTTTTTCTATATTTTTGGGGGGTATTTTCAACCCACCCACTTCTGAGAGCTTCCGTGAAATAGAATTTGACCCTCAGGCTCAAAGAAGTGTGATACTAATCTTGCTGTAAATTCATCTCTGACTTTCCCTTTGACACTAATTTAATCTGAAAGGGCTCCTTTTACTCTTCCAACACCTTGCGGGAGAAGCGAAAAATCAAGTGTGGATCTTCATGGCCCATGTTCTATTGTGTCATCTCTATGATCTGCCAGTGGAGAAATTTAAATCACCTTGAAACCCGCACAGCAAATCAGATGCAGCCTTTGTTCACTGCAGGCTGGAGAAGTGGAGCTGAAACGTGAAAGTAAAATGGCATATTAACTGTGCTGCAGCGTATTAATGTTTAACTGAGTTTACACAAGTGACTAGAATACATCATTTGCCACCTGCTCTTTTCTCTCTTTGACCTCAGTGCTGCTTGCCTCCTTGCAAGACAAGACATTAGAGACAGTGAGGGTAAGACTCAGTTGAGAAGCCAGGGCACCCAAAGCTGGATGGTCCCCAAGGCTGCACTTTGGGTTTCTGATACAATCCCATTGTGAAGATGCTAAGCTCCCAAACTCGAAGGATTTTGCTCCAAACAGGAGGCGTGATGGAGGCAAGCTTTGCATCCTTGTCTTCTCACCTTGTAACTTGCTTTTTTGCCCATAGACCCATAGCATTTCAAAGCAAGAGGGAATGAGGCTTGGAGAGGCCTCAGGATAACCTGTCTCCTAGATTCTATCATCTTCTCCCCTCTCCACCTGCTGAAGCACCCTCTTTTCTCCCTCACAGAGGTCACATTCCCCACCACAGAGACCAGCCAGGAGGGATGCTTCTGCCCTGGCTGCCAGGAAGCAGCAGGAGGGACTTGAAGCGCCAATTCCCAGCTCCAAGGCCAGATTGCCACCCCTGACCTCAGAGCTGGGAATGCAGCCTCTCCAAGCCCGCTCAGACACTCCATGGAGGCCATCAGATCATCTTCTTAGGATTTCTCCCATCCTACTTTTGCTAAGTAAGTGCGCCTCGTCTTGCAGGAGTGCCGTACAAATACGGCGCTCCTGCAGGTATCACCAAACAAAGAGGAAATCCATCACCAAAAAAGAGGACACCAATTTTGCGTAGTGTTTGCACATGGAGGTGTTTATGAGTAGGTGAGGATTTAGGAATAAATGGCTCAAATTTAAATAAAAATGTATCCAGCAGAAGACAGACTAGGTGGCCTTAATCCCAGATCAGTCTTTGTCCAATGTGTATCCATGGATAATTATAAGGTTCCTCTTGGTTTCACCTTCTTACTGTTCTTCAAACCAATCTTTCTATGGGAATGTTTTCGAACAGAGGACACGTCCAAACAGAAGCCTGGCTTCTGCCAGTGCTTAAAATCTGGCCACTCCAATGCTGTTTGCCCCGCATTCTGTCATATAATATGAATCACAGAAGAAGGTGTTTGAGCTGGCAAATTGTGTCGCTATTTGCACTTCTTTTAGCACTTTTTTGACAGGAAATCCTCAGGTATTGGGCTCTGTTAGGCAGAACGGGACCCTGCCTATGCCATCCTGGAAGTGGGTGGGAGCTGCTCAAGTGATACCTCAGCATAATAAAACATCTATGATCTGCAATGAAAAGAAGGGTTTGACATATACAGAGAGAGGTAAAAGAACTGAGAGATGGCGGCTGCCATCTCGCTCATGTCCTTTCCTTGTGGGTTTCCCAGGGGCTTTACCCGCTCCTTTTGTGTGGCTTCATTTGTTGTTTGGCATGATTTTAAGGGGATTTGACTTGCATTCAGGGAGCCGATAATGCGAAATGTGCCCCGTAGGTATTTCCATCCCTTTCCACATTCTTGCCAGTCGTGAGTTATTTCTGCTGAAGGTAGCAACAATCTGCTTCTCTGAGTAGAACCAGGTGAACATGTGGGCGCATGTCCACCCACCAGCCCCCCCCCCCCCCAGGTTTCCCTCCATGGTTTCTGTCCTGGCTTTCTGTAATGCCACAGTATGGAGGCAAGCAGTAGCCCCATAAGACTGGGATTAGAAATGTCTTTGTTTTCTTTTCCTTTAATTACACCAAGCAGGAGTAGGGTTTAGATGGTTTAAATCAACCACTGATTCTACCCATCTGTAAACCGTAATTATTGTGCTAAGGAAAACAGCTTTAAAAATTCATGCTAACTCTTTTTGCATCTTTTATTATACATAGTGACTTAAACATTTTATTGTTTAGATAGCATTGGCAAAGCCCTGAGGCAAAATGTACACACCCCAAGGTACTTTAAGCATTTAAAATGGCAACAAGGAGTAACAGCTTGTTAGATGATGATTCTATTATGGGATGTAGCTTAGTCTCTGGGCATGGATGTGCGTATATCATTGTTTCCCAACCTTCAGACAGAGGAGATTGTTTCTTTCTTTTTCTTGCTAAACTTGGGAGCCTGCAGCTCACTTTTGTGATTTATCTTTTGTATGTAAAACCAGAAGCAATGGTATCCCCAGAGGAGTCCCGGCCCCTGGCATTTCTGCATGAATTGTGCATGTCTTGTGTAGTTTAATCATCATGGTTCTGGATAGGAGCTTGGAAGACCCAGGTTCTGATCCCCTCTCAGCTGTGGTACTTCTTGGGTGATTTGGGCCAGGCATCAAGTGTCAGCCTCACCTTCCTCACAGGCTTTTTTGGTGGGATAAAATGGAAAACGGGAGCAGGATGATGGAGGCAACTTTGGGTAAGAAGGTGGTGTAGAACATCGATGCAATGCAGAAGTAGCTTCAGGAGCTGCCACCACCAAGCACACCTGCATTTCAGCTCCCAGGAGCATTACCTGTCACTGGCATCCAGTCCTGTGCTAACTTGGCCTGGCTCTTTCCATAGGGGCAAATGCCATGGGAAAAGCATGTTTTGAATTTGCTTTGTATATTTTGTATTATTATCCATATTTCATTAACATTTATTTTAATATGTAGTAGTTGGGTTTTATTGTGATTTATCATATCTTATTTATTTAGTTGTGTATTTATAGGCCACCTAGAACTGCCCAGGTCTTCCCAAGCGGCTTACAGAACATGAGATGCATATCTTGTGACTGCGAGCCTCCCACAGGTCCTGTGGCACAACTGGGTGGCATACAAATGTTTCAAATAAATAAATAAAATGCAATTCAGCAGGTCAAGCACAGTTTTACTGGACGAGCAGGTGTTTCTGAGAGTGAGAGGGAGAGATGAAGTGTAACCAAGATCAAAATCAGGGAGGTGAGTCCAAAAGCAGAATCAGGCAAAAGTCATGAAGCAAGTAGCTCAGACTGAAGCTGAAAAGAAGGCACTATTTTCTGCAAAGGCTAGGTTGAGACTGCAAACTGAGGATTACCAGAGCATTCTGGGCAATCCACCCAAGAATCGGCCACAGTTCATTGCAGCCCTTGTTCCCAAGGAGTCCCTATCATGTGAGGAGCACTTTTTCTGAAAGAAGCCCTGTTGGCCAACTCCTTGTGGCATTGACACTCTTGGGGACTTGGTGGTCACCCACCTCCGTCTCAGAGGTGCAACACCTGCAGTCCCTGCAGTCCCTTCCCCTGGGGGTCCAAGACCCCCTGGGACGTCTGGCACATGGCTACTTGGTGTCGTCTGTCTCTGGGAAGTCCAGCTCTTGCCTGGAGAATTCTTCCTGTGGAGGCATGGCATTTGTCCACCTGCTTGCATCCCTCGCTTTAAAATCTGATCCCGGATTGCAAAGAGCACCAAACATTTGCACACAGGAAAATCTCAGTGTTATCTGCAGTCAGAGAGGGCAGCATTGAGTATCCTGTGAGGGATGTGGCTTAGCCTCCGAAGCCAACTGCAGAGACAAATTCTGGAAGTCTCTACTAGGCTTAGGTACATTACACTGTTCCAGTGTCAAGTCTACCTGATTTAATTGGGCCCTGTTATCACCCACGCTCTTCATTTTTAATCCCCACTCCAAGTGTCTCCTTTGCGAATTCCACTCCCAGGCTAGGCGCTGAATGCTTAGATATTTGCCAGAAAGATTCACTATGCATATATGGCCAATGTGATTTAATATTTGCCATGCAACAGTATTTGACCATATGTCATAGCTGACGTTTAGTAGCATTTAGTATCTGACCACATCTGATAGATAATATCCAATGTTATTTAGTATATGACAATTGACAGCTTATGGCGTTTCGTATTTGTTGCCTGCCAAAAGCATTTTAAAATCACATTTATATACTGGCATGGCGGCAAATCAAATTCCCGGAATAACAAATTCTCCTTGTTTCAAGGCTCTTGTGTGATCCCATCTTGGTTTCAGTATCTGTTCTCGCCGTTTTGTCAGATAGAGGAAGGTACTATACAAAACACTGAACGGAGCCTCAGTGCAATGCTAATTTTATCGGAATTAACTCTGTCTAAAAATAATAGCGCAATCCGATCCCTCCCCAGCCCTCTGGGTAGCAGATTGTCCTTCTCCTTCCATGCTCAGCTACAGCTGCGATCCAATTGCTGCAACGTAGCCAGTCCTTGCAGAGAGCATGAGACTCGCGTGTCCCCGGCCAGAGTTACGGGGCAAAGTCATCTTCCCTAGTGTGATGCATGCCAAGCGGTCGGTTGCTGAATACTCTCTGTGTGTCACGTGCTCATGAAAACTGGGTGGTGGATCACTTCACCCATCGTCCCTTTGATTCTTACCCTAAGGGCAAAACTACTGAAGCTTAATTGGGTAATCACAAATAGCAGCTGCAGGAAAAGCGAGATCGGGTTCTACGTTGCGGTATACACCAGAGAAACATTTTTTTCATTTTGGTGCCTGGCCGAACTCTCTTTATTTTACCATTATTTTAAATGTTGGTAGTGTTGATTTTATATATAATTTATATATATATATATATATATAAAATTTTATATAATTTTATATAAATTATATATATATAAATATATAATTTATAAAAGTTGATTTTATATATAATTAGCTGGATGCTGTATCATATTCATTTATTTTATTGTATCACTGCCCTGAGACGTTGTGAAGGGTGGGATAGAAAAGCTTTATATCAATAAAATAAATGAATAAATTGGTGGACCCAATGGCCTTCTTGAACCCTTCCAGCTCTACTATTCTATGATTCTATAGTTCCCTTCTTGTTTTCCATGTTGGGGGCATTGTGGGAAATTGTGATGGCTGCCTCTCACTGCTGCCACCAAGTAAAACCCACAGCCAGGGGACCGGAGATGATAGTGAGTCCTTTGCTTTGGATCTCCTGCAGTTGCCCCCATGGGCTCCGGGGACGGCAGCACCACTGGAATGTGGCTACACAATGCAACACAGGTCCTTCCAGCTGCCACACCTTTCCACTAGCAAAGGAAACCCATGTCAGGCATTTCCATTTTTAGCTTGGCTTGCCTGATCCCCCATGATATCCACTGCAGGAAAAAAATGCTCAGTACTTCACCGGCTGTGTGCAGGTGCTTCTCTTCACCCCGTGTTACGGCTGAGTAGAACTGTGGCTCCATTGTTTTACAGAGCACCTTTGTCCAGTTTCTGGTTCCAGCTTTGGAAATGACTTTCTGTGAACGTTGAAAGTGGAAAAGAGGGAAACTTTACTGCATCTTTGGTGGTTTAAATGGTGCATTTTCTATTTTATGATTTCAGTCTGAAATATTTTCAGATCAAGTTATTTCCTGTGAGGGATAAAATGTATTTATATTCCCCAAACAGTAAATTTCCAGAGAAAAATATGATTAAGTACTGTAGCCTTCCATAAGAAATATAGCTACACTGTCATATAGGATATTCAAACCCTTTGTGATTCATGTCCCATAAAACTTTATTTGTAGTCTCAATCAGATTCTGAGTGCTATACAGCAACAAAAAAAAGGGGGGGGCGGAAACTGTGGCAGAAAGATTATTTCCAGTCCCTGTGTAATCTTAATCTGTTTACTGAAGTTCCAGTACAACATCAACAATTATTTGGTTCAGAAAAAGCATATGACATAATCTGCAAACATATGTTATTACCAAAGGGTTAATATATATATATTTTTAAATCCTTCAGGAATAATAAACCAAAATAATTTCCAGAGGGGCATTTTTTATTTTTATGAAAATAGCCACAGTTGTCTGCCACAGCAAAAACATTCAAGACTCCTGGGCACTGAGGAAGCTTCTCAAGGATATTTGAGCAGAACCATTTGTAAATGAGCATTCACTTCACCAGTTCCATCTCATGAAGTGAAACGTGTCCCATGGAAATAGTGCACTGGATTGTCTTTAAGGATCCATGAGAGTTTTTGTTGCCCTCCAGTAGAGACCCAGAAATGTCATTTCAGGGCAACTGATCACAGATCAGTTTCAATTCACACCCTACTTAAGACTCCTCTGAGAGATCATAACCTCGATTTTTGAGGCCTCGTGGAGAACAGGTGAAGTTCCAGAGGACTGGAGGGTGGCATCAGAGGTCCCTATTTTCAAAAATTGTAGTGGAAGGGACATGGAGAATTACAGAACAGTTAGTCTTATCTCCATTGTAGGAAAAACAATGGAAAGGGCTAGATAGGGAAGGGAAGTTGGTGGCCACACAACATGGTTTCCACAAAAACGTGTCCTGCCAGACAAACCTTGTGGAATTCTACGACAAGGTTTTGAGGTGGCTAGATGGAAGGGATGCAGTGGATGTGGTTTACCTGGATTTCAGCAAGGCTTTTGACAAAGTGCCCCATGATATCCTGGTTGAGAAACTGAGGAGTTTTGGGATAGACCAATGCATTGTCTGATGGGAAAGGTCTCCCATATTTCCCCAAGGCCATCGGAGTGCTAGCAACTCACCAGGGTCTTTCCCATCATACTACCTGATCTTTTTATGGCAGGGTGAGCAACTTCTGCACTTCCTGCTGTTGTTCCATAAACTCCCATCTTCTCTCACTCTATGTTAAGCTGGCTAGAAGTGATGGATGTGGCAACCCACCAACTTCTGGAAGGATGTAGGCTGTCCATTTCTGTTTTAGATGGAACTGTTATGCACTGGGTCTTAGACCCTTGTGTGCTAAGCTCAGTGCTCTGTTGTTGTGGTCCTTTTCCTTAAAATTTGACTCTTCTCTTTCTACTGAATTTAGGCAAGGTGGGAAGGGAGAATTAACAATACATGAAGGAAATGGTTCATTTGTTGGAAGACTTTTTGAGGAGGCTGGTTAAGGGACATGAGTGAAATCTGGAGTCAAAAGGAAGATAGAAAAGGGTAAATAAATTGACTAGACAAGAGGAAGAACAAAATGGGTCATGGTATTTAATTCAAAATATGGTATTTAATTCATTTAATTCATGGTATTTAATTCAAGAATTCAAAAATGGTATTTAAAGCATACACAGATCGATGTGCTGGTTATGGTACAACAGGGAACATGGTGTTGGACTACTGCGGAGCAGTGCTAATCAGAGTTTCAGTCCAGCGAGACCTGTTCCCCACTCTCAGTGCAAAGTTATGGCAGGATCTGCAATTATGCTTGGCAAGTTCCACTCCCATTCAAGGAAACACGAGTCAGATTCCCAGGCAAGAGAGGTGTGGAACCACCAGCATTCCAGGCCTCACTCTACCCACTTCAAGCCCTCACACATTCAGGTGAACACCTGAAAACACCATACATAATTCATTATTTATTTATTTAGAAAATTTCTAGGCCGCCCCATTTGCCGAAGCCTACACATGGAGAATTCGTAATGATCCACATTATAGAACAGAATTTACCTTCAAGCATTCAATTCCTATGGGTAACTTGTGATTCTCCAGTTAGCTGGGTTTTTTAATCTTTTGGGTTCACCATTTGTGGTGATCTATCTCACTTATCTGTAAAAACAAACCACGAAATCCTTCCTCAGCAGAGATTTCCTAAGTGACTGGAGTGCAGCACCAGGTGAAAAACGAAGCATCTCAGAGATGCCGTTTACAGACAGAGATGAAAGTTATTAAAATTGATTTCCTGATGAATGACCTGGGGGGAAACCATCCCCTCAGAAGTTTCATCAATTTTCAGTCACTTAGTTCTTTCAGAACATTTTCACATTATGTTCTGAAGCACCATGTCACATAAAAAATAATTCATAAAGTAAATCTGGTTCATTAGATCTAAGAGACCACACTGGAAGAAGAAGATGTGTTCTGGCTCTTGACATAAGGAAAAGGGCTTCTCAGAAAAACATCCTGCTCATGTTTGCACAGGGGCAGCTGACTTTGTTGGAGGATGCAGTACATTTACAAACAGAACCTCAGTGTGACTATTCAGGTTAAATTGGTACCAGATTAGCACCCAGAAAGTGAATGCAGGTTTAAATTTCTAGCTATCCATATTTTCACTGTTGGGGCAATCTAAGTTATGCACATGTGCTGACTTGTTAGAATTAAATTTATTTTTAAAAGTGAAATTTGTTGTTGTTCAGCCACAAAGTCGTGCCCGACTCTTTGTGACCCCATGGACAACATTCCTCCAAGTTTTCCTGTCCTCAACCACCCCCTGGAGTCCACCCAACCCCACACCCACCTCCCTAGTGACCCCACCCAGCCACCTCAGCCTCTGCCATCCCCTTCTCCTTTTGCCGTCAATCATTTCCAGCATGGGGTCTTCTCCAGTGAGTCCTTCCTTCTCATTAGGTATCCAAAGTATTTGAGCTTCAAAACAACCCCATGGACAGTATCAAAAGGATTAAAAAATTAAGTGAAATACAAATTCTCAAAACCTATTTTCCTTTATGTTAACCCAAGCTGCTGAAGACTAGTCTGAATATGACATTTATTTTGTACAGCATTCAGAAAATGACAGAAACAAAAGCACGGAGGACTTTGACGGGGTGCTAAAGGTTTTCTGTTTAACGTAGTTGAATAGGTGGCTTCAGTATACTTTACTTTAGTAAAGGGAGTGTTCTGTGGAATGCGTATTCATTTTATTTGGCCTTCAGTTACATAATTAGAGATCTTGATATGAAACCAAGCATATATACATCCCTGTGAAGTTGGCATTCGGAAAAGATAAAATCATTAAACAAGCTTTACTATAAACTGATGTTGGCCTGTAGTTTTTGCAGTTAATGGGAGAGTTGATGCTTGATGAACAATCCAATTAAAACTGGCAACAAAAGACCTAAAATGTCAGCCAAATTGCTTTTTAATAGACAATGCAACCATTGCAATACATAAACATGAAATCCCCACAGAATCATAAAGCTTCATCGTGAAACAATTGTAGAAATGAATAATAATTACAGCATCTTGAGAATTCTTTTAATAGACATGTGCTCATTACAAATATTTTCTTGGCTAGCTTTGTATAGAAAAAGTATGTTTCCCTGGGTACTTAAGGTGGTTGTTACCATGACAATTTTGTATGATGTTGAGGATAGCCAATGTCTGTTGTTGTTATTGGAAAACTGTCTTACTAGAGCTTGTCTCCCCATTCGTTCCTCTGTGGCCATCCATTTTTGTGTGGAGGTCTTGTGGGCCCAGACATGAAAATAAGGGTGTTACAGGTGGTGCAGTGGAGGCCAGATTCACAGGGGCACAGTGGTCACACTTTTATATTAGCAGGGTTATTGATATCATCTATCTCCTCCACCAGTCCCTGTTCCTTCAGAGCTAGGATGCAGTGCTCACAGTAGCTGGGGCAGGGGTGATGGATTTCCCAAGCAACACTAACAGGTTGTGAATTATCTCTGTTGCAACATGAAGGACTTTGGCTTGTTTCTGAGTGCACAATTGAAAGCTACTCCTTTAGAAGAGCCCAGCTTATGCTTGAGAGGAAAACCACCAGAAATTAGTTGTTGATATAGATATGCTTTGGTTTTTATCTGCCTTTGGTGGACATGGCAGCGAGGAGACTTACAATTCATTACACAGCTGGATATTGCAGACATTTCCCTGCGTCCTCCTGGAAAATGTTGGCTGGTGTATACGTTACCATAACATTTCACTTAACTTTTCCTATACCTGCACGTTCCCCAATTCCGAGAATTGGCATCAGTACCCAGCATTAGCCTGCTAAGGCCCCCAGCTTGTACCTCCTGTTCCCCCACTCATTTCTCCAGCAATGACAAGGGTGGCCATTTCTGAATCACCCAAAAAGAATGCAGAAGAGGATATTGTTTGGCATAAAATTTGTGCATGCTGATGTAGATGCATAGATGCAAATTTAAGCAATTCTTATGCCTGAACTTAAATCAAATATAAAAGAAATATAGCACGTTTCACCATAGTGTAGAATGCTGTGGCCGGATAAGTTGAAGGCCTGCCTGTTTTTCTGTTATCCCAGTACTGTTGCTGATCAGCAAAGTTCTTAGGTTAATTTTTTAGGATAGCCTTCAAATATAGGACTGTTCTTGGAAGCCCCTTGCAAAGAGGTCTATTTTCATCAAAGAGGGAACATGCACACACTAGGTTGCAGCAGCTGGTTGTTGTCATTTAAATGCCCCACCATGTTCCAGACTGCCCCTCATGAAGCCTCACTTTGGGATATGGTGAATATTTAAATGGTGACACACACCAGCAGCACTCTGGGCAATTGTAGGAAATTTAAATGTACCCACCTGGGTTTTTATGCCTGCCACTGACACCCCCTACCAAGATTTGTGGGGGGTCGTCAACATAGGATGGTTCCACCAAAGCATAGTATGCCAAGGACTCCTCCAAGCTGGGTGCTTGGCATACTAGGGAAATTAAAATTAGATGAGAGGTCACATGGGTAAGTGTAGGCCCATAAGTCTGTTGGATGTGACCTCAAAATTGTATATATTATATATTGATTAAGAAGAATGGGCTGGATCTAATAAAAGTATTATCAGGCATGCCATATCCAGCATTCCCCAGCCACTGTATAAATAGCAGTGTACAAACATGTATGGAGTGTTCCCTGAGGATTCTAAGAAATATCCTTCTGCAGCATTTGTAAATTTCATAACAACACTTGACAATAAATCGTGGAAGACTCTGTGTAAAGCTCTGGAATTTTATAACGTTTGATTAACTTTCACTATGAGAATCGAACTGGATTTTGTAATCTTCATACTTCATTTAACAATACAAGTTTCAACTATAATATCTTGAAGAAAAATAGCTCAGAGAAAACTTTCCATAACATTAGTTAAATACAGTACCATCTTGCCATCAAATAGCAATTTGTGCTTTCAAAGTTATACAAATTCTATTAGGACACAATCCTATGGCCTCCCAACATCAATTAGGAGGCCAAAGGATGATTTCGGATCCTGGCTCACAGGCATTGCTACTTCTCAACTGGGGTTCTGAAGGCCCAGCTCCTGCCCTGGCCCTTGCAACCAACACAGCATCTAGGCCTTGGAGAGGGAAAGGGGAGCATGCCTTGGGGCAAGTAGGGGAGGAACCTGGAGCTCTGGACTTGGATCTCTTCCAAAGAGTGTTTCAGCCTCCTTCCCTCCCTCCTCCAGCACTAAATCCAGGCCACCAAAAACTGCAGTCTAGGAAAAAAACCCAAGGGGAGGCAAAGCGCTGGCAGAAACTGCCGCTGCTGCACACTATTCCAGGCTCAGGGTGGACATGAGCCTCCAAGTTCAGAGACAATAACTGCATTAGGGGCATGGGACAAAGATGCCTCTTGCAATAATTTATGTGAGGTGCAACTAAATTATTGCATTTGCTGGTAAGAATTGAAAAGCAGTATTGAATGAGTGGACTGTTGCATTTATAGCTGAAATAAATTATTTTTGCCATGTTATTACATAGCAAACCTTGTTGCCACTCTGCTTATTTTATTTTCACTCAGTTAAGAATGAATAGCTTACACGAGAAAGGGATTATGCTTTTTCTGTAATGGGAGCGAGCCTAGCTTTGCCAGACTCCCAAGCCCCTCTTCCTTTACTAACATGACCACCCAGAGTTTGGGTGCTTTTCCGACCCACTGCTTGTAAAGTCATTTGAATGCAACAAACTGCAGCCAATCTTACTGATGGTTTTAGGAAGCAAGTGTACTTCAAACCCTTAAATAACTGGTGTCTCTCAAAAAACCGTAGATAAAAGTTACGGCAGTTTAGGGCAGGGGTCTCAAACTCAACTGACCTGGGGGCAGCTGCAAGGAGAGTCTGGGTGAGGCTGGGCCACATCAAGTATTCCACCACCGCGGTGGTGGTGGGCCGCTCATCCCGCGTGACTCCCGGAGGCCGGCCCGGGCGCCGCCGGCGCTTTGAAGGCTGCAGGGCTCGTGGCCCGCCCATCCCGGCAATTGGCCCACGGGCCACGGGTTGGACACCCCTGGTTGAGGATGCACAAAAGTGTGGTTAATTGAAAAGGGAAGTAAAAGCTTCAGAACATGTTGCAGCCGTGCCAAAGGAAATTGAAGAGACTTATATTATAATATATAAATTATATATAAATTACATACATAAATTATATGTAATTTATATTATATATATACACACACAAAATAAATGTATAAATTAAATGTAATTTATAATATATATTGCATATATAAATTATGTGTAATTTATATTAGAATATATATCTAAATTACATGTATAAATTACACATAATTTATAATATATATAAATTACAAAATAAATTATAAACTGTGGTTTACTGTGTGTGTTCAGCAGTGAATATTAGCCACTTTCAGGTGTCATAATAAACCATAGTCTATTCTCTCATCTGAATACAGCCAGTGTGACTTCTAGGGATAATTCCAGCTATTTTAGTAGTTATTTTAGATAGTCATTTTAGCTATTTTTCATGTCCCCACATTTGTGCATGCAGATAAACAACACATTTCATTTTATTCTTTTCAGGGGTACATACTGTAAGGATGCCTTTTAGTAGAGTCAATAGACAATCCATTTAGCCCTTTATTTGTGGTGGAGGAGGGTGTCTTATAGAAAAATATGTAAACTTCAGTGCTTCAGGTTGTCAAAGATTCTCAGCTATGGTGGATGGTGGACAGGAATAAGGTTGGAAAAGTAGTAGGTTCTTGACCAGGGAGTGGGTGACTTTTTCTGAAGTTTCTCCATCGCTTAGCCATCTTCAGCTCTCCTGTGGCCACAGGAATTTGTCGTCGGATACTCTAGAGTTGAAAGCAAACAGAGGCAGTGGAGTATCTGATTCTTAACATATGCCTTGGAATGTGAACAGCCTGATATGGTGTCCTCGTTACAGTGTTGTTGGGAGGCCTGGATTCTACTCCATAGTTAACTGTGAAGCTTTTGTAGTGTGTTTGGCCCATTCACTCACCCTCAGCCTTACCTGCCTCCTGCAGTTACTGTGTGGACAAGATGGGGAGGAGGAGCAGAAAGTTAGCCACCTTGGGTTCTTTGCAACGGAGAGTAAATATAATTCACATTACTGCTATTGTTGTTGTTTAAAAATTGGTCAGATTCTGTTGAAATCCAAACTTTCAAATGCAGTAGACTTCCCAGCTAAAGAGTGGGTTAGAAATGCTTTTGATAATACATACAGGAATCATACCAGTCATGAGATCCAGACTTGGGGAGACAGTTGGAAAGGTGGACAGAGAAGCAATTGGAGCATCCTTGGAAATTCTGTGGGGAAACTCATAATACTGGGCCACCTGCCTTATGATTAGTTAGAGTGGGAAAATTTCTTTTCACCATTGTGAAGAGCACAAGAATGCTTAACCTATTACTCTTGAATTTTTTACTAGGATGGAGGTGGAAAGGGGCAGGGGTGCAAAGTAGGGAGGGGGCATAGCTGTGCCTCCTTCTTTGCTCAGGCAGTCAAATATATTGTGTAGGTCCTAGTGTCTTTCTGTCTGTGTATGTGTAATTAAAATATATGTTGAAGTATTCCCCTTTCCCTTGGATTTCCTGCCTTCACCATAAGTTACATGTTAATTCATTGCACAATTGATTTCAAGTTAATTCCTATTTTGTAAATAAAAATACCAATAAAAATGAATTTTCAACAGGAATGGATTAGAATGCTATTAGAGCCCTGCAAATTAAATGTGGAACTTCTAAGGTTCATCACATTTTAATATATTCTCTTAAATGTGCAACTTCAGTGGAGAGCAGTGCTGGCAGAATGAAAGTTCTGTCAGGAAATGATGAAACAGTTTGATTATTTTCTTGTTTCTTCAATCCTGATAAGAAAATGATCCCATTAGAGATTTAGCCAAGCTTACAAATAACTTTGCAGTTAATCAATTACACATAGTGAAAGTAATACTCATCAATTAATTGTTGGTGAGACTCTTTCTTTTTTATTATTATTCTGCAGCAGGGGAGAAAAGGACCAGTATTTGAATTAGTGTCCAACTTGTTGTTGTTATGTGCCATCAAGTTGTCTCCGAATAATGGCATCCCTATGAATAAACGCTCTCCAAAATGTCCTATCCAGGACAGCCCTGCTCAACTCTTGTAAATTTCAGATTGCAGCTTCCTCTATGGAATCGATCCATCTCCCATTTGGTCTCCCTCTTCTTCTGCCTTTGACTTTATTATTGACATTATTGCCTTTTTCAGTGAGTTGTTCCTTCTCATGAAGTCTGCAAAATATGACAGCTTCAGTTTTGTCACAGGAAAATTCTATGCACATTTATTATTGTTCGTATCATTATTCTAGAAAAACACAATGTGCAGTCCTGGACTTTTGCCAGCTGGATAGAAACCATAGTAAATGGGTTGAGTGATGGTCAGGAGGAACAACATGTACCGAAGCGGCGCAGAATCTGCAGCCATTCAGATGTTGTACTGCAGATGTGTTGCTCCCGTGAAACCAAGACACCAAGTCCAGTGGTCAAGATTGGTGGAAAAGGGTGCAAACTAAAAACATCTAGAGCAGCCTTCCCCAATCTGGAATTATCCAATTTGTTGGATAATTATAAGCTACTTTAAGAAGACTGTGCTGGTTAAAACCCTCTAGATTTTTTAAAATTGGATGCAAATGAATACATTTCAATTCCCCCGGGCTTTTATGGAGTTTTGGGCTTGCTTCATTTTCATATTTGCTGTTGTTTTACTGAAGACCTATGCTGTATGCTGAGTAAAAATTTATGGAGATAGGTTTCTTGAAATAGAAGTTTTCTGCTCTTTGTAGGAGAGATATTCTGGAATTTAAAAAAGAAAACAGCACAAATCCCAGAGGGTCTTACGCATTAGTATGTTTGGTATTTTGTTATTTCCTGGCCAATGAAAAAAACAAGTAAGGATGGGTTGCATTTTAGATTCAGGGAAGGATTTTTCACCTCCTCTAATGGTTCTTTACATATCTTGTAGGATGCCTTTGATTATATAACATGTAAATCAAGAAGAGGTGGTACCTTGGAGAAGACCAACCTCAGTAGTCTGTTATAGGCAGCTACATCACAAGAGATTCTAAATGCAAATAAGTATGCCTCCCATCTTTGTTATGCAAGCCATTCCATGAATTCCACTAGCCTCTGAACTTTGATTTCATTTTTGTGCCACAAAGAATACATTTTTGTGTCCTTTTGTAAAAGATATGAAAGAATCCTGTTAAAGCTTCAAGTAAAATCAATTTGCCATTATTTGAAAAATACACCTTAGTATCCGTGGATTATTTCACAGAACTTCATTTCCAATCATTTATAGTTCAAGAGACTCTGACTCCAGACACCCATTTTCTTATGTATAGTTTCTCTGCCTCCCACATTCTCTTGGCCATTGATTTGTTCCTGGCAAGCCTTGATCAAACGTATGGTTTTTATTTTTAATAACAGTTGTCTTAACAGTAGAACCGTTTGTCAGCTCATTCCATGGAACAGATTAGTTCCTGGAGTTGTTTACATTGAAGGAAAGTTTGATAGAATTGGATGGTTTCTTCTATTTTGATTTAACATGAAATATGTTTAGTTTTCCAGCCTTATTGTTCCTTTCACAGCCATTTTCTTAAAAGGGGTTTACTGTCAATGAAATCCAGTGGCATCTGAGCTGTAACTCTCAGACTCTGATTGATTTTACTTTATTCCAAAAACAAAACACGAATAAATGGAAACCTATGACAAATTGCTTAAGTCCCTTTGTTTATTTTGTCTTAGTCAAACTTTCTCTGCAGATTGCATGCAGATGCAAATCTGTGGACATTCTCCCTGCTTGCACGCATTCGTTCTGCTAGCTCATCAGTGACAATTACATTTCAATGACAGATTGATCTGAATATTCGCGCCCACAAAGAGAATACAGCATCATCCTATTAGGCACCGGGTCTCAGCCCTTCCGCCATCATTTCAAAGAATAACCTGGTCTCTTGTTTCCTCTCCCTCTTGTGCCTTCAGAAATGCAAGGAAGCCCACGCAACCAGTTTACCTTCAGGCCGCTCCCACCTCCACCTCCACCTCCCCACGCGTGCACCTGCAGCAGGAAGCCTCTTTCAGCAGGCGATTCGCTCCAGGGAAGATCGATGACCACCCGCAGCCAACCCAGCCCAGCTGCTCCACCTCCGCCAACGAGCACACAGGACCCGGTGCATCTGCACAACAGCTGGGTCCTGAATAGTAATATACCGCTGGAGACCAGGTAAATGGAAAGCTTTATTTGGACCTGTTTCTGTGCTAAAAAGAGCATGCATGTGGACAAAGAAGGAGGAGTCAGAATAGACTGATCATCTGCTAGATAAATTGGTATGCACAATAAAAGAGAAATACAGAGTAGCATAACTGCATAGGAGTCTGCACTACAATTTTTGCTTTTTGTACATATCAGTTTATTGTAAGGCTGGTCATCCGTTCATTGACCCACTTCAGACATTAAATGGACCTGCATAACTTTGCTCACACTGTTCCTCCCACTCCTACATTTTTAAACAAATCACAGTTCCCTGTGATGCTCATACTCAAAGAACTGTGGGTGGTTTAAATTGTGACTACAAAAAACAAAACAGGATCAAATCCTGGCTTGTTCTGAGGCAAGCGTATCAAACCACAGTTATAAAAGCTCAGATGTCACCATGAACTGTGGTTTGTTTAACGGCAGGGGATTTGGAAAGAAAGCAAATAGGGAAAGAAGGGCTATGTGGGTATCTTGGAGGATTATTTATGCAGTGAGTAACTATGGCTTTCCTTGGCATCTGAGCAGGGTGACTAAATTAGTTCAAATTGCGAACTATCAGTTCTGGAAGCTGCACTGCAATAAGCTCCACCAGGTGTTTGGGACTTCCGTGATCCTTCCTCTTGATTAGTAGCTCTCCGCTGCTTCCATATGGAAGCCAGGAGGGAACGAAGATGTAGCCATTTGTCAGCTACTTGTCAAAAACAGCAGCGGTATGTGTGTCAAGGGACTCTGGGGAAACTCTGCAGGGTGGAATTATTCATATGAGGGTGCTTCACAAAGTCTGCAGAAAATATGTGCCACTGCTCCAAGCCTCTTTATTTAAAAGCATTATTTCTGAGTATGTGTTTGCAAGAAGAGAATGCGGGGGGGGGGGGGGCTAAAAGAGAATAGGCCTGAGAATTAAGAAGCTTCCAGAATAGGAAGGAGCCTGCTCTGTGCAATTTCTGAGCTCAACTAATTCACATGCAAACATACCTGCTTAGTTTTCACATTAAGCATCCACCTTTGCAATTTACTATGGCTTGACCCTTGGTTAAGGAGGTGTACCAGTGGTCTGCATCAGCATGCTGTTAGATGCTCATTCCCCACCCATTTATGTATAAATTCCGTGGGGCATAATTCAAGGGATGTCAGGAATGGGGGCATTCCTCGGAAACTGGGAAGACCTGACAAATGCAAAATTAATTGCCTGCAGGATTTCCTAGGACAAATCTTAGGATTGGCTGGGTATGCAGTGGCTCCTTCGGGGTGACCTGACAATGGCTGTTTTGTTGGCAACCTCTGGCAAGCATTTCCTGAGCACAGTCTGCCTCTGCCCATTTCTCTGGCCTAGCACCGTCCTGCCGCAACCCTTGGCTAAGCGGTGGCTCTTTTCCATTTCCAAGGTCTTTCACTGTGTTCCTTTTAAGACTGCCAGCCTGACGGTGGGGACAGTCCATTTGTAAATCTTTTCAAGTTTCCTTGTCTCTCCTTTAGCACTGGCTGTTGCATTTTTAAAAGGACATAAAGTCACCCACCTGGCCTACCTTCTGTGTTACTAAGAAGCAATTACAATAACTACAATAAAAGGCACATTGTGAAGAGAAACAGAGTGGCTGGTCAGTTGCTCATCAGATAACGCCCCTTTCTCCACCTGAACACTTCCTGGAAAGAATCAGAGGAAAGGGTTGCCCTTTGGGACTTGAGATTCAATGGCAAGCTAAGGTTTGGCATCAAGTGACCAAGGGGTGGGCATCTGGACCCTCCCCAACATGTTCCGTCCCGACATCAACCGGAATTGGAAAGCCAGCGCCAGCCTGTGGCGTAGGGCTCTGCTTGGGATGGAACGGCTAGTTTTGACGTCAGGTTCTCTGCAAAGGGGAGGGTGCTGCAGCATGCAGGGGGTTGTGACTGGAATGCCAAGCTATTATTTGATGGCGCATTTTATAATTGGTTTATTATTCTTTTGTCCTGCATTTCCCTGAAGGGACTTGTTTTGTTCCCACGGAGAGATGTGCAGGATTGGCTCAGGGTCACCCAGTGAACTTGGCTGACTGAGGATTTGGGCTTGGGTTTTCTTAATGCTGGTCCAAGATCTAGAGGAAAGATGACACGGATGATTATTAAATATTGGAGTACAACTCCCAGCACCCCTGACCATCGGCTATGCTGGCTGGGATGATGGGAGCTGAAGCACAAAACATCTGGAGGATATCAGGTTGAAGCAGCTTAGGTATGGCATTTCTTCTACAAAGCTGTATATGAAAAGTTAGCTTCCTCAGACTATTTTGAGCAAACCATTTGATGAATGGAGGCAGATCAATTGATCAACTATCAGTCTCCTTTTTCCCTTTTCAAAGCTATGTGAAAAGAGGAGGAACTCTTACACAATCAGACACATTTTCTGGCAGCTGTATTCTAGATCGTTCTTGTATAATAGTACTGAAATCTACCTAATAGGCATAAGCTGATTTTTTTTTATTATTTGGAACATTTGTAATCTCAAAGTAGATTTAGAGGCATTAATTTGTGTTCCACTGTAATAACTAGAGATAATTCAGAATGCACATGTTGAGGGCTTATATCCAACCAAATCTCAGTCTTAGTCCTAAATTGCAAACAGCTAGCTTTGCTTCAAGTGTGAGGGTGTGATATGCAAGGCATTTGCAGAGAAGGAATGTTCTTCCTACAGCTGTTTGTATGTATTATCGATAGTGGGCTGAATACCTTTCATACTGTACTTTTCAGTACTGAGAATGTTTACAGCAGCTTCCAATCATACAAACAAGGCATCATTATTAAATTTATTTTTTCAGTATTATTCATCTGGGTAATGGTGCTTTACAAAGAATAGGTTTTACAAGGTCCTGCCAGAAGGGGTTTACACTCAAAAAATAGATTCAAGGAAGTAACAAAAGAGGTTGGAGAAAACAGAAGCAGGGGCACAGAAGTCTTAGCTGAACAACAGCAGGAATTTGCATCTAGAGGGTTGTTCCAAATGCTTCCTGGAAAAGGTGAGTTTGGAGAGGAATGTGAAGCACCTAAAGGGGAGTGTCTTTAGGAAACTTTCCATTCCAGGAAACAGTGGTGGGCATAAGAGGCAGCAAGGGAGAAGTGATGGATTTGTTTTGGGGAGCGGAAGGTCTCTAGATGGGATTTTTACTGTTGTACCTTTGCTTCTGAATGGTTGTGCACCTCCTAAACCACCCAGAAAGCTTCAGTGATTGTGTGGTATGGAAATGAAATGATTAACGATACTATAATGTTAAAGGTGTGGAGCTGCACAATCATGTGTTGCACAAGGAGGTAAAGGGGTTAAGACCCTGCAGCATGTTGAAGTTAGGAATTGGGAGTGGACAGAGAGCCAGTGTGAAGACTTAAGCAGCAGTGTGTCGTGGACAAAGCTAAAAAAGTGATGAGTAGTATCTGAACAATTAACCTGAGTAACAAAAAAGAAAAGATGCACTCATAATAAAAAAGAGAATTCAGCCAGTAAAAATCACCATACACGAAAACACACAGGAGCAGTAACAGTGATGAGGCCCAAAACCAGCTGCCTGTCCTAAGAAAGACTGGCAAAAAACAGTGTTTTGAACTGGTGCCTGAAGAGATTCTGCCAAGCGAGTCTCTCTGCAGATTGTATTATATAACTGGGGGGCCAGCGCTGAGGAGGCTCCATCCTTGGTCTCAGTCGCCTAATGTTTGAAGGTGAAGGCATAAAGGAGAGGGGGGCTTAACATCTGTAATTCCCAGCACTAGGAACCAAAAGTTACCATCCTAATAAACGCCATCGTAAATGCTATATGTGTTTTCAAGCGCATTTGAATGAAGGATGCCAAATTTCTCAAAAGTATTCAACATACTGGAACGAAAGCACCCACTGTCCAAATGCCCTTCTCAGATCTGTTCACCAACCCAACTGCAAGCCCGGATTGTAGAAATGCATTTAAATGTCCCCTTTCCATATGAAATGCTCTAGGTAGGTACAGTACAGGCAAAACAGAATCAAGAATACAGTGTGAGTTCTTTTGAACATGAAAAATGATATACATCAAGCTACTGTTACTTCATTTGTTTTATATTCAGTTTAATGTAAAACAAATGTAAACATAAAAGCTAATGTGAAAACATTTGTTTTTAATTTTCATCTTCTTTGCCTATTATGGCTGAAATTTGGAAGGTACAGTGCCCTATGGAAGTAGCAGAATGCTTGCAAATTGGATGGAAATTGCAGGTTTAGAAGCAGGGGAACACCAGCTGTCTTCCACCGAGGTTCTAGAATTTCACCCCAGTTTAATTGCATCTGAAATGCAGGCACTCAGTTTAAAGTGTTGTGAGCCGGTCTTTCTCTCCCTCCCAGCCCCTCTCCTTTTCCCTTCCCAGCAGACCAAGAAGCTTCTAACTGTGGGCTTTTATTATGTTAAGGCTGACCAGCCAGGACTGGCTTTGTGATGCAAAGTGATTAATGTAAAATACATCAGTAGGAAGAATCTATCGAGTTAATAAACTCACTGATTAATAGATTTAGTTCTGCCCATGCCAGAATTTGATTCCAAACTGAATCCTCTTTCTCTGTTCCCCACCAAACAGAGTTGGGTCCACCCTGAGGGAGGTCTACACTGCTTGTGGCCCAGGTATGAATGCCAGACATTATTTAATTGCTCTGGCATTGGACCACTGGATTGATCAAGTTATACCCGTTGCCCTCTCTCCCTACCTGTTCCACAGCATCTCCCCACAAACCAGCCTCTTGATTTATCTACCTGGGCCACTCAGCCAGGCATTCCGACCCTGACTCGTCTTCTCATCCTAAAAGGCCTGCCTTGTAACGCTGCATGTTGAGAGAAGCAGCCCCAGGTGTTTAAAAGTGCTGCTTAACCCTTGAAAAATCCACTGTGGTCACATGCAGACAACATGCTGAGGACTGCATTTTCATAATGGCGCCCACTCATTCCCAGCATGCACTGCAGCATTCCTGTGTCATGGCATGCAAAAAGGCCTCCGTCAAATCTGTTCAGAGTGTGATGAGGTACGATGCACTAGTGAAGAAGCACAACACCTGTGAATTTCAGGCATGCGCCATCTCCAGGAGCCGAACTTGGGAGCCCCAGCCATCCAGGATTTGGGCCCTGAGCCCGGGGTCCTGCACCCCACCTGCATATAGGCATGACAGGCCCTCAGCAGAATCCTACATACAGTACATCTTATCCAAAGTAGGCTTCCTTGAGTGTAACAGAGCCAACTGCCGTCTCAGTGGGAAGAGGACTGCAGCCTTGGACTACTCGGAGGAGTAGTAGAAGAGTCCTGTATTCAAAGTTATCCACATACCATGTCTTATTATTATAATGTATTGCATTCTTTGCTATTTCAGAGATGTGTAAAAAAAAAGACAGGAAAGAGTGAGGATACTGTTCAAAACATATGACCCTTCCACCTTTTAGTGGCCCAGTCTTACAATCTTCCTTGCATGGAAGGTTTTTTTCCCTCCCTCAGGACAAAGCATACACAACTCATTGCCTGCTCACTTCCTTCTCACTAAAAATAATCATACTTCTCAGGTTTTATGGATACTTTGCTCTAATTGTTCTGGACTGATGATTTACAGGGCCATGTGTTGCCATTAGCTTTGACAGCCGCATCTCACTGTGGCTTATTGTGTTTATAGGATCCTTAAACTCCCAGCAATTCCATAAAATGAGTTTCCATCTTTTCTTTGCTTTGCAAATTATTTAAGACTATAATCATATCCTATTTGGTCAGGGAATTCCATTGAACTCGGGGGACTTTCTTCTGAGTAGACATATCCAAGACTTCATTGGAAATGTGTTAAATGCCCCTGGCCACCTTCCCCATCAGGTGTGGCCACCTTAACAGCAGCTGCAGGGCATGGAAGAGGGGCAATCCATCCCCTCCCCTACTTTCTGTGCAGTTGGTTGTGGTAGTGTAGGTTGCAAAAGAGGGGTGCTGTGAGCAAGCACCCCAGGAGCTAGCCTTGAAGATCCTCCTCCTCCCCTGCACCACATTTCCAGGGTTCCTCCAAGGCAACAGGTTGAGAAAGGCTGTTCTGACCACTGCACGAGCTCTAAGAGCTCCAAGCGTCGATACACGGGTAGTTGGGGTACTCCTTTGCTGTTCAGCCCCACACAGCACTGGAATATGACCCAGCAGCCCTTTGGACTTGAAGAACTTCCCCACTCCTGCATGACATAGTGGACAGGTGGGGAGAATCAGTTCTTAGATTTCTAGGTTAAATAATCCATGCTGTTTCCCTCTACGGCATATTTATTCTCCGCTTCCTCCAAGAGCCTGCACATATCACACATCCTGCTTGACAACAATCTTGTGTGGTTGGTTGCACAGAGATAAAGTACCACATAATCCCCTGTGAGGATTATGGCTCCCATGGCTACAACAGAGACATATGGATGGCTCCGTGCGACAGGGATATGGATGGCCCCCATGGGCAGAGATTTGAACCTGGGCATCCCAAGTCCTTCCCCCACGTACAACCTGCTACTTCTCTGTGGCTGTCAGTGTGGTGTGAAGGGGAAAGACTTTAAATGGCTTCCGATCGAGGGAAGATGGAGCAGCCTAAATACAAGGCTTGAGAAACATTCATGTACCAGGAGATCTGACGATAAAACAGAGACGCCGCTAAAGTTAATGAGTCATTATTCCCGAGTCCCTTTTTGTCTTTGGTATTCTGAAACAAACCAAAGCAAAACAAAATGTAACATGGCTCCATTTTTTTCCTGTCCTTTTGCTTCAGTATCGGTTATTCTGACATACCTCTTGCACGTGGCATTTTCTGTCTAATTAAACAATAATTCTAACCTTACTAGGGGCACATTGCATTAACAAAAGTGAGCAGAGGCACAGAAAATCAGTTTGACAGTTCCAGGACTGATTTTTCACTATGTTCCCTATAAAAGCAGGTAGGAGAGGGAAGGTGAAAATATCTGAAATGTCTTAGCTATAAAATAGAATGAAGGACAGGTTATAAATGTGACTCTTCATTTAAATTAATAGCTATTACTCCAAGATTATAAATGACAAAATTTGTCAGCGATCACAGTGGACCGCTGCTTTACTGTCTCCCGGCAATGCTCTTTATGAGCTGCCCTTATTTGCCTGAACAGTTCATTCCTGAGGCACCTTGTCACTTGCTTGGAAGAGTCGTCAGAGGACAGGCCTCTGTTTGAAGGGCTGCTTGTGTTGAGGGACTGTCCGGCAGGAGCAAGAGTTGTCCATCAGCAGTTGCAGTAAGGTGCAGCCATCCGGGATCCCTAATCATGGCCTGTTATGGGATGGTGTGCTGCATTTCTGTTTCAATTCTAGTCATTACTTTTCAATGGGCATCTATCCATATGCATTAGCAAATGATTAGGTGCCCTCTCTTGACCTCACAATTTCAGAGAGAGAGGATGAAGATAAGGATAGAGGATAAAACAAAGGACAGTGCATAGAGAGCCAGTGTGGTGTAGTGGTTAAGAGCACAGGACTGGAACTCGGGCGATCTGAATTCTAGCTCCTGCTCAGCCAACTGGGTGACTTTGGACCAGTCACAGACTCTCAGCCCAGCCTACCTCCCAGGGGTGTTGTTGTGGGGATAAGACTGAGAGCAGGAAGGGGAGAATAATCTAAGCCACTTTGAGTTATTTGAAAGAAAAAAAGGTGGGGTATAAATCTAATTAATTAATGATAACTGGAAGGTTATCATAACCTGAAAGCACAGGGACTCTCATTTCCAGAATGTGGTATGTGCAGAAGAAAGTTCTGGTAATCTCTTTTAAAGATCTTTCAGTTCTTTAAAAAAGAAAAAGGTGGGACATAAATCAAATAAATAAATAAATAAATAAATAAATGGAGCAAAGAAAGCCCTACTGAGTGCTAGAGGGCTTGTGACTGCATTGTTTGGAGGGCAGGCAAGTCAGACCTTCCATAGGATCCTTCTGGATCCCCATGGGAGGAATGAGGTGGACAGATGGGGCAGGAAGGCTGAACAACCCACAGTGATGCACTGTGTCTACCAGATGCACTGTGGGTTATTCACAACCACCAACCTGCCATGGTGAACTGTCACAACCTGCAAATGCATCCACATCCAAATTGTCACAACCTGCAAATGCATTCAGATGAAAATCCTGCAGTTTTCAGCAGTTTGCTCTGCAGAAAGACATTTTAATATGTCCTTAGTGCTTTTGCTAACAACATTGTACTTAGACACACAGTTTGGGGGCTGTTTAGTTTGGGAGAATCCAGTCTCCATCTAGCAACACCATTCATATCACCAGTACTTTGAGAACAGGTTATATTTTCTTGTCAGTGGAGTACTTACATCTTACCAAACCAACACTTTGTAACAGGGTATTGTCAATAGTTCATTGGAAGATGTAATTTAATATCCATTTTAGGTTTTCTAAAAATAATACCTTTATAACATGTTAACTGCTTGTTGAATTCTCTGCTTTAGATTAATTCCAGATTCACGTGCTTTTTCAGCCAGTTTAATTCTGTTCTTTTTTCTATGTTCTATTCAGCTGCAAATCAACAATTTAAAACCCTTCTGCAATTATCGCATTAGTAATTGTGGGTACCCTTAATATCGTTTTTGTTCAGCATTTGCTGCCATTTTTACCCTGGTGAACTCAACTAACTATGTATCACAGAAAATGGTCTCTATCAATCCATTTATGTTATTTTTAAAAAACATCTAATGGGCCTTCTATTTTAAAAAGAAAATAGAGGATTAAAAACCTTTACCCTCTTTTCTCCAGATACTGTTGAAACATTTTTAAAAATGTGAATCGAAAACCTAGACCGACAAGAATTGATTGTATCTTTTTTCCTTATTCCACATTGTGGTCCTGATGCCGCTCCCACAGAAGTCAGTGGGGCATTTGCTGGCCCTCGGCTGTGGGAATGCCTTGCACCAGAAATCAGGAGGACTATGCCTCTTCCCTCGTGCCGAGTGAAATGTAAGATCCTCTTTTTGCAAAAGCCTTCCCTCTGCAGTATTTTTGTGGCTTTGTGTAAGAACCTAGGAATTCTGCACAGAACTTTGAAACCCAAAGGTAAAAATGTACAGTCTGATGGCAGGATAAATTCAGGTGTTGAATTCAGGATGACATGGCCACACCATGGTATCACTGTCTGCTTTGTATGATTTTGTGAACACCCTATACCAATAGGAATAGAAACCTAAATCTTTGATGATCAAAAGTAATTTAGAAATCTAAGGTGATGTAGATAAATGAGACATACTCCTGCAGTTCCTAAGAGTTTTATCTATTTAAGCCTGAAGTCACCAAAAGTATCATCATCATCATCATCACTACAACTACATTTATAAACCACTCCATTCGTCCAGAGGGCTCTCTGGGAGGTGTATAATATTAAAACAAAATAAAAACATTAGCATTAACATTGGAGCATTTTCCTACAAAGCTGTTTAAGATACATTTTCCACACAAATCTTTCTAAAGCAAATTAAATCCTAATAAAAGTGAGTATTATAAATGGCTTAAGTCATAAATTATGGCTCTTACACAAAAGAATATATACTTATTCTGTACTTACCTATACATATAATGTATCCATCAGCTTCATTGTGTGTGTTAGGTGTATTTACTTTGCCCAAAGGAACAGTAAATGAACACACGTTAAGAAACTCAAGCCTATATTCTAATATATATTCCTATATTCAAGCCTATTTATCCTAATCTTGAATTCTGAATTACATGGCCCAATATTGAACGGCTGGCTGATAGGCTAAAACAACCAGATAGTTTAGATAGACATCTATGATCTGGGAATCATGGTCTATAATCCAGCTCACATTTACATCTTTCCTGCTATCCGTTATGGTTTTTATCCATCTCCATACATAACTCAGGAGAAAGTCCCCAGAATAGGGTCCCATCTGCCCAGGTAAACTCTAAGCTCTGTCTCATACCACATTCTGGAAGTGGTGAACACAGGCAATCAAAGATGATCACATGGGCTTGACTTCCTCTGCACTAATAGTTCCCTTGACTTTAGCCACCTTATCTAATGATCTTTAACAAGTCGATATGTTCCTGCTAGTCAACACAAAAGCTGCATCCCCTGGAGTTGTAACAGCACACGGATATGTTCCCCCTAAGCAGAGATTTGCGTAGTCAGTAGCCCACCCTATGCAGACCCAATCCTGTTTGGCAAGACAATTCACCCTGTTCCGTGGGGCTCACTCCCAGGTAAGCATGCATGAGTGTGCAGATTTGTTCCCACCAAAAGTGCATCAGACTTATTTCCAAATAAATGCTTTAGGGTATATTATCCATCAGTACTTTAAACCCAGAGGGTTCTCAAACTTTCGGGAACAGTTCTACCAGAAGAGCTGGACTACAGTACAATAGCTATTCTTATTTAGATGTTATTGTTGTAACCTATTGTGTGGTTCATTTTGGCTCAAGGGAAGTACAGAAATGTATGAAATGATGATGGCAGCAGCAACAATACAGCCAAAATTAGATATTTTAAGTGTCATCAATTACAGTAGAACACAGTATAAACCTAAATCAATGTTGCATTTAAAAAGGCTTCATGTGTGCAGTTTGCACAGTCATGTTCTAATCTTTAACAGACGTCAAGATTTGTTATTAAGATATGTGAATACTGTAATAGCATGTTGCATTTTTTCATTGGGAAAATAGATCTCTCAGATCCCCAAATGTGTATTTGGCTGTTGAAAATATGGGTCAGCCTTTAAATCCAGGATAGCTATTGCATGGCCTTCCAGATGGTTTTGGCCTAATGCTCCCATGATCCCTCACTCTTAGGTCTGCTGGTAGAGGAGACTGGAGTTGCAGGGCAAAATACCTGCAGAGCTACATATCCCCTGCTTTAGGCAATATTAACTCCACCACCCAAACTAAGCATAGGCAGTTAAATAGTTCATTTGGTACCTTTTAAAACATGTGCGTTTGGTGCAGATATGTATAATGCCCTCTGCTAACACATGGGGCTCCCCGTAGTCTCCCATCCAGATGGTGGATCAGGTCCACACCTCCTTCATTCCAGCAATACTTGCAGCTTCTGTAGACCAGATATGGAGCTCCTGTTTAGTGTCGCCTCCATTAACATAGACATAACAGCTTTTGCCCTACCTGATGTGAGGCTAGAATGCATACAGAGCCCCAGGTAAAACCCACCTTGGCTATATCTGCACTTTACTGCCATCTTCTAGATTCATTTCTGCTGTCTAATATATTGCATGCTGTCTTAATGGATTCATTAGGATTCTCAAGTCAATCTAAAGTCTGTCAGTTGCTGCCTTACTTTCTCCTGCTAATGAAATAACCAAATAACCAATTAATCAGTTAATGCTTTTAGCCACAGGAGAAAGCTGGATGTCTTATGTTTATTGATATGCAATTGAATGGGGTATTTCGAATCATGCGCACATGCACACACACGGGCGAGGGGATAAAAGAATGGGAGGGTGAGGGATTAAAAGAATGGGAGAAGCTTCACCTACTTAATTGTTTGAATCCAGATGCTGTTAAAGCAGGGATCCACAAATATTGGCTTGCCTTGTGAGCCAATCATTTACCAAACCCTGCCCATTCCATACGCATAGGACTTGAAGTGGGGTATAATCTGACATCACACTGAGTTTCAGATCCATTGGGAAGCAATGAGGCTGGTCACTGTTTTCAGACTTCTTCAATGGTCAGCATGAAGCTGAAGATGAGACCTTCCCTTCCTCCATGTTTCAGGCCTGGGAGAGGAGTCCATCTCTTTCATGATACTGTGCTGAAACGTCTTGCTGTTTCCTAATACCTCTGATGCCCAGCACCAGGTCAGAGAGAAGTCCCTTTCTATCTCTCACTTCTTGCTGGTGCAGCTGGTCACCAGCCTCTTCAGAGACTCTCCACTGATTACCGTTGCCAACCTGGTGACTGTATTTGTCAGCTTCTCCATTAAAGACACAGTTGCAGAGCCAAATATTGGGGCTGCAGACATTCCAGTGAAAAATTCCCAGTGCACGGATATGCACACACATAACTATTACGACGCTCACTCCAATATACTGCGAGAAACACGAGCATCTAAAATTAAATGTTGCCCGACCAGCAGCCATGGCATTTCATTCCAAGAGCACTTTTGGTCCGTACAAAGAAGAGCGTGGAAGGGGCTGAACAGGCAGTTGGCAGCACTTCTGTGTAAAGCCTGAAGCTTCTCTAAGAAGGCACTGATTCTCATCCAGAGAATTAGGAGCAGGTCTCCTCTGTGCTAAGTTGGGTTTTGAAGGAAGATGAGACAAAAATCTCTATGCAGTGTTACGGGGCTTCATGTTCCCTGGTAGGGTGCTTGTGTGAGCGAGAAAGTGGGGAAGTGGTTTGTTTGGGGACGATCAGCTTCATAGATGTTATTCTCAGCACTATTGAACTTCCCCAAAGAATCTATTCTTCGTGTAAATTCATCTTCATGTTTAAAAAATTGCTGCTGGAAAATAGTAACATGTGCTGAACAAGCAGCAGTTTGGGGATTCCTATTACAGAATGTTTTGCCATGATTTGCCTCTGCGGTGTGTGTGCGCACACCATATCGTTTTTGATCATGTCTTTAGAATAGTCTTCCAATGAAGAATGTCACATGTTGAAAACACTTGCTGTATTGCTGGTCAAATACCCATGCCAAATTCTAATGCTTCCCCTGATCCTTGACTGAACATTGTAAGAAAAATTCAAGGTCTCGCTTTTCCATTTATGGAAAAATCCATGATGAGACAAGAAGGGACGTCTGTATTTTCAGACTGCAATCCTAAACACACTCACGACACAACTGCACGGTCCCGGCTTTGCTTGCAGCCTTGATTAGGAGCTGAGAAGATTGCTGCAACCTCATAGGTGGGGAGCCGTGTTCAGTCCGTGCCCCCTCAGCCAGCACAGAAGTTGCCGGGGCTTCGGGAATGTTATTGCGTGGACAGGGGGAAGGAGGCACTATTCCAAGGCGCAGCACTTGGATGCCCGACCTGGCTGCAACCCTCTTTTGTGGGCTAGGAACAGCATGGAGATGGTCTCTGCTTCTTTGCTGTTCCTGCCCTCATAAAAAAGGATTGCACCTTTCCTGGGATGAGGGCTATGAAGTACTGTAGGGCGTAGCTGTGGCAAAATAGGCCTAGGGTACCATTACACCTCCACTTAAGTAGTCATCATCAGGAGAAGAGCCTGATACACCAAGCTGCAGGGGTGGTAGGTACCTGGGAGGAACACATGCTAGCAGTGGTGAGGAGGCTGGGTCCTCAAGGGAGAATGAGGAAGGAGGACAGAGTCCTAACCTCCGACTGGGGCCACATGCCTTGAGAAGAGAAGACTGAAGGGGACGAGATATCCCTCTATAAGTACCTCAAAGGCTGGTCGCAAAGAGGAAGGTCAAGCTCTCTTCTTGCTGACGCCAGAGTGTAGGACATGGAATAATCAGTTCAAGTTGCACCAACCCAGATTCAGGCTGGACATCAGGAAAAGCTTCCGCACTTTCAGTGCAGTACGACAGTGAAACCAGCTGCCTAGAGAGGTGGGAGGCTCTCCCACACTGGAGACATTGGACAGCCATCTGAGTGGGATGGTGTAACGTGGTGTCCTGCAACAGCAGGGGGTTGGACTCAATGGCCTTCATGGCCCCTTCCAACTCGACTATTCTATGATTCTATGAACACCAATACTTTAAGAGAAGCATTCACATGCTCCCTCTCTGCATGCCAGGCCTTTGAGAATGGCTGCAGCTGGGGACATGGTCATGCCCAGTGGGCTAGAACTCCCTACAAATGTGTACACAACATCCAAACTTGCTCTGGCATCTTCAGCCTGACTCAGCTTGGGTGCCTAGACTGGCCCCCTCTGAATGACATTGGAATAACCCTTGGCGATGCATTTCCCTTGCTTATTGGCTTACTCCGACCATCCCCTGCAATCTCTTGGAACACCTCATACCTGTAATGCCAAGCCAGTCATGATTGAGTGTTTATTCCTAGGCTTATCTATACTATTAAGTAGTTGGCCAAGTTCCTGGCTCATTACATGGACACTCACTGAGGCTGGCTGTAAATCAGGACAGGTACCATACCTGTGTGTGCTGACCTGACAATAAGCCCTACTGAATATAGTCAGGCTAACTTTAATCATGCCAAGCATTATGTGTTGCATCTGCAACAGCTTCCCTCAACTTGGCTGTCTCTAGAAGTTTTGAATGACACCTCCCAGCATTCCTGACTATTGATCATATTTTCTGGGGCTGATGGGAGTTGAGGACATGAGGTTGAGGATGGCTGACCTTGTTCATAGGTAATTCCCTGGACAAAGATGCATTTAACCATGCTAAGTGCCATCTTAAATTTTACTGTTATACTGCTAAATTATATTGTTTTATATTATGTTATTTATTTATGATTGTGAGCTGCCCCGAGGCTTCGGTGAACGGGGCGGCATAGAAGTCCTCTAAATAAATAATAAATAAATAAATTCTGCCTTCCTTAGACAGCACATTACAGCAGATTTTCTGTGTCTTCTTTCTCTAGGCACTTCCTGTTTAAGCATGGATCTGGTTCTTCGGCAATCTTTAGTGCAGCAAGCCAGAACTATCCCTTAACTTCCAATACCGTTTACTCGCCACCTCCCAGGCCACTTCCTAGAAGTACTTTTTCTAGACCTGCTTTTTCATTCAACAAACCTTATAGATGCTGCAACTGGAAGTGCACTGCCTTGAGCGCGACAGCCATCACCGTCACCCTGGCATTGCTGCTCGCCTACGTGATCGGTAAGTGTGGTGCAGTGTGCTGTGTTTCTCTCCATCTGTACAGATGAGCATCATGTGGGACAACTGAACGTACACTCCTGGCCATATCTATACAGAACTGCCTTTCTCTGAGTTCAGGGAGGAGTGAGCCCGGAGGAGCGTGAGTAGGTTTGCAGCATGTGTCTGCTGCTCCGGAAATGCTGTGTGATGCCCCTTGTGGTCATGGAAGCAGAATATGCTCACAGCCCTCCTCACTCCCTCTTTCCAGGCAGCTTGTCTTTCCTTCCTTCCTTCCTTCCTTCCTTCCTTCCTTCCTTCCTTCCTTCTTTAAATTTTCTGTATGCCATCCAATATCATATGGGGCAGGTGGGCTTAGCTTCTCCCACCCTTCATTGGTTCCCAGATCAGGGAGTGAAGGTGAGACCTGCTTCTTCCTTGTTCTCCCAGCCCACATACTGTACTCTCTTGTGGGAGACTGGGTAGCAATACAGGCATTAGCAGGAACAACTGGACCTTGCCTGGCACAGCAGGTTCCCATCTGGCAAGGCAAGCTCTTTCAGGATCCTGGACAGGACACTGCCTGAAATTGATCCACCAAGGGCCGTTGTCTCCGCAGTGTGCAAGGGCCTTCCAAAGCTTTCTGAAGGCTGGCAGATGTGGAGCTGCTGCTAACTCTGCCTCCTCTGGCAGAGCAGAGGAGCAGTCTATTTTTTGAAGGTCATCTGATTCCACAGTTGCTGCCTCCTATGAGGTGGAGGTATGAGGTCACAGAATCAGTTACTGGATGAAGCTGACCACCCTCTGAGTTCTCTGCATGAAAAGGCAACTGAGGTTGAAGCACATGAAGCCTGCCATATATAATACAACATATGGCAGAGCCTCCTGGGAGGCAGTCATCTCCTGGTGAGATACCCGTGCCTTTTCAAACCCGCCTCTGCCCCCATTTTGCAACCAGTATGGAAGATGGGAAGTCATCCAAATTCTGGGCATGTTCTAAAAGAAATGTCCCAAATTGTTACGTTTCAAATGTAGCTTCAAGAAGAATTGATGCGAATGGAGACTTGTTTCTCTTTCTGTTCTCTTCTCCTAGTTCCTTCTCTGTCATGCCAAAAGATCAAGGAGAAAGGGCTTAGGAAAAGCTGGTTAAATAAGGAAGTCCATAAAATTAGATTGAGCTGGAGTATATAGAAAGTACCTTTGCTCTAGCAGTACTAGAATTGCTACAGAAGTTGGTTGGCGACATATTCGAGGGAAGACAAAGGAATAACATCACCCAGTACCCAATTTACTCATGGGATTCGGGAACAGAAGAGGAGATTATGCAATTTGTTAAGAACTTAATGGATTCATGGAGGCTAGGTATTCCAATGGTTATCTTCATGTTAAGAAGATGTATTTGATTAAGAACATAGAAAAGCGCCTTATAACAAAGCCTTTATTTATTTATTTTAAACACTTCTATGCCGCCCCCATCGCAACAAAGCCTCAGGGCGGCTCACAACAACCTTTAGAACCACCAGGGAGCGGCTGCAAAATTTCAAGCATCTTCAGAAACTATCAGCTACTCTAAAGTTTGCACCCAGAGAAAGTAATGAAGGTCATAGCAAAATCCAAACAAAGTTGTCATCGTCAGTGTGTTAAATATTCATCTAATCCTATCAATCAGTTCAGGTATCTCTCAACATTTTAATTAGGTTCCCATTGTTATTGTTGCTTTAATCACCGAAGTTGCTCGCATCAATATTATTTCTAACATGTAAATATGCTTCAAAGGAGTGTGGCAAGGCTTGGTCACTGTGAATTGATCTGGAATATTGAATCCAAAGTATAAATAAACATTGACTTAATTCATAGAATGAGCAGTGGCCCTGGGAGGATGGCAATTACATGCGTTCTCTTGTACCCACTTTCATGGGGACCAGTAGCCTGATTCTTACGCTTTTATCTGGGAACACACTTTTCTGCATCTTTGCACAGAGTATCTTTGGTCTTCATTTGCTATGTCCCTCTCAAAACTGGTGTGAAAAGGAGCTGCTGTTTCGTGATGTTGGCTATTAATTGTTTTACTAAGTCTCTTTGCTGCTGTGAAAAAATTAGAAAGCAAAAGGTTACTTTCTAATAGTTATCTGGTCCATCCCCAACACATGTTTTAGCTAGTACTGTAAACACATTTTTTCTCAAATGACCACATTTGAGGTCAGTGTCATATTAATTACACAAAACTAAACAGTCAGGAGAAAGCAGTCTGCAGGCACTGTTAAGTAGTACATTAAAGGTATGGGCAGATGGTTGTGTTTGAAGCTGCATAGGGCACTTACTGCTGTACAGAGATGTATCAGGACCACGGAGAGAGAGTTTTGTGCTTTTGTTGGTTTGTTTCATTTTTTTGCTGCCCAATAGCCAGGGCATTCTGGATGGTTAACAGAAATTAAGAAACATGCACCCACAAACACACACACACACACACACACACACACAGAATTAACATAAGACAACAAGACCAAACTATCAATTGCAATACAGGGTGCCACAACCAAAAAGGCCCTCTTCCAGATAGGCAGGAGGGCCCAGATTAAGCTTTTTCAGGACTGGCTTAGTTACAGCCTCTTCTGAAGCCTCTCTCAAGGAGGCCTTTACACCCTTCTGGACTCAAGGAGAAATCCCTTCCTTGATTGTTGTAATGAGCAATGGCGGACAAGGGTCAAGCACACAGGTGGTGGGAATGAATTGATGTTCCTGGGAAAGAGCCCACCTCCATTATGCTGTGTGTGGCTTAAGCCCCTTCCAATGGAAACTGCAGTGTGGGGATAAGTATTTTAAACCACAGCACAGGAGGACGGGTTAAGTACTCCCCTGTCCCAGCAGTTGCTCTTACCTTTGGGCAGGAAACCAACATTCACGTCGATTGCTTTCACACAGCTAACATCAAGACTAGTTTGCTCCGAGATGCGCATAGCTTATGGCATTTATGGTTAAGACCCCAGCGCCAGGTTGTTAGTTTGTTTGTTTATACATTTGTGCAGAGTTGGCCAGGACACAAACTGCAGATTTTCGAAGATCCCTAAGGATAATCTAGTTCAATCCAGTATTGAAACTGAGGTGGGATTTGCTGTGCACAAACCAAATCTTTATCCAAGCTCTTCATAAAATGATCCAAGAAAAGTAATTCTCCATCTTCCCCAAGCACCTTGCTGTATTTGACTAACTCCTCATTTGGTTAAGATGTTTTATCTGATCTAAAATTACTTCTCTGTAGTTTAAATCCCTTTCATGTGCCTGTCTTGTAGTGCAAAGAAATTTATCTCTTTTGTGGAAATCTTTTAAGTATTTTAATGCTTTGAATCCAATTTCATCTTAAAAATATGCCTTGTCTAGTAATGTAAATATAGGTCTACCCAGCTGGATGGGGGGGAAATCATACTGTTAGGGCTGCTGTCTAATTAAATGCATTGTAGTTGGTTAATCATATGATTTAATTAATTGTATTAGCGTGCATTTGTGTATTATGAAAACAACAATTCTGAAACAAAAGGCATAACTTTGCTGTCTTCCAGGTATGGTGAGAATTTCCAGGGGAGGCTGGCGAATTCTGTGCTTTTGGGGATCTTTAGCCATAGCAGCTTTTATGTTGTGCTTAATTGGGGCTGTCCATTATGTTGAACTCCATCCTCCCAAAATGTGTTCACCAGCATGGAGCACCATGGAGAGATCCTGTAAATCAGTGGATTAGGCACCCAGTGGACACATGAGTCACCAGTTCTCTCCCCTGCCACCCTGGATATCTCTAGGAAAATGTCAGGCCAGGATGTGCAACCGAGGATGTGGATTTTGCAAAAAGGCAAAAGGTTCTGAGAAGAGAAACCTGAATGAGAGCAAGGTCTCCTGTGAGGAAAAGTCACTTTTGGAACTCTTCACCTGGGGAACAGATAAGAGGAACATGATATAAATGATGGCTGGTATGGAGAGTGGAGAGAGTGACACATTTCTTCCTCTCTCATAATACTAGAATGCTTAATAATAGAATCTGAGGTCTTCCCTTCTATGGGAGGTAATGACTGACTGATTTTTACACAGCATGATTGCTGCCAACTGGGATGAAAGGGGATTAGGCAGATGACTGGGTCTCCCGAGCTGCAGTCCAACACTCTAACCACTGTGCCACCTGGGCTTGCTCAGGCCAGTCCTGCTCCTTATATGCTTGCCATGGGCCAAATGACTTGCATATACTATGCATTATTTTATGACAGTTATTATCTGCATTTTATTATCACATAATCCCATGGTGGAGTACAAGCAACGAAACAGAGTAAGCTAAAATACGGTAGGCATGTCATGAGCGGAGCTGGAGGTTAGACTAGAGGCCCAGGAGGGCCCTTCTGACTCTCTTTGTTTCTATGTTTCTAAGCTTTTTGAACACCCCCCAGAACCACCACTCCCTGAAAGTAAAATCAGACAGAGCAGAGCAGTTCTCTTTTCAGTTTAATTTTCACTCGTTCATCAGCCTGAGCAAAAATGCCAGCCCGACTCCAGGGAGGCACTTTGGAAGCCATCTTGTGGGTTGTTCAGAGACGGTCATCCCCAGTGCTTATTTTTGGGGGACAGGAGGGGACTAATTACTTAGTTTTTCCTTTGAAGCAACTTTTGGCCACCAGCATAAGGGGCAGAGGTGGTGGGAGAGCTCGTTGCAGCCCTCCCACACACCAAAGCCTCCCTCAGGATTGTCCCCCTTGATGACATGGCAACCTTTTATGGCAGCATTTTATGAGGGGAATGGAAGATGCCCAGAGGAGCTTTCCCGTCATGTGTATCCTTCTCGCACAAAAAAGGAAAAAGGATTAAAAAGAAAAGAAAGAAACCACTAAAGGGGAAAGGAGCACTGCAGCCACTACCTGATAAGCCGAACACACGCACTCATCAAATTGCTAGTCATTCACCATCCAATTAGTCATTCACCACCCAATTAGCCCATGTTTTTGTGCACCCCCAAATAATCCCTGCCATTTTGAGGCACACACTCTCAGCAGACAACTTTCCACGCAGCCTAATTATCTGGCTGCAGTTGCCTTTCCTTGGTGGGAAGGCATTCTTTGATATGCCTCTGGCAGCATTGGGAGGCAATTGGCAATGCCCTTTCAGGTCTCCTAGAGCTGAGCTGTGCACAGTTCTCAGACTATCCTGTTTGCTTCTCTCTCGTCTGTGGAGCATGTTGTTTGTAACGTTTGGCTGAGAACTGATGGGAGGAAAAGAGTGGGTTTGTCTTGTAGACAAGCAAACCTGGATAAACAAACTGAGTTTGCAGGAATGCAGTATGCTGGTGACATTTCCCAGCTGTATTTTCTAAACGTACGGGAAATTTAATATGATACTGTGCTCATCTCACCCCCCTCACACAAACACACACACACACACACCAGGTAACCACCTCCCCCATTCTCTGTAGGCTTGATAAATATATACCATGCTCCTCCACCCTTATATTTCAGCCAACTTGCATATTTCACTTACTGCCAAACTTTACAGAACACAAGTTGACAAGCTGTGCTTACACAGAAGGTAGATAAGAATAAATTCAATTTAATCATTGGCTTTGTAGCAGATGGTGGGTTAATCCAGTTTACAACATGTAATCTGAAATACACACACACCATGTACAGTTCTGCACTTCCTTTAGCTATATGACATGAAGTGTAAGATAAATAATCAGTCATCTTAGACCTAATAGGGCACCTCTAGTATTTAATTTAAATAGCAGAATTCCTGTATTTACTTCTGTTTTCAAGCTCTAGTGCCCATACTCCAGGTGTATTATTCTGTCTCATTGAGAGTCAAGCAACCCAATCCTGCCCTAGAAAGCTGGTAGAAGAATTTGGGATGCTCTTACTCCTGAAGGCATTACTGAGGATGAAGTGGGTCTGGGAAGAAGCTGGTGCTCATCCTTTGAGCTCCATCATCTCCACCGAAGTCAACAGCTGCCTGAGAAACCCTAGGAGAGCTCTCCTCAACCAGTTCCTCTCCAGGACTGTAACTCACATGATTCCTAGGGATATGTCATCCCAGTGGGAGAACTTCTGCATGATGTGGGTTTGTTGAAAGCTGGCTTGTTCTCCCATTTGAAGCCATCCCTAAGAACAAATCATGATCTTTTGACCATGTGCAAACCACCAACCAGAGTCATGGTTTACTGTTGGCCTACAGTCTAGTTTGTTTAAACCATGGCTTGTGGTGATGCCAGAATGCAGAGCACAGCTTATCCCTGGCTTGTTTGCAGTGTTGTCTGCCCTGGAACAGAAGCAAGTCAGCAAGAACTGCCTGAAAATGAAAATGTTCTGTGAAAGGGTCAGAAAGACACAAACCAGAAATAAAGGAAGCAAGCCCCAGCTTGTTTGCTTACCTGCAGGACAATTGACAGCTCAAGCAGCAAAGTGTGGTTCACATAATCATTGGCACAGTGTTATTGTGTAAGCCAAACTGGGGTCTTGTGACTTTCTTCCTTGGCTAGGAATTTTTGCCTTAGCAGCTGCATGCAATCTGCCAGAGCTGCCTGTTCAATGGGAGCCATGGTTAGGCAGCTACAAGGACAGAGCCTGCAGCACTCTCCAAAATGCCTTTACTTTTATTATCAGACCCTCCTGATCCCATTCATGTGGAATCATCTGATTTCAGCAGGGTTGTGCTAAGGACCAGACTACACTTGATGTTAACTCAGCCTTCGTTCCTGCCCTGCATGTCATTAAACCTATCAGGCTGTGGCATCCGATAATTACTGGGGTCATGGCAGTGGCAGGGGGGAGTTTTTAACCCTTCCCTCCCCTGGTGCAGTCCTGAGGAACTTATCTTTTCTGTGACTAATACTTGCATTGGCAAATAAAAAGTTCCCATCAGAGAATTCCATTTGTTATTTTTACTGTTGCTTTCAATGCCACGTGTAGCAGGACGCTGATTTCTTCACGTGATCCACACCACCCGTAGCTGCAGTTCTTTGCCATGTGCTGCCAAGTCATCAACCTCCTAACAATTGTGTTTTCTGATGCCCTTTGAACAGGCAGCAGAAATCCTATTAGAAACATTTCATTCATTCATTCCTTTAAAGCTTTTACATACCATCCCATTACTGGCTTCTTGGGATGGTTTACAACAAGCACAAAATAAGATAAAAATGGTACAGCATCCACTGATAAATATAGAAACCACAATTAAGACCAATTGACAATTAAAATAATGGGAAAATTAAAAGGTTTTCACCTTGCACCAAAAAGAAAAAGTGTGGGCGCCAAGCAAACCTCTCTGGGGCACTTGTTCCACAGTCAGGGTGCCACCACAGAAAAGGCCCTCCTCTAGGTAGCCACCCTCCTAGTATCTTTCAAAGAGGGCTCCTGAAGAAGGACCTCCACCTCAGGTCTCAAGGGGTGGGAAGGCAGGTAGGGAAGAAGGCACTCCTTCAGGTATCCAGGACTCAAGCTGGATAATTTTTATACCACCCAATAGCCAAAGTCTCCCTTACAAAACATTATTCATTTTAGATGTTTAACATGTGAGTAGGTAGCACACAGTTGCAGGAATTCTGTTGCACAAGCTAATCAACCAGCCATCTCTTCTTCTCAGTTGCTTTATTCTATCCCTCCTTTCAGCTAGGTTATCCGTCATCTGCAGACACACAGTGGCCCAAGCCCACTAAGTATATCTTTGGTGGGGCAAGGGCATTGCCATTTAGGTTTGCTTCTCTTCCTGAAGATTGAGTCTACTTCTGCAGAACTTGGGTCTCCTCCATGGCACACTGACATCCTTCTCTTGTTTCTCAGCGGCTCCATTTTCACTACAATGGTATTGCTACTCACCCCCAGATTTTGTTATTAGTGAACGTGATGGACCTAACTGAGAATAATAATATTTGTGTGCAGTGAAAATAACTCTCTTTCTGCAACAGAAGGACGTTTGAAATCAGGAACAAGCTGACTTCTAGGACAGATTGACTTGACAACTTTCATCCTTTTGTCACCATTCTTATGAAGGCTTAGTTGGCTGGAAAAATTCTTAAATGCCAAATCATTGTGTTTCAGTACCATAAGTAAATATATGTATTATAACAAAGAGCTTACTTCGTTTCTCCAGTATGGTGCATCTTTGTTGCTTTCGCTCTTTTTAACGTGCTTTCGTTTAAATGATACAGGCAAATTGTGTCTGTGTTTGAAGGGATCCCACCACAGTGCATTGGGCTTGCCATGCAATTTTACGACAAGCACCATTCCTAGAATTGTGGTTCTTAAGTGCCGGAAGCTATTCTTCTCTCCCTGTTTCCCGAGCTCAAGCACTGTAATTCTGAGAAGCTGCTTCTGGGAAGCACCTCCTGCCCAACCCCAGCATATTTTCTGGTATGTCAGTATATTGAGAGCAATCTGACACAACGATCCACAAGAAAACTTTGAATTCAGTGACTTTGCCATTGTGAAAGAAAGCAAACACATGCTCAGACTTAATCCACATACATTTTGAAAAGCCCTGCCTTGCCCTGCTCTGACTGCACACTCTTAATGAGTTAATGCAGAGTGAAAGCACAAACTCTGCTTTGCCTATTTAAATCAGGGCTGAGATTTGCAGCTCAAATGCTTTAGGAAATAGGGTGATGCTGAACCTTCCTCCCAGGTCAGGAGTGGGCAGTGAAAGGCATTTCCAGCCCAGTTCCCACCCCCCACTATGAGCGTTGCTCCCCTGCCTCTCCCCCCACCAAAAGGGCGAAGGGTTAAGAAGTTAAATCTGTCCATTCGGAGGCATCATTCTAAACAGCTACTGTGGCTTAGAATGTCACTATTCAAAGGAGATAAGCAGAAAAACCTGAAATTAATGTATTCTGAATAAATTTTCAAAAACTTGTCAAAGGATCATACCATTGCATTGTTTTCCCCACCCACCCCCAACCCATTAAGGGCTGCACTTTGGTGCTACTTCCATGCCACAGAAAGAGGGAGCGAGCTAAATTGGTCCATTCTAAGCCTTCTCAATATTATGCTATTGAATTTCAGCAGTGAAATATGACTTTTCCTCACTTTCTGTTTAAAACACAATAGAAGCAAGTGCAGAGTAATGCATGTTGAGGGGAAAAATCTCAACTTGAATTTGAAGTCTCAGTGATGGAAGGAACTTCAAATTTTGGAGGAGAAGGAGGAGGAGACAGAAATGAAAGAGAAAGAAGAGACAGAGACAGGGAGGGAGAGGGAGAGGGGAGAATAAATGGAGGAGGAGGAGAAATCAATAGTGAAAATTCTGTAAATCCCACTACACTATTTTTAATTTTTAAAAACCTTGGCCACCTTTTAGGGCAGGAGTGCTCCCAAAGAGGTGTACCTTTCCACTGCACACCCAAAACTTCTCCTCTCCAGTCGTGACCAGCTCGTTTCAATTTGGCCAGCTTTAGGTCGGTAGAGTGTACAGTTTTCCACCCCAGATACAGCATTCTAACTTCCTCTGAAGTCTCTTACATGCAAAGCCTTTGTCCTTTGAAGTGAAAGCATTTCTGTTAATCACTGGGGAAATTCATCATCCAGTTCTGGCTGAACTCCAAAGAAAAATGTGGAATCTAATTAAACATTTCGGTTTAGGATGAAATTAGCATACGCAGAGTTTCAGTGCAGTTGAAACACAGCCGTGCGATAACTGACTTTTGTAAAAGTGGTCCTGCTACCTTCTTCGTTCACTCAGTGGTGGACATGAAGTAATGGCTGTTCTTTTCTCCGTCTTGCTGATTCACGCTTCTCTTTCTCTTTCTTTCACAGCAGTGCATTTGTTTGGCCTAACTTGGCAACTGCAGCCTGTTGAAGGACAGTTGTATGAAAATGGACTCAGTAAGGGAGGCAAAGGCACAGAGTCTGTGGACACGACCTACTCCCCAATCGGAGGAAAGGTTCCCGATAAAACAGAAAGGAAAGGTATCTCTCCCCACGCTTTCTCGCCCTACTCACCCTTGCACTCAGAATGCAGTGTGCAAACCTATTTTTCCCATTTTGTTCAGTTAATGAAAACTACTTTGTACAAGCACCAATTACATACTCCATCCCTTATTACCGTTTTTTGGGGTTGGGGTTCGGTTCAGTTTGGTTTTAGCAGACACCTGACTTTGCTTTAGATTAAGTTGACAATCCCGTTCAGATGCTCAGCTCCTCTTGTGATTGCAGGTGTGAAAGGGCAAGGCATCCTCTCCAGCTTTCAGCATATAACCTGCTTTCTTAATGAAGAGGGATTATTTAATTGTTTGGTGCAGTTTAATTATTGCATTGTTGTATTTGTATTTTTGTATTGCATTTGTTTTCTTATTTGTTTTCCCTTAGAGCATCCCTGGTTATCCTCTTGTTCCCTCTGAGCTTAGCTGTAATTCTTGTGGTTGCTGAAGGGTGGTTGTGTATTGTTCCTAATTTTAATGCAAAAAAATTGGTGTGGTTTGGTCATGAACCAAATCCGAGACCTGTTAGATTTACTAAGTGTGTGCTTCCAGCAGGGATGAAACCTGCTAGAGCTGATTTGTTAGTAAGGATTGATCAGGCAGTCATCTGATGGGATGGTGTAATTTAGTGTCCTGAAATGGCAAAGGGCTGGACCTGATGGCCTCCTGGCCCCTTCCAACTCTATTACTCTGTGCTGCTATGAGAATTTTGGGACTCCTCCAGGCTGTGGCTGTAGCAACTCTAAAGAGAGCCTGCATGTTCAAATACGCCACTACACCAATGTTTTTATGTTGAGTTCACCAATTAGTTCTTTTAGTATTCTTGTTATTAAAAAGGAAAGCTTTGTCAGCTCTTGCGTTGACCTGTCCAGAGATGCTCAGCAGAAATGTATATATAATAACCTGGTTATATTTCCAATAACTTGAGAAAGGATCATATCATGATGCTGATAAACCTGTTGCATGGCTTTCCCAGCACCTCTCCTTCGCCCTGTAAATTCCTGAGTCACAAGCTGATCGTCATGGTGTGAAGAGGAGGTTTTTCCCGCTGTTTTCCCCCTTTGCTTACTGAAAGCATAATGGTGCAATGATGAACTCCCTGCAGATACACTAAGCCTGTATTTGGCTTCTAACCCTCACTTGGATTGCAGAACTGAATCAGAGGCCAAGAGAGGCATATCCTGCCCTTCTGATACTCTCCTTGAAGTGTTCTCTTCTGAACTGACTATATTTCTCCCCAGCCTGTCTCCCAAACAGGGCATGAGCCCAATTAAGGGAGAGACAGGCTTCCATATAGCCTGAAGTGCCAGATCCTGCCTAATCTTGGAAGCTAAGCCGGGTTGAGTCTGGTTGAAATCTGGGTGGTGACTTGCGTTGTGAACCGCACAGAGAGTTTCAGCAGTGGTTGGTGTAGAAATGTAATTCATTACTAATAATAATCATAATAATGAAGAATTTACATATGGAAATCGGAGGCATAAGAAGGGTTAAGCACCTTCTTGTCCACATTCGTATCACCTTGGGAAATAAGAGTTTAGGGTTTCCTGATATGATATATGACTCTTCCCTTGATCATATCAGGATCTATTAAAATGTGTGTTGCATCTTCCAGGGGAGAAAACTGCCACATACCTTTTATCCAAGCCTGTATATTATTACCTCCAAACTTAGACCTTCTAAGAGATTAGACACTCTCCAGTGTTTCCTTCAGCCTCTGTAATCCCTTTTGTTTTGAAGAATTCGCCATGTTGAAGAAAACTCTGCTGGACTTTCTGGGAAATGTCCCTCTCTTGCATTCACAGCACTTGATGGGTGCTTTGATTGTTATTCCAAATACCTCTGACAATCTGGCACCATTGATCGTTGTGGGACACTATATATCTTCAGTGTAATAAAGCAGGAAAGCTGCTTGGGGATGAATTCAGAGTGGGGCTCATGGAACGGGGTCCTGCACATTTCAGTGGCTTGCTATTGTGGGGGAAATAAAGTTGTGCCATTGCAACACTGGCCTTTGCTTCAGCACCATGGGCAGGGTCAGTCACTTCAAGGTGGCAACAGACAAAGCTGAGCCCAGTCCCTGGTTCAGCCACCCCAGCCTCACCAACACAGACTGGCAGCAGCTTTGCCAAAATTTCGGGCAGGTGTTTCTCCAACCCTACTGGAGCAGCTAAAGATTGGGTGCATGACCTTTTGCATGCAGAGTCTGAGTGCTTCCCGGGCATTTCAGAGCCACTTGGCTCTATATTTTAATAAGTTGCACTGTGATTTTTAAAAACCCAGACTTTCTGTTGATGGCTGGTATTTACCAGAAAAGCATAATGAGATTGATTGTTTCAGGAATCAGCGATGATCAGCACATGGGTGCTCCCCTGTGAAGATAATTGGTGCTTCACAGCTCGGATTTTCAATTTCTTGGAGCTGTGAGAGACCAGTGATTAGGAGCCTGTCTTTGCTGAAAGAACACTAGAAAACGACACACACAAAAAGCAGAAAAATACATTTGTAGCAGGAATGCATTTTAATTTTTTAAAAATAGTCTTTAAAGTCATGGACAAGTTGCGTGGAAGGAGTGGGAGAATGCCCGGAGAATAATAAACGGGGCTGTTTCTGAAGGCTGTTCACTTGTGAGAAGCAGCATTTCCATTTGTCCTGCATCAGTACAGAAATATCAGGCATGGACGTTAATCCTAAGCGAGCTTGGCAAGGAGAGAGGCTGATGGATAGAGCACATGCTTCTCTCTGGGCATGTTCAGCCTGAAGAAGAGAAGACTGAGGCCATCATCATCATCATCACCACCACCACCACGATCATCATATTCACTCTTTATATACTGACATCTGGACGAAGTGGTTCTCTGTGATCCTTCACAGAATTCCTTTTTGGCCAGTCAGATTAAAGCAGGATTATTTTGTCTCAGCCACAGCAAAGCGCAATCATGCGGTCATCTCCTTATTTTATCTATAGCCCATCTTTTTGCCCCTTCCAAGGAATCCGAACATAATCTTCCTCTTCTCCATTTTGCTTTCACAACCACCCTGTGAGGTAGGCTAGGCTGCGAGTCAGTGACTGGCTCAAAGCCACCTAGAAAGCCTCTTCACTGAGTGGGGACTAGAACTGACTCCAACTGGTGTGCCACACCGGTTGTCCGGACCAGTACTGGTTGGACTGGATTGAATGCACTCTCCCAGTGTGAGAAAGTTGCATGAAAAGTAGCATTTTATAGTACTTTTATCCAACTCTTTAACCCCAAAAGACTCTTAGAGCAGCATATAAAATCAGCCTCACAAAGAGGTTTACCTGGAGCCATTTCTTCACTCTTTTCAGCACCAGACCAAGATTTTATTTACTCAGTATTACAATTGTCTGGATAATTTTAAAGATTTGTTGTATTTTATTGTAATTAATTATATTTTAGTGCTATTGTGTCTTTAGTGGTTAAGGTTATAGGGAGGTCATTGTGAGGTTTTGTTGCAGGTGTTTCTGTGATGATGGTTGTGATTTTATTACTGCTACATTTGTTAAATCAACATTACTTATTTTATTGTGTGCTTGCTGTTTCATAATACGCTTTGTAGTCTGCCCTGAGAGCCATTCTGATAGAAATCCTATAAACAAATAAAAGCTGGGTGGCCCATGATGTTAGGCTTACAATCTTGAAAGGGCCGATGCAAAAGGATCAAGGGATGGGGAAGACAAGGAAACTCTGGTGCTGATTCCCCATCTCACAAAGCTCTCTTGAAAGGACCTGCTGTAGTGCAGCCCGGTGTTGCTTGTCATCTTATCCGGATCAGCTAGAATGCAAAGAGCTCAAAGAAAAGGCAAACAGGGCTGCTCTTGCCACTGGCTTCGTCCCTCTCTTGTTGCGGGGGAAGCAGAAAACCTGATAAAACCAGCTGCCAAGGAGGGCTGATGCTGCCCCACGTTCCTTCACCACCCTTCTTCTGCAGCCTCTTGGACAGGCCTCTGGGCGCAGCTTGATCCATTCCCTGTGGATGGGATTACCTAGGAAATTAAGCTGTGTTCCTATTATGCGAAGCAGCACGTAGATGATATTTATGCATTTTGCTTTACAATTATGGAGTATTCAGCCTTACCGTAAGAGGGTGAATGATGGACAGCTCTGCCAAGAAAGTAGCATTTCCACAAGAGCATCGTGTCATGCCTGAATAATATTATCTGATGCTACAATATGCATCTCCCAGAAGAAACGGGTCTTTCAAGCATCTGCAGAAAGTACGGCAGTTGCAATCTCATTTAAAGGCCATCAGCACTGGCCAGCATCACCATTCCCTTTAAGTACCTTGCAGTGCCCTTGACCTTAGAGTTACTGTGCTAAGACAATGTAATTGATTCTACTTACTGTATGTCAATATCAGCAAAAATATCTTCCAGCATTTTACTTGGCCTGACAGGTAATGGCTTATAAAAAGTTTGTTTTAAGTCAATATCTGAACTGTCTTTGGAGCTGCAGAGAGGTATGTATTTCTGGAGGGGTTTTCACAGGGTCTTAATTTGACCTGGGGCTGTAGAGAGGGTGGGGCAGCCTACAACATTCATTTGCCCCACCTATTTTTCTTTCAGCAGGCCTTTTAATTCATCACAATACAGGGTCCACTTTAAAAGAAAAGGGTTTTACAGTAGGGAAGTAACTAATTCACATTACTGACTGTTTACACCTTCACAGAAAGTGGTGATACTCCATAATTGGTGAAGGCCCATTCATTTCTTCTCTGCCCAGAACGGACTTCCCATGCATTTCTCCTTTGGAAATATAATAGCCCAACCAAGTGAGCAAGGCCACTGGAGCCATGTTCGAGCCAGAGCTCAGAAGTCCAGAGGTTAAACTAGGGAAGGAAGGAAGACTAAGAAAGCACCACCTCTCAGGAGTCATGTGGGAGTCTAGATGGAGGTCTTGGGGAGGACTCATGGCATGCTGTGCTGGGATTGTAGGGTGGAGCCTCCTCACAATCATGATAAGTATCAGGCAGGGAGAAAGAAAGGCAGGAGAGCAGTGGGAGAGGAGGCCCTGGTTCCTGGCAGTGGCAACAGCATGCAGTTGTGGTCATTCTTCTTCTCTGGTACCTTCCAAGAACATGCAAGTCAAGGATTCTTCCCCAGGAACACTGCTCAGGCAGAGACACTGCTCATATGGTTTCCACCCCTTCAGTGCAGCCAGGAATTGCTTTGCATTTCCTAACACTTCACATTTCACAATATTTGAGATGTGTGTGAAGCCAGTGGTTGCCTTCAGAACATTCAATATGTTATGGACTTGCAGGTGGCTTGAACCAGGGCGCTGTACTCCAACACCGAAATTCAGGATTGTAGCACTGAGGTTAAACTGGGATGAGGGGGGCGACTGGAAGAGCTTACCCATCTCATCTCAGAGAGACACCTGACCATAGGTTAGGTGAATGGCTGAGAATTCTTCCTCTGGAATCTAAATATCTCACAATGTTTACATTTTGGGATTCTCTTGTGGCATTTCTCCAGTCACTGGAGATATTCAAACCATCATTTATGTAACTGCAAAGCTTCCTTGCAAATGTGTGGGCTTATATTTTAGCTAACAACCAGGTTTGCCGTCAGTAATTTAATCTATATTGAATAATAAACTGTCCTTCCTTGCTCTTAAATGACAGCTAACTTTTTTCCCCTTTGTTTCTGGAGACATCGTGTTTCAGAAAGGACAGGCAATAGACACAGGGGAAATTGAAATTGGCGATCAGGTGATGCAAACTATCCCACCAGGCCTTTTCTGGCGTTTCCAGATCATGATCCATCACCCGATGTACCTCAAATTTAATGTTTCACTTGCAAAGGATTCCTTGCTCGGGATTTATGGCCGACGCAACATTCCTCCCACTCATACGCAGGTATTTTTAATGTATTGCATTGTTTGAATTAGTTGTTTCATGGATGAATTATATTTTCAGAGAGAGAAGTAAATGCGTATTTCCTTATTAATTTTAGTTCTATACCACCCAGTAGCTGAAGCTGTCTGAGCAGTGTACAACAATTAATAAAATACAATATATAATATAAATAGCATCATATAAACACCCTGTCATTGTGGAGTTAGAGGCCCTGTTTGCAATAACAACAACCCATCAGTTTTAAAAAATTTAAAAAACCACGTTTTGTGCATGAGAAGGTGGTCTGCCTGCAGCATACCTTCCCCTCCGCCTCACAGGCCAACGGCAGCTTCCTCGTAGGCTACTGAGTGCAGCATCTGACCCCAGACCGGCCCAATCCAGCGGCCAGCCCATAGTTCACAGCATGGCTTAAACATGATGTTGTCCAGTCCCCAAATGATCATGATCCTGAGCTGATCATGGGCTACATGGTGAAGCAGAAGAGATGGGAAGCCCAGAACCACCCGTGGATTTTTGTTGCAGGCAAGCCAGATCGATACAGGCAACTTACTTGTTCTTAGAAGATTCTGAAGTCCTCGCCCAAAGGACGGCTAAAAATGCACCGGTGATAAATGTGCCATGCAAGCAGCCTGAAAATGCTGGGCTGACTCTTCCTCTAATGCTTACTCTTCAGTTGGTTGTTTGATATCAACCGTCCCTTTTAACCTCCGTTGCACTGGCAGCCTTTGCCGCTTCTCCCTTACTGCCTTTCCTTCTCACCAATTCAAAGTGCTTAATTTAATCTAAGTAAAAGGATAACTTATGTGATTTTATTTTCCTATAACTGTATTTATTCACCAAGTCAGTTTATAAACCACTTGAGTATAAAAAGATGTTTCAAAGCAGTTTGCAACATAAATATGTAAAATACAAAATAACCACAGTTAAAATACTTTAAAAATAGATCATACAAAAATGTCCCAGTTAAAAGCGTTTGAAACCAAAGATAAATATTCTCAACTGAAATGTTAAAATCAGGGGATTGTTTCCAGCATTAAACCTACTCAGAGTAGATGCATTTTGCTAAGAGGGTTAAACTGTTTCACTCTGGAACGTCACCAGGGGGTGTGATCAAGCACAAAATTGGATCATTGGACCATCTATCCCTACACTGTCTACTGTCCGGATCTCTCCAGGGTTTCAGGCAGAAACTGCCTCTTGCTTGGTTACCCAAGATCCAGCTGGAGATGCGAGGAGTAGACCAGGCAGCTTCAGTATGCAAGGTGTGTGCTCAGCCACTGTGTTACTTCACTCACAACTCTCCTTGGACCTGCCTGTATCTGACAACCACCTAAGAAGCTTGGCTTGAAGGTGTACTTTATTGGCTGTGTAATTACCTACATTTTGAGCATAAACCTGACAGCCAATTAAAATGCGTGTTTTAGTTGTAATGATATGCAAACTTCAGTTCTACCTATATCCCTGGAAACACATTACAGCGAGCACTAAAATCATTTTCTAAACATTTTGCTTTCAGAACTAACTCTGAAAGGTTGGAAAAGATAAGAAACATGCCGTATGGAGAGTAAGCAATACCCTTATTTGATCATCTTTGCCATTGTTTTCAGTTTGATTTTGTAAAGCTGATGGACGGAAAACAGTTAATTAAGCAGGAACCAAGACATTTGGAGGAATCTCAGCACATCCCAAGGAATCTGATCTTAATGTCCATGCAAGAAACGGGTTTCATAGAATATATGGATCAAGGAGCTTGGCACATGGCGTTTTACAATGATGGCAAGAAGATGGAACAAGTGCTCATGTTGACAACAGCCATCGGTAAGAACACCTTGTTCATTTTCCCCATCTGACTATTTCGAAGCTTAATAGATATTAAGTCTATTCAGTCTAAGCTTTAAATAAACTGATGTCTATAATGATGGATCATAAGGAGAGTCCTTGCATCTGCAAGCGAATGGAAACTCTGGAGGTGGGTCTGTACATAACCTGAGCTGAACTCTGGAGGTGGGTCTGTACATAACCTGAGTTGAATTCAATTGGGGTCATGGAATGAAAAGTCTCACAGTCTGAACCTGCATGTGGAAATAATTGAGGGGGTGATATTTCTTCTTTCAAACATTTTGAATATACTCTCAGATGTAGATCCTTCCATTATAACTCCAGCTCTGGACTAAATGGCTATGCTGAACTTTCCCATGTTTGGGTTCCAAGAGTTACATTGGTAGGTTACAGTACTAGCTTCAAAATGACATGTGAGACACCAGAATTCCTTTGGCACAAAGTGTGCTCTAATCTGGGTTAATCAGAAGGGTACCTTACTCTTCGAGGAGCTGCATCACCATTGCCTTGCACCACAGGAGTAATGCCTCTCACTGGCAACCTCAAAGACAGCTAGGTGCGTTACAGGACATAGCAGTGAATCCCCTGAAAAGGTAACACCGGGTTTGCGGTCTTTCATCCAAGGAGGCCTTTGATCTTGGTACTGTTTGCCTTTTCCTGCTCCGGTTCCACCACTGATTGCCTTACATTTATGCCATTTTGTATCTTACAGAAGCAGGATGCTTATCTGAAATAAAGTATGGCTTAATGGAAAGCTGAGTTGAATGTATCAGGAAATAGTGAAATAATAATGAGATAGCTTTGAAGTGTAGAGAGAGGTTACTCAGTGCATCAGTACTTGGCCTCTTCATATGATTTCAGTGGTGGGAAATGGAATATGAACACTCAATGAACTCTCCATTGCATAATGAAGCACCACTTGCTATTCTAACTTGTGAAAGCTGAACGTAAATGGGCATCGTTGAACAGGATGGGAATCCAGAAGTGTTCGGCCAGTTCACTCCCCCTTGGCTTTTCGCACTATCACATGGCATTACACAAACCAGAAATAGTTATCTCAGCACCATCTTCCCCAGCTGAATACTCCAAATATCTTAGACTACAGCTCCCATTAGGTCTAGCCAGCATGGCCAGTGGTCAGGGAGTGTGGAAGATGGGATCCAAAGCATATGTCAAACCCCAGGTTGATTAAGGCTGGTTTAGCATATCCTATGAACATGGGATTCGGGTTGCTGTTTCCAAACATACCAAGGTTCAAGAACTGAGAGCAAACTCAGCTTACAATCCTGGCTTGTGAAAGCAGCATCACAGGTCCAGACAGCATGGTCAGCAAACCATTTCTGTGTTTAGCCATTGGCTCCAGGAGGAGCCAAGTGGGAGCAAAGAGACCATCTGCATGAACATATCGTGTATTCGTAATAAGTCAGGATTCTCCGGAAATACATTTTGTGCAAATCTAGCCAATTCTTTGCAGAGTTGCAGCCCTTTTCAGAGTTGTCCTTCCCTTCCCTTCTCCTTGCATGAACAGAAGTCATGGATGACTGTTCCACCAACTGCAATGGGAACGGTGAATGCATCTCCGGCCACTGCCATTGTTTCCCAGGATTCCTTGGTCCTGATTGTGCACGAGGTAAGGATTTGTTCGCACAGAGAGAGAGAGAGAGAGAGAGAGAGAGAGAGAGAGAGCGCATTTAATGAAAGCTCCCAGTCAAATTTTATCCAACCTTAGTCGCTATGATCAACATATTAGGATGTGAGCGCTTTGACTCGCCAAAATCCATATGCAGAGGCTCTTCTGAAGGAATCCTCCTCCAAGGAGTTAAGGGGGATGGAGAACAGAAGAGGGACCTTCTCAGTGGCTGTGAAGGCTTATAGCCTCCCAAGAGCGGTTCACCTGACCAGGTAAAAGCAACTCTTACTCCAGGCATTTCAACAATTGAATTTATCTCCTATAAATTGCAATGGAACTAATTTCATTGATTTTAACCTATATTGTTTCAACTCCTTACAGTACCATCCTACTCTCAGTTTTATAATGTTGTCTTGTGTATATTGTTGTAAATGGGGTTTATTGTTATGCTTTTGTTTATATTATTGCCTTACTTTATATTATGTCCTTTATTGTTATTAATATATACATTTTGTTTTTATTTTGTTCTGCAGTCCACCTAAAGAGTCTGGTTGGCTTAACTGGGTTGCAGAATACAAATTTAATAATACATTTAAAAATAAATAAATAAGCAAGCAAGCAAGCCAACAGTGGCATCAGCAGTTTTAAAATGGCGACCTCATGTCAACTTTTCAGCTTCTGATTAGTTACTGCATAGCACACGTTACAGTCTAAGGATAGGAGGTTGTTATTGTGGTTACAAAAGTCCACATGATTTGGGAGTTTTCTTTTATGCTGGCCAACCTATTGAAATAAATTGAAATAAAGTATTAATCACCCATTCACTCTATCAAGGATGAAGCACTTTTCATTTCTGTGAAACAGAGCAGGGGAAAAAACTGAAAACTCTTTTTCTCTTTCTTCAACTCCTCCACCTTTCCTCCCGAGTTTGTGCAGTTTTGTTACTCACTGGCATGTGTACAACACATACAGGGAAGGAAAAAGAAATACTTTTTAATTCCTTCCCTATCAGCTTTGAAAGCACCTGCTGCTAAAACCCCTGAACCATTCTGACATTTTTCAGATTTCTTCCCTAAGGGAATGTCTGTGATGCATGCCATTCTCATTCAGAATGCCAAAGCAAAACATAGCAGGGGTGCAAGACAATTGGGAAAATCCCCCAAGTTGCAGAAGCTACCTTGGTGTAACAGACGGTGTATCTACCTGTCTGAAATGGGCCAATTCCTAGTCCTGCAAATACCATCCAATTCCGTCAGAAAGCAAAACATCCTGCTATCTCTTTGTCGGTCTTCAAAGGCAGAGGAAAAAAGGAGATTCTGATTATACCCCAACTCGAATCAGGCAGCTTTCCAAGTGTTCCTGACCTCTAACTGAGGCTGACCTCCAAATCGGGCACCAAGCTAAAACTTAAGGCCAGTGCAGTCCCCTAATACAGATTGCAAGCATCAGGTTCTGGTCTCTTCCCCAGATTCTTGCCCAGTGTTATGCAGCGGGAATGGAGAATATGAGAAGGGGCACTGTGTGTGTCGCAACGGATGGAAGGGGCCGGAGTGTGATGTTCCCGAAGAGCAGTGCATTGACCCCACCTGCTTCGGCCATGGCACGTGCATCATGGGAATCTGCATTTGTGTCCCTGGGTACAAAGGAGAGATTTGCGAGGAAGGTTCGTGCTCTTTTTTCTCTTGTTGGATAGCTTCTCCTTTCTTTACGTGCCAGGCATGTCAAACGCTTGAGAAGCAAAGTGGCTATGCAAGCCCAAGGAACATTCCTGTTTTCCCTCAGTAATGCTCTACATCTTTAGAGGAATGGATCAAGCTTATTTCTAATTAGGAATGGATGAATTACTCTATTTCCAGACTGTATTGCTTTCACATGCCTTCTCTCATAAACCTGCTCTGTCTCATTTCCTCATTCATCTGTGATTAAAAAAAAATCCATATGAAAAACACATTTACGTATGAACACCTCTTAATAGATGCATTTGTAATCATACTCCCTCTCAAAACACACATTTTACTGCATTTTATTGCAAAATAAGCATTTTAATTGCATTTGGATACATGTTTTTAAATGAGCACTGCATTCACAGAAGTATAAAATCAGACTTCTTTTATTTATGCAACTTGATTTTACTTATTTATTCATGCATGCATTCCTTAATTGCATTTGTATCCTACCATTTTTCCTCCACGTGGCTCAAGGCAGTGTACCTAGTCTTCCTCCTCGCCATATTATTTTCACAGCAGTCCTGTGTTGTTGGGGATATGTGAATCAGCAAAACTCAAGTTCTCTCCACAGTGGTACCTTGGCTCATGAACTTAATCCATTCCAGGACTCTGGTCATGACCCATATTGGTCATGAGCCAAGTTAAATTTCCCCATAAGGTTCATTGTAAATAAGGTTAATCCATTCTGTAACCATTTCTTTTTTAATCAGAAAAATGTGAAGCAAAGTGACAGAACAAGAAAAATCGTGGCCATCTCCCTCTCCTACCCCGAGCACAAGCGCGGCCATCTCCCCACCCCACCAGCACAACCGAGATTGTGCCCATCACCCCGGCACGTGGAGGGGGAGACGGGTGCGATCGCGGGCACACTGGGGGAGAGAGAGACGGGCACAAATGGGGGTGCACTGGGGGAGGGAGAGACAGGCGCAATCTCAGCAATCTCTCCCCCACCCCCAGCATGATCACGGCCATCTCCCCACTCAGGGACAGGGGGAGATGGCCGCTGTCATGCTGGTTGCGGGGCGGGGGAGAGATGGCCGAGCTCGCGCCCGTCATTTCTGCAAGAGCACGCCCATGATCACACATGTCTTCCCTGCACAATTGCAACTGTGATCGTGGCCATCTCCCCACTCGGGGGTGGAGAGATGGCTGCGATCTTGGTTGCCACCCAGTGCGGAGTTCATGACCCACATCAAAATTTTCATGAAATTTTTGTTCATGACCCGATTTGGTCATGAACCAAGGCATTTGTGAGCCGAGGTACCACTGTAGTCCATTGTGAAGTTTGAGTCCATATCACATGAGCTTTTTTTTTCTTTTTTCCTGAAAATCCATCCCGTTTTAGACATCAGTTGGGCATATGTTTGAAATGTACCTGTTTTGAAATGTGCAATGCCTCGGAGAAGTATTCACCCTCCTTTTAACTCTTCCACACTTTGTTGTGTTACAACCTGGAATGAAAATGGATTTCAGTGACAGGATGTGCACAAAATCCTCAACGCTGTGAAGGTACAAAGTATTTTTATTGAGTACAAGAGAGAAATAAGCAAAACTGAACTAGCACTTCTTCACAGTCTCACTTTTTCCTGTAATGTGCCTAAAAAAGCTCTGGGACAGCCCATTCGCCTACTGCGTCCAAGAGTCACATACAATAAGTACCTGAATTGCCACCTGTGTGCAATGCCAGCACCGCACACTCTCCGATTAAATGCATCTCTTTCTGGAAGACTTGTTGGAAAGTGTGTCTGAACAAACTGCATCATGAAGACCAAGAACCTATTAAAATAACTGCAGAGTAAACCAGGGCAGAAAAACCACTTAGGGTTGGGTTATTTAAAAAAAATCATGAACAACATAATTCATGAACAAGCCGTGGGAGCACTTTTAAAGCTATTAGGACAAAACAGAGAATATGACTCAGCTGGAAAGGGTATGACTCAGCCATTGCTCTTTTAAGAGAAGACAGTCTACTGGAATTATGCTACCACATGTGCAATCTTCCCTCTTAACCCCAGATATATGAGCATGGTATATATTCAGCTATCTCGTTTTAATTTTGCAATTCTTGAATGGTGCAGCTTGGACTGAAAGACCATGACTTGTCTCCCTATTAAGGTCAGGCTCCTTAAGCACTCCATTTTGTACAGGCTTTCAGCCAAGCTTTATGGAAAGTGGCAACCATGATAACTGCTCTTCATGTTCGTGGCATGGAGGCAAGTGATTTCTAGACTTTCTTTGGTGATTTATACAGCTTGATTCAAATAACCACCAAATGCACTGCTGCTGATTTAGCATGACAAGGCCTTCTGACCTATTGGAAGGGAGCTAATGATCTGAACTTCACTGCTGTGCAGTGGTTTCCACACAATCACCAGAGGGGACATGGCCGGTCATTAGCCCAGCTGAGCTGCTCACCACAAGTGATCTGGGTCCAGTCCACCTAGCAGAGGGCTGGCTGACTGCACATAATTGTTGATTCAAATGAAGTTCCTCGCTTAGAACCAGTGCATTTTTTGTCATAGAACGCACAGGAACGGAGTTCCGGCACCTTTTTTCAACAGATTTTCCAAGTTTTAAAAGTAACTTTTGAAAATTTGATGTTTGGTCCACGTGGATATGAATTGCCCTGTCGAGCGTAGTGGGGCGGCGGCAAAATCATTAAAATGGTGCATGCGGGCTGCTTGTGTGTCGAGTCCAATGCATGCGCACTTCGTCCGCGCTGGTTGTGATGGTGCTGCTCAGCTTGTGATTGGTTGTGTGGTCGCGCGCTGAGTGCTTACTGCAGGCAGCGGCCATTATGTTTCGTTACACAACTGACATGTGTGGGTGTGTGTACAGTGATGGACTATGTGCAAAAGGTAAATAATTTCATGAGTCCTGGCACCATTTTTCTTACAAAAAAAGCACTGCTTAGAACCATCATTCAGTGTTGGACAGGTTGGCTGAGCTCACTATCCAAATGAGAGGTGGCATAAGCGAACAGGCCTTTTGCTAGTGGTCCTGTGTCCCTTATCTAGGGATGCGCTGATGAAGCACAGCTCATTGGAGCACAGCCGTCTTCCTCCTGCTTCCAGTCTGATGATGGAACTGGGCTCCTGCAAGGTTTTTTTGTTTTTGTTTTTCTTTCCCAAGGACTTGCATCTCCAAGGTGGGCCATGGTGTTCACAATTTTAAAAATGCTAAGGACATTTGCACAAACATGCTACTTCATTGATTTATTATAGTTGTGCAATTTGCCCAAACCCGAAGTCAGGAACTATGTCATTCCAGCATAATTTGTGCAAACTGAATGGTAGAATTGCATGGTTGTCCACTTCCAGCTTATTTTAAATAGTGCAAATTTCAAGATTTCCTTTGTGCCTAAAAATTGTCAAAACGTCCTCTCGATTTGGGCAACGGGAGGCCAGCAGCATTCCAGGGCTGATGAACTTGTCTCTGGAGATGAGGCAAATGAGGAAAACACACCAGATTTTCACTCCCTACTGGATTTGTCACACTTGGCTACACCTCCTTTAATGCCATTTCAGGACTAGGCAAAGACCTTTCTGTTTTCCGAGGCTTTGCCAGCATGTGGTCATTCCAATTTTTTAAAAAAGCTTGGTGGATCTCGCTCCTCTGCTGTCTCTTTTCAACCCGCTGAGTGCTGTGAGTGCATCCAATGCTGTGCTACCGGTAATATCAGCAACACCATTTCAGTGTAAAATGTTTCTAGCTAGTGCCAACAAGCACCACCGGCATGGTCCGGATCATGGTTCAGGCTAGCACATTTATGCTAGTGGCAGTGTGACACTGGCTTCTTGCCCCTCGTGTTTGTATCTCCCTTGTCCTTTGTTTAAGGAATGCATTTCAGTCTAACATAGAGTAGGATCTGCTCCCTTTTGGTGGGACAGGGAAGATTCTTACTATTTAAATGTTTATGTTGTATTGCAAACTGCATATGGGTTGTTATTAGGTCAAAACAGACAGGCAGATGGAGACTCCTGCATCTTACTTCCCCCTCCTTCCAGTACACCATCATTTTTGGACCGTGACTCTGGTGTAGGCAACACAGCGCCTCTTGTCCCTTCGTCTCAGCGGACTTTGGTTCAGCCGAAGAAGCATATGAACTTGCGATTGACAACCTGAAATCTTTTATGGCATAGAGTAATCTTTTTGTGACTTGAGAACATGAACTGGATAATTGATTTTTTTAAGAGACACAGAGAGAGAAAAAGCACCAGCCAGTTGCGAAAAATACCAGCTGATAAAGATTAGTGAATTTTGAAAACACAAACAGTGGTATAAATCATCTTCATGTGATTTCCTGCAATGGGAAGATTGATTTTTCTAATCAAGGAATTCTTTGAAAAATTAAAAACCTTCCACAAAATCAAAGCTTGCATACAAAAGCACCAGCACAAACATTGTACCCAAGGCCCTTTCTGAGATTTACTTGTTGACGGTGAAATTCCTCCACTGATCTCCAGACCCTCTTGGAGGAAATTATCTTGTCTGAAGCACCTGCAACCCCAGCCTGCTAGCTACTGCTCTGCTAAGCCATCCTCAGGTGTGTCCCATAGGCTCCCTCCACAATCAGGACTGGAGAAAAGCATGGCTCCCAGTATTGTCTCTGTCAGGAAAACTATAAAGAGGTTATTAAGGTGCAACAGGTTGAGTGATGAACTTTTCCAGTCACATTTTCTTGAAGCCCTGCTAAGGCTTTATGACCTTCAGCTTGTGAAGAGCAGCAGACATAATTGCCTCAAAACTGCCTTCCCTGATCATTTTATAGATACAGGCTGCTTCTGCTGTGAGAACAAAAACTGTTTGCCATTCTGAAGCAGCTTTGGCCCTACTGTGTTTCCCACGGGGAGGGAGGTGAAAGCCTGTTTACATAAGGACAGATTCTGGAATAGCAGAAAAGAAGAAATTTATAAAATCCATGGAAGTATTGCCCTTTGTTCTTGGCTGCGGGAAAAGAATGGACACATGACTCACCCAGACAATTTTGGAGGCCCACAGAGCATCCGATACATAACTAATACAGCCACATGACAGGGAATTCAAGCTTTTCACAGGTTTAAATTCTGTTCATATTTCATCATTGTAGTCAATCAGCGACGCATCATCTACGACACAGGCTGTTTTGTTTCTTCCTAAGTATCCTTGAATCTAAAGCGAGGTGCCATCTGTGGACCAAGCCTTGACAGTTCAAAAAGAGATGTGTCCATTGGCCCTTCACCTCATGCCACTAACCCTGCTTAGATCCTCCAACCTCAGGGATCTGTTTTCTTGCCAGTTTTCTGCTTCGACTATTGAATGCCTCTGTCTCCCTCTCTTGCTTTCCAGAGGACTGTTTAGACCCAATGTGCTCTGGCCATGGAGTCTGTGTGCAAGGGGAATGTCACTGCTCCATGGGCTGGGGAGGAGTCAACTGCGAAACGTCGCTGCCCATCTGCCAAGAACAGTGTTCAGGTCATGGCACCTTCCTCTTGGACACTGGTGTGTGCAACTGTGACCCAAAGTGGACAGGTTCTGACTGCTCAACAGGTAGGGTCCCTTTTCACTGATTTGGATTTGATTTCTGATGCAAAATGGGGGCTTGGTGCATGAATAGGTGCCAGCTTTCCTGTTTCACCCCCAAAAGCAGCTTAAGGGAAGGAAACATGTTTCTCACTGATACGAACTGAAAAGCAACATTTTGAAGTGATGCTTCTTTTTGGCAAAAGTATTCTTTGCTCTATGGAAAAAAGGTTGAGGAATTCTCATGGTTCCCCCACACTGTTCAGGCAATCCCCAGGTTATGAACAACTTCCATTTCTGAGGAAACAGAAATTAATCTTTAAGTCGAATTTGTATAGACTTAATGTCCCATCGTGTATAGTTGGCCCTCCCCATTTGCAGGAGTTGGGGGCACAGGACCCATGTGAAAATGGAAAAACCACATATATATCTATCCCCCCAACTCACCAGTGCCAGAGGGAATTCCCACTTCAGGTGGGTGGGGCAGGAAGGCATGCTTTGGAGGTCTCCCACTCTGCCCTTTGGCTTCCTCTCTTTCTCTAGGGTGATGGTGATTTTCCATAGTGATGTTTAAAAAATTAGCAGGCTTTGTGGCAGGTTGTTTGTAAGTACAGGTTTGTAAGTACAGGTACATAACTTGGGAAGTCGTATCTTGGGGACTGCCTTTAGTTATATTTATGGTGAAAGAGAGGAGACAAGGAATGTAGCAGTTCCAGGCTTACTCTGGCTTGCTTTCATTACGCTAAACTACTGTTTAGTATCAGGCTGGGCAAGTTGTGCCCCTGTGATGCTTTGGCTTACAACTCCCATCATTCCTACCCAGTGGTGTCGAAGAGTCGAAATTCTCCATTGTGTAAAGCCAGTCTCTCCTTTAGAAGGATAAATAAATCCAACACCAACTACATTTATTTAGAAAAGGTTCTTTCTGTTTCTCTCATTCTATTTAAGGGGAAAAGGATGGTAAAAACTAATACTAATTACTCCCACTCAAGCCAACTTTTAAAAAAGTAGCCCTGTTCTGCTGATTTGAGTACTACTTTTGCCTACCCAGCTTTTGCTCCTCTCTAATCAAGTTGTCTGCATTTTATGTTGATTTCTATAGTGGGGTGGAGCTGGGGGACAATAACTGTGATTGCTGGCCAAAAATGTGTTCTTCTTCTGCAAAGTTTGTGATTAATTTCTGAGAGCATTCTAAAATCAAGGAATGCTGTTGCTTGGAGATTGCCTTTTGGCTGTCCCCTGGAATGCAGTATCACTTTAACTCAAGTAAAACAAAAGCATTTGTGGCGAAAACTCGTAAGTTCTCGTGGTCTTCCCCCTTCTAAAATGTGAAAGCTGCTGTGGGATGTTGGTTAGAGTCTTGGGACAGGGTAATCTTGGCTCTCGTCTCTGCTCGGCCACGGAGCCCACTGGGTGACTTTGGGCCAGTCACAGGCTCTCAGCCCAACCTACCTCACAGGGTTGTTGTTGTGGGGACAAGATGGAGGAGGAGAATGATGTAAGCTGCCTTGAGTTCCTCCCATTAAATGCAATACAGTGATAATCATAACAGCAATAATAATGATGGGACAGAGCTGTGCTGGGGAGCAGTGATGTGCACTGGCTGGACCAGGTGTGTTTTAATTTGCCTGGTCTTCTATGAAAAGTTCCTGCATTACTCTGGCACCATTAGCACACTCCTCTCCAGATGTGTATTATTATTATTATTATTATTATTATTATTATTATTATTATTATAACATTTCTGTGCCGCCCCTTGCTGAAGCCTCGGGGCGGCTTACAACACAATAAAATACATTGAAATACAATAGAACATAATAAATTACCGTTAAATACAAAAATACAAAAAATACACTGAGTTACAAACATAATAATATAAAATTAAAATTATCAGTATAACATAAGTAAATAAATAATATAGGAGGAGAAAAGAGAAGGAAGAAGAAGTTGCCCTGGCCAGATCATATATTTTAACAATTAAAATGATGTTTAAATACTAAGGTCCTTACCTGGCGCCGAAAAACCAGTAACGACGGTGCCAGGCGGACCTCTTTGGGGAGTGAATTCCATAGGCTGGGTGCCACCGCAGAGAAAGCCCTCCTCCGAGTACTTACTCTCCTAATTTCTTTCATGGAGGGTTCCCGGAGAAGGGACTCTCCCGCAGATCTCAAAGGGCAGTCGGGCATATACGGACGTATCCACTGGCCTACTCCTATATTGATGGAGTAGGAAAACTTTCAATAACCGGATGAGTTTCAAGGGAAGGCAGTTCTCGGTCAGTCTTCTAGGCAAACAATGAACTTAATCCATGTTTGTGCTGTCCACTCCCAGTAGGTATGTGCTGATCATATGTAAGAGCAGAACCCTTGCATAGATGCCACCTGTCTTCTAAACTCTTTGAGTAATTTGGGGAAATAAAAATATTGATCCCCTTTTGGGAGCAAGAAAAATGGTGTGAGTGAACTTAAAATTTCAGACTTTTGCTCTATGATACTGCTTTCAGTCTTGAACACCAACAAAGATCAAGAACTCACCTTGAATACGGTGTCTGGTTTTGGACATTTTATTAAACATCCAGATAAATTGGAAAGGGCTCAGCAAATGGCAGCAAAGATGATCAAAGGGCTAGAATCTAAATCCTATAAAGAAAAATAGGAGGAAATGGTTATGTTCATCTTTACAAAGAAAAGACGGACTAATATGGGGAACTTGCATACATTTGTACTCCTTTTATATTAGTTGAATTGTATTTTCACTCCATCATTAGGTATTTAGCTCCTAGATAGGCCATTTTACTGTAGTTGTTCCAGAAACTTATCATTTATAGACTAATGGCACAATCCTATACATGCTCTGACAAAAAGTTCTACAATCCCAGCATTCTCATTCTAGCCACGCTGTGAGCCTTTTTCTTCTCTTGCCCTCCCTCCCTTCCTTCTTCTTTGACTGGCATTTTATCTCAGTTGTGCTCATTTTTCATGGAAACCATCTCTCCCTCTCAGAATGATAAAATATTTAGTTTTAATTTTACTTTTCATATATTGCACAAGTAAAAACTTATTAATGAGAAAAATACCTATGAGGGCTCCTTGTTGACTTAGGTAATTAAAGCACAGCATCTAAAGTGAATTTTAATGCTGCTTAAATTAGTGTGGATAGGAATAATCAACTGATTTGTCTTCTTCTGAAAAAAAAAAAAAACCTGACCAAGAACTTTTCTGAAAATAAATACCTAACCAAGAACTCTTCAGCTTCCAGATTCATTTTATTGAGGTCGAATTAATCAGTTTTCAGGATACAGAATGTATCTCTAATAATTGTAGAATAGTTGAACATAAACTTCATGAACATTCCTGTTCAAACTTAAATTAACTTCAAGGAGGCCCAGTCTATTTTTCTTCTTAGAAACTTGAGTTATTATGAATTTTTAAAGACACAAAATGAAATAAGTGCTCCTGAGGGTATAGCATGAATGTATTACTAAAAGAGCAGAGGATAACAGTTATTCAGCAGGAGAGGATCATTATGCTTCTAAATAGGCCTGCCGTCAGAACTTGGCATAGTTGGGCAAATGCTGGCTTCCCAGAGGGCCCGCCATTGCTGAAGCTGACATTCACGTCATTGTTAGTTTTATTTGGGCACACACTGAAAGGAGAAGTGCCAGGCCAGGTGTTTGCAGTCTCCATCTTCATTCTCCTCAATGCTTCTTAAGGTGGGCAGGAGTCTCTTTCACGGGGGACTGTTTAAAAGCCACCCACTATTTGAAGGGCTATCCTGTCCAGCCTGATTGGTTTTATTTATAGTATAGCATAGAATCATATAATAGTGGAGTTGGAAGGGGCCAGTAAAGCCATTGCATTAGCGCTAACCAATGGAGGACTCCAATATCTAGATAGGTTCTGGAATAGTGAATGCCAGAAATCTGAAACTGATGAAAAAATAAAAATAACACCTTAAAACCAGGGAAATGTTAAAACTGTGGTGGGTCATAACTAAGACTTGCCAGAACAACCCCATCTTTGGGCTGCATTAATAGAATGCACTGCCAAATCACGTGAAGTATTAGTTCCCCTCTGCTCAGCACTGGCCTCATCTGGGGTTCTGTGTCCAGCTGTGGGCACCACACTTTCCGAAACATGCAGACAACTGGAAAGGATTGGAAGAGGGCAACAAGGATGATCAGGGGACTGGAAACAAACCATGTCAGAGCAGTTTGAAAGAAATGGGCATGTTTAGCATTGAGAAGAGACGAAAATGAGAGAGATATTATCATTCTTCAAGTACTGGAAAGGCTGTCACAAACGGGCAGGACAGGCTCTTCTCTTGATCATTCCAGAGGGCAGGACACAAAATAAAGGGCTCAAGTCACAGGAAACCAGGTTCTGGCTGAGCATCAGGAAGAACTTCCTGACTGTCAGAGCAGTACGACAATGCAATCGATGACCTGGGGAGGTGGTGGGCTCTCCCACACTGGAGGCATTCAAGACGCAGTTGGACAGCCATCTGAGCGGGATGCTTTAACTTGGAGCCCTGCATTGAGCTGGCGGGTGGACCCAGTGGCCCTCTGGCCTCTTCCATCTCGGATCCTATGATCTTCAGCAGGCACTGAAAACAACAAAATGCAGGAGCCAGCCTGACTCCCAGAGTAGGGGAGGACCATACTAATGGAGTCAGCCCACCAGAGGCTCTTCTCCTAGTGAACTTCAGTTGGTCTATAGGTCCATGTCGAACCACTAGGAGCACATCCTCCAAGAACCTCCATGACCAGGCAGGTTGGGAAGGGGACAAGCAAATCCTGTTCCTAAGATTTGCTTTGCAAAACAAGCAGGCCAGGGAGAGAAAATGCAGGGTTTGTTCCAACACATCTAACAACCCGGGTTTTGTGAAATGTAGCTTTTGAAATGGGGAATAAGCACCGGGCAGTTTTATTCATCCCTAGATCCTCTTGGCTTCAGCACTTCAGTCCTGGCTATAGTAAAAGACTTTCCCATTCATATCTAAAGTAGAAAACTGTGGCTTCCTGTAAAAATCACTAACTGGCTTCCGAAAGCAGGATTAAGCCATTAATAGGCAGGTGCATTGCTTCTTTCAGTGCACTGGGCAGGGGATCATACCCCCACCCCTTCTCAGGTAACTTGCTAATGCAGATTTTTATGTAAACAGTGAGGAATCATTCAGTGTTTTGCATTTTCAATGTTACGTGACTTCAGTCCAGCAGGTAAGGGCAGAGACAGAGCAACTGTCAGCCTTGCTCAGGAGCAGTCATAAAAGTCCACTTTTTAATCAAACCAGTCTTTGCCAGGTAACAAAAAAGGACGTTCCACATCCTATTGCAATTTACAACAGTGGCGTACGATGTTGACAAAGTCACAAATATAAATTGTATTATCTCAAGGCTCATCTATATACTTCCCATTCCTTTAGTATAATGCAAAAGCATACGGAGGGTTGTTTCTACCGGAACACATGCCTGTCATTTCATTACAGTCTCTTACATTAATACATTTTATACCCAGATAAATAGACAGCATTAAGGGAGGAAGTAATGCCATTTATGACTCCTAAAACGAAATGATGCATGGGATAAAATTACATAGCTGTCAGCACCCTTTATATCATTCATTCCTGCATTTTATTTTATTAAGGTTTGCTGTCTGTGCACCCAAAAAATAAATCTGACAACAGTTTGTGTCTAAACATGTAAAAATAATGTCAGTCGTATATGAAGTAGCTATTTTCCTCTTGCAAATATTAAAATGTGATTGTGAACCAATCATTTGTTGCTGACAGGGAAAAGAAAGTTTCTTTTACCAAGTCTAAGAAAATGACACTTTAAATAAAAACAAGCATCATAAGTATAGATTGTATACTAGGAGTACCATAAAATTGTTGCCTTACAACTTAAGTGCAAAGTAAAGAAGCTTCTATTAATTTCTGGAAATGTGCTTGGATTGTCCAGTGAAGCTTTTCTCATCATGTCTATTATTTCATTTAAAACACTTAAGGCATCAAGCTTTAATAAAGAGATTAATCAACTTAACATTTTCCTTCACTAATTAAAATTTTGGAGCCACCAGCCTACCCTCAAATGAATTTCAAGTAATCAATTAATATATGGGAATATATATGTATGTGTTTTACCAAACTCTGAGGATAATCATCACCTTTTGAGATAATCATCCATTTAATAAACAGAAGTTGCCAGCAGTCAAGGAAATGTTGTCTTTAGTATATTTGGAAGTGTTTGTGATTAAGAAACACACAAACACACACACTGAAAAAGAAAGAAAGAAACATGCCTGCCCTTAAGTCACAGCCCTGTCAGTTCAGATTGTCCCCATCAAGTCTTCAGTTTAAAGCCTGAGGGTGCAGTCCTAAGGAAGTCCTAAGCCAGGGGAAGATGCGCAGGTCAGCTTCTGCCCTCACTCATGCACTCCAGGCTCAGAGCCCGGTGCTTCCACCCTTGCAGCTGGCAAGAAAAGACTGGCAGCCATGGCTCCATGGCTGGAAGACAGGCCTTGAAGCTGGTGTGGAGGAGCAGGGCGAGGAGGGCGGAGTGAGGCGTTGCAGGGTTGGGGTGTATCATGGGGCACGTCAGCCGTGAGAGCACTAGCAAAAGGCTTAGGAGGCCAACATGCTTTGCAGGGCAGTAGAAGCATGGGGGTGGCCCCTGATAGGATGCACATCATCCTCTGGAGAGCCACGTGGATGGCATTGTTAATGGATTGCTCTTGCAGTCCGTTACAGCTAATAACAAGGTAGGAATCTTGTATATGGAGCCATTACGCTACCTGGAGGCAAAATAATTTCCAGGAATGCTGGCACAGACATGGTTGACCACTGTCTGGAACTATATATTGTTTGCTATGGTCCAGCTTCAGGCATCACTGGGGACTTGGAACCTATCTCCTGCAGATATCGGGGTTCTACTGTACAATTTGCAGAATTGCACAAAACTATTCCTTATCCTTAGGTACGTCTGTCAAAGCATCAGTCTAAGGTTCCAGGTCCCTGGCTTTGGAAAGCTTGCACTGCCATGAGAGAGCCTCAGCTCTGGTCTTAAGTTGGCCCTTCTCTTTAATCACTGAGTCATATATTGACATTAAAACCACGATAAATCATAATCAGTTTGAATTCAAAGCTGTCTTTAGATCAGTCAGTTCTTTATGCGAGTGTCTTAAGTGGGGCTCAGTTCCTGGGAGTGGCTGTAGGATTGCAGCCGTATTGGTTAGATGATCCAGACCAACGTATTGATGCATTTTATGTCTTCCAGCTCTTAAAGGAGCCTCATGCCCACTGTCCTATTTTTGATCATCCAGTTGTTTAATAAATATCTCTAGATTATAGTTAGATGTCACATCCAAGAAATTAATGAGCTATAATTACTTGGATCTTCTCGCCTCCTTTTTAAATATAGGGACAGCGACACTCATTTTCCACAGACAGTTCGGGGAATGTGTGAAACTGCTGTGGGTGAAACTCAGGCAGCTGTTTTTTGCTGGGTCAGGCTCTGCTTTGCCTGGACCAGACTTGCCAAAGCTGCTGAGCAGTGGATTCAGACAGGCGCCTTTGCTAGGCCTACCTGAGAAGCCTGGAGGAGGAGCCTGGGCCTTTCTATGTGCAAAGCACCAGGCAAGGGAGATGGAGGCAGTGAGCATTCAAGGGCTGTCCTGTTTGCCTCCATTAGAACCTGTGAGCAGATGGTCTCTCCATTACTGCAGTTCTGCTAGGAAACAAAAACTGTCCACCAAAGTGTGCTTTGTTCCCCAAGAATCACTGGAAGTGCACTTGTGCAGCCACTTCAGGTTACAGTGTGGCTACTTCCATTTGTGACTGATGCAGGAGGAGGTAGAACAACCCCCCAAGGATCCTGGGGTGTCCAGAGTTTGCCTCTCCATTCCCAAGATGGCCACCCTATTGCACATACCAATCTGGGAGGAAGCCCTCTTGAACAGACTAGGGTTTGCATCCTAGCAGGCATATATAGAATGGGGATGTAAGTCTTCCTTACCTGCCTTCACATAATTGGCTTTTAAAGAGAGTGTAACTAAGTGGAGGCCTCAAAAGCTGTTCCTACAGCAGCAGGGAAGGGTCAGTGCTGCAGAGGGAGGAGATGAGCTGGGGCTGTAAACGTCTCCCGGAGAGCAACATGAAAGCTGCAGGCCATGTGTTAGTCATTCCTGCTTACAGGGTTGCCACCATAGCCTATGGCATCAACTGACCCATGTACTCTTTGTTGTTGTTGTTAGTTGCGAAGTCGTGTCCAACCCATTGCGACCCCATGGGCAACACTCCTCCAGGCCTTCCTGTCCTCCACCATCCCCTGGAGTCCACCTATGCTCACGCCAACTGCTTCAGTGACCCCATCCAGCCACCTCATTCTCTGCCGTCCCGTCCTTCTTTTGCCATCTATTGTTCCCAGCATTAGGCTCTTCTCCGGGGAGTCCTTCCTTCTCATTAGGTGGCCAAAGTATCTGAGCTTCATCTTCAGGATCTGGCTTTCTAAAGAGCAGTCGAGGTTGATCTCCTCTAGGACTGACCAGTTTGATCACCTTGCGGTCCAGGGGACTCGCAGGCGTCTTCTCCAGCACCACATGTTCTCTTTAACAAATAATAAAACTCAGGAAGACATCAGGAAAGGAGGATGCCTTTTTCTCCTCATCTTTGGTACATGATCAAATAAATGGCTAGGATCATCAGAGTGTGGGCATATGAGCATTTGGGTTTTGTTCACAAAACATGCAAACAAGATCCAAATATGGCCACCTGTCCACCAAAAATATTCTCAACGAGTCAAACAAGTGCTTGCGTCCTTCTCATTCCCAGTTCATTTTGCAGGAATCTTCCACTTGTGCAAATTCCTCCACTGTAGCTTATGGAGATTTGCCGAATTTGTTCAATCACTATTTAACTGGCTCAAGTTTTCTGTTCACACTGATCACTAAGGAGTGATTATGAGCAAGGGACTAGCCATGAGATGAGTAACAAGGTGATATTAGGTTGAAAAAAAATTTTTTTTTAGGTTGAAATTTTTTATTTAAATAAAAACATACTACAAGGTGATATTAGGGAATCCTGGCATTCTCAAACAACCCTGATTTGCCCATTCCCATGCAAGAGGCATATTTCTCATGTAAGTGAAGGCAGGAGGAGGCAACCTTTGTGGACTGTGGGCACATATGGGAACTTGGGAACTGTCCTGGGCACCACCACAAGATGGCTGCCATAGGAGGTGTGGCAAAGGACAAACAACTTGATCAGAAAGCATATTAATTTTAAAAAATATATGTGGAAGGAGTAGGGCATCTTGTCAGATGCCAAGAACACTTTGTGGGTGAGCTGGTGGTCATGGACACTCTATTGCATATCCCTGGTGTTGAAGCAGGGGCAGCCTATATTAGCCATAATGAGCCCCTTGTGTCACTAATTTCCAGAGTACCTTGCATTTGTGCCACTGACTCAGGAATGTAGGAAGCGTAATTGTTGTTCATGTACTTTCTTAGAGGAAGAAAGCTAGTGAATTTAGTTCTGAGGTCTCATTCCCTGACACAGACCTAATTTGAAGTTCTGCAAGAAATCAATGGGTACAAATGGCACTCTGGGATAGGCCTACAAGCCCATCTCAGAAGCCCTCCAGAAAATGATCCTGCAGCAGATTCAACATATCCAAAGTGTCAGGGGCCAGAGCTTTTGAGGATTTATTAGTGCTTCATAGTAATCCCTCCACTTCAGAGGGAATTATTTGGTTGCAACATTTCATAAAAGGATGGCCTGAATAATTTCCTGTTTTAAAAAAGTTCTCAGGGATGGCTGTGAAAATTTATGATGGCCATAAGTCCCACAGACACTGTAACTAAGGTCTGTGCTAAATATTTATTAGGTTGGAGGACTGGGCTTATCAAAAGATTATTATTCAGGAAGAGTAAACACTGTTTGTGTCAAACCATTCAGCCGCCCTAAAGATTGCCCAAATAATAACTGCATCTTATTCCAATGAGTAATGCTAGCACAAACTAATACGCACTAGAGACTTCTTCACCTGCAAAAGTGCTGAAGAAAGACGTCTTCCAAGCCCATGAAACCAGATTACTTCTCCAGAAGAGGGGAAACAGGGTAGATCTTTGCATGTTTCCTGCTCGTAGACTATGTCAGGAATACCAATCATTCCTCTAACCAACATAAGACTCAAAAGGTTTGTATTGGTATATTTAGGCAATTCCATCTCATTATTGTAAAATAGGCATAGACCCTGAAGGCTGGGTCTAAACAAAACAACTGAACATTCACACGTGAACTAACCTAAATCAAGAATGATATCTGTGTAAAGGATAATGCTGATTGGTCTTCGGCAAGCATACAGTGGACCAGTAAACTTACACAGATATTTAGCTCTTCGGTTATTTTCTGTTTAAATAACCAAAGGGCTATGTGTTTTCAACACATTAGTAAGATTGTTCAGCAGATTATAATCTGTTGGGAGAAGCATGGGGAAACCTAGGTAGCACATGTTATAAAACATGTAGTCTTAACTATTTATGCTTTTTAATACTGACTTTTTTTTTGCCTTAATCTTACTGGGATTATATCAGTATCATAATTATGTTTTTTACATTTTAGAATACTTAGAGAAATGTTTTATAGGGTGTTCAGTAAATTGAATAACAAACAAAGAGACATCGAAAGCATTGGAAAACTATGGAATTCTGACTTTGGGTTGAGTAAGACCATCGTTTATGACTACTCTTAATGGCAGTCCTCTCTGTTACAACTGAGTACTGGCTTTCAGGGGAAACTGTATCATTTGGTTGACACAGGAAGCTAATTGATATTGGGCCAGCATTGATCCATCTGCTCTTATCTGCTAGGGCTAACAGTTACTCTGGGAGTGGAGGGAATAGTCTTTCCTATCTCCTGCTACCTGATCCTTTGCGGGCATACTCCTATGCATGTTTAAACGGGGAAAAAATGGCTTACAACTCCCAGAGTTCTTGAGCCAGGATTCTGCCTCCAACTGGAGATGCCAGTAACTGAACTTGGAATTTTCTTGATGCAAAACGTGTTCTGCCACCAAGGTGTGCTCTGTCTTGATATTCCTTTCAAAGTCCCCTACCTGTGACTGCAGAATTGTGCGTTATTTTAAATGTGTAGTACAAAAAGTTGCAAAACTTCAAGCCTTCGCATGCAGTATGCCTGGTACCAAGTCTTCTTTCTTTTAGGTGCCAGATGAAAACCTCTATTTAAACAAGTTTTTTGGTTCATTTAATTTAATACTTTTCTATTTTGCTATGGATTAATTTAAGTTCAGTTAATCAGTGGCAGTATTTATTTGGTATGTGTGGGCATATTTTATTATGAGATGTTACCTATTATTATATTGTTTTATCAATTTTATCTGATTATTAACTGTTTTGTTATAGTCTGTGGATGTATTTTATGCTGTTTTAGCATTTGTAAGCCACTCAGAGAACCTTTGGGTTATGGGGCAGCATAAGAATGGAATGAAATAAATAAATAATAACATAAAATAAATAAATTAGATTTTCCTACACCCCAGTTGCTCCAACAGATGGAGGCTGACTTTCAAGAAAACATTGGCAGGGTCAAGGTTTTTGTTTTAGCGTTAAGAACTGACTTGATCTATCTTGTATATTTTCCACAGAGCTTTGCACGCTGGATTGTGGTAGCCATGGTGTTTGCACAAGAGGGACGTGCCAGTGTGAGGAAGGCTGGGTAGGCCCCACGTGTGAGGAGCGTACTTGTAATTCTCACTGCACTGAGCATGGGCAGTGCAAGGATGGAAAGTGTGAATGCAGCCCTGGATGGGAAGGAGACCATTGCACCATCGGTGAGCTGTCTGCGTATCTGATCCAGAGAACTGGGGCTGGGTGATAGGATGGAGGTCTTCCAGAAACAATTGCCTGAGAAGGGTTTTCAACCAAATTCAGAGTTGGATGGAAGAGGTTCCATGGGGGAAATCACAAAATCCTGGGTTACAGTAATGCAAAGAAAATACATTTAGCTCGGATAGCTAAGTTTGAGTCATGGCTGGAGCAAATAGGCAGGAAGAATAAAGGCAATAAATTTGCTGCAATTAATAGACATCAGAACAGTGTGGCATCTCCAAGGCAGCAGCTGGGAAAATCAATTCAGCTGGGCAGTGCTAACCCCACCTTCTCCACCAATTCTCCCACTGATTCGCTTTGCAATACTAACTGGAGATGGATGAGCAACTTTCCCCTTTTGAGCCCCAGGGAAGTATCAAGCTCCAAAGACTGGTCTCCTCCATCCCTGGCACAATTTAAGCCCTGCTCCAGGGCTGCAGACCACATTAAGCATTCCTGGAATTCATAACTCCTAATAATCAGGGCAACTGGGAATGGTTTGTGGGTAGCGGGGAGTCTGTGGAAAATCTATCCAGGGAAGTCAAGGAAAGTTCAACAAGCATCTGTTGGCCTTTTGAAAGGTGCACCCCTTGGCCTTCTGAAAGGTGCACCCCTTGGCATTCATGCTTCTGCAAGACTATTCAAGGCTCAGGATTTCTCTTTTTCTTCTTGTTGCCCTAACTGAGCTGTTTTGACTCCAGGATTTTGTGTGAAATAATACTGACATAGCCATTAGAAAACACACAGCCCATTTCAGATTCACTTAATAGAAACTCTGTTGAGAATAAAACCATCAGATGGTTTAAATAATTCCTATATCCTCTGCCTTCACTTTATAGGATTTAAATATTGTGCTAGTTATTATGGATATTCATTTCTCCCCCTCCCCTTTACCCCTAAGGCTAATTTCTAATGATATTCCTAATAAGAAAGTAGAACTCACAGATCTTTTCAGAAGTCACCACTCAGCTGTAGAAATGTAATTGTTACATTTTAATGAAAAATGATACATTTTCCCCAAGACATTTAATAGTGTATCTTGGCAAAATGTCATTTAGATGTTCCAAAAGTGTTTTTATCCATAAATGTTTTAATTGCATGCAGGAGTCTTGGGTGCCTAATTTATTCTAACACATCAGCCAAATGCTAGCGCTTCTGCTTATTTCACTTTCAGGCATATTTTATGTTTGATCAGTGCATGTCCTTTTTAAAATATATATTCCTTGTTATCTTGGTTACATGTTAAGCAAGAATATAGTTTAAAATTCTTATTATGTATTAGGCATTTGTGGGAGGTAGGAAACTGAATCTAGGGATGTCAGAGAAATCCTCCATGGATTAAAATGGATTGGGATTTCTCTGGCTCTGATCTGATCTGATCTGATCTGGCACGTTTTCTTTTCTGACTCATGTGGATTCAGCAGACTTGCAGGCAGGTCTCTCACTTGTGGGGGTGAGATTTGCACTAATTTGCATTGACTTCTGCACGCTGATGTATTTGCACATCAGCACTAATGCAAATCAGTAGTGATGTGAATTGGATGGTGGAGGACAGGAGAGCCTGGAGGAATGTTCTCCATGGGATCATGATGCATGTGACTTTGTGACTCAACAAGAACAAACCAAAAAAAGTGTTCCTGCTCATAGCCATGTCTGGGGCTAGAAGGCACCTGATGTCCTGCTTCATCTGCCCATCGTCCTTCTCCCACTGCCTCACTGCTTTCCGCCTTACTAGCAGAGCCAGAGCGCTGTCCTGCAGTTCAGGACTGTGGCTTCTGGATAGTAGGGGAGCTGTCCAGCAGGACCAGGTGATGAACCAGCGATGAGAAGGTGCCAGCCAAGCTCCTCCTCCCTGGCCCCTTCCAGGGAGACGTGACTCTGAAGCACGTGCTGCACCTAGTTTCCTGCTCAAGAAAGAGAAGCCGGTAGTGCTGGACAAGCGCTTCACCACTGAGCCTGGATTTGTGCACAAACACATCCTTGCTTCTGTTTCCAAGGTCTTGGGGGTGATCTTGGAGGGCCTGGAACTGGGAGCAAGACCAGGCAACAAGTACTGGATCCCCTGAACCTGCAGCTTCTCAAGCAGGGCAGCTTCCCAGGCAAGGAAGGATACCGATGGTGGGGCAGGATGAGGGCCAGGCAAGATGTAGGAGTCAGATATGAAAACATTGTTAATCAAACAGTGTATAAATGCTTTAAATAAATAGCAAGAGCCAAGTTCTTCCCTCCAGAACTTGTCTCCAAGGCATGTACCTGCCCACGTTCCCCAGGAACTGGTGCACCTGAGGCAGCATGTAGCCACCTGAACCTACCTGTACTAATGGATGGATTAGCTATGTTCATACATCACCTGCATATCCCTTGAAAACATCACCAAGACTCAGACTTCAGCTCAACATTAGTTCTAAGTAGGGAGAAATGCTTGCTGCCGTGTGTGTATAATTGGATCACAGCCATCAGGTCCTGAGATTAATTCATAAGAACAGTCCATGTTTAAAAGGCAATGAAACACACCTAGGCAGATAACAAGAACCATTAAAAATAAGTGCAGTGTATTTATTCTGCACATTGTTACCACTGGAAACATTTCCTAATGGCCAGATCACACAGTGAGATTAATGGTGACTTCCGTCCATGCAGGTAGCATGTAGCCCACTTTAAATAAAGCAGAGACACTTTGTCTTAATCAACAGATAGCAAATTAATCCTGAAAGGTTTATATGTTTTCATTTAACTACACAACTGCAGTTGGTTTCAGCTCCTTCTTTTTCTCTGTTAAACTCACAACTTGATCAAGGATATATGTTAATGTGTGAGCTGGAAAGGAAAAAGAAGACGACCTGAATCATTTGGATGAACAAAGGCTTGTAGTAGTCCTTTATTTTCTTTTTCCCTTTTCCCTTTTTCCTTTTTCACTCCCTGCTTCGTAATTTGGTCTTTCTCAGTGTGGTACACCAGCTCTTACTGTAATGCTGCATGGGCCCTTTTGGAATGTATCTTCAAACCCTAACAGCTGTTACAGGAATGCACTTCTTTTTCACTAAAAACACACACAGAGACACACAACCACAACCTGCAGTTTAGAGTAATGTGTAGTTTAAGCCTTACATTCATGGATCTTCTTTGCAGGGATGGGTCAAAAGGGTTCAACAGCTCATCCAGAGATTAAATGTGAACATTGTTGTTGCTGCTGTTGTGTGCCATGGAGTTGTTTCTGACATGCCAACCCTGAAAAGCACTCTGAAATGCCCTGTCCAGGGTGGTATAATATAATCTCAAGTAGATTCACAGGGCTCAAATTTCAAGGAGCAGATTCTGCACTTAAATATATTCCGAACTTTCCTACCACTCCCCCCTGCCCACTCAAAGATACAATTTTTACCTCTCCCAAGTCTTTTTTCCCCAAGTCATTTCACAGTCCTCTGACGGTAACCTTGTGCTTTGCTGCTGACTATTACCTGATGCAGTTCATGTTTAGCCAACTTTATGTTCATGCAGCTAATTCTGTCTGCCTTGAAAAGCAATATTAGAAGAGTAGTATGAATGCTGAGAATTTGATTTTCAGATGCAGCTGCCTCAGGCAGAGCATCTGTCCAATATTCAGGCTCACCAATCAATAGAAAATAATTAAGGAGGCTCAGACTGCTAAAGGCAGGTCCCATTTCTACACATCTGCTGGCTGGAGTTCAAGAATTGATGAACAGGTCATGGAAATAGGGAGAATCCAAACCATTTCAGTTGCCTTGGGTTCCGTGCAATAGGAGGAAAGGCAAGGTATAAATGATTGTAATAATAATGATAACTACCAGTGCACGTTTTAGGGAGTAGGCTGCATTGAACCCAGTGGACTGAGGAGGCCCAGGGTCTGTTAGACTGCAATTCTAGCAGACTTAGGAGGCAATCCCTCAAATTGGGAGACTTCTGGGCATCCTATGCAGACTCAACCTTCCCTCCCCCTTTTGTTTTTTCATGCCCATCTTGCTGGAATGTGTGTGCGAGAGAGAAGCAGCTGTGGGATAGTTTCTCCAGTCTTCTCCCCTCCCCATCTTCTCTCCAAGCTCAAAAAACAGCCAGAACGGTTCTTTCTACAGTGACTGGAAGGGGGCAGAGCAGGGGGTCGAAACTCTGATTTTGAACTCCAAGGTCAGTGCCCAGCCTCCAGTTTCAGATCTGGGGATCTAAATTATTCTGTAACTCTTATAAAATTATTCCCCCACCCCACCCCCTGCTGTCCCCTTCCAGTGCAACCTTGAGCATGTCTGCTAAGAAGCAAGTCCCATCAAATTTGATGGAACTTCTGCCAGGAAACTCTAATAGCTGGCATAGATACATACTGAGCAATTTCCTGGTACCTTAGACCATTTGAGGGACATAATAAGCAATTTAATCCAATTAAAGTCATATTAAATGGTTGAGTACAGATTTAGAGGCATCAAGAAAAAAAACTATAAAAATATTTTCATCTCTTGTACAATAACAGCACTGCAAATTCCTTGGTCAACTGTTTTTTATTGTTTATTGGTTGGTTGAACTAATCATATGGGATGCATAAATAGTATTCAGGGCTAAAGAACATTACTTATTCTAAGGGGAGGAGTAAACGTTATCATTTAAACCAGCTGGCATCTTGTAATACATCCTTCATCATCATGTATTTATTCCATATAGCTTTTTTAATTGGTATCTTTCCAGATGGCTGTCCGGGTCTGTGTTACGGAAATGGAAGATGCACGCTTGACCAGAATGGATGGCACTGTGTTTGCCAGGTGGGCTGGAGTGGAATGGGATGTAATGTTGTCATGGAAATGATGTGCGGAGATAACAACGATAACGATGGAGGTATAGTCACAATTTCCATCCCTTGAATGTTGCATCTTTTATGCCCATGCTCTTTGTTGCACTCCTTCCAAGGAGTTGCACCCAATGGCCTATATCCAATGTTACTTCAACTTAAGTTATGTTTATGTCAGTGGGTCTCTTCTAAGTAGGACTAATATTAGATAAAGCCATTGATTTTTGATGGATTGTATGTTCGGTGTAGGAGCATTAAGCAACCCAGATTGCTGAGAATTAAAGCATATCCCACTTCTGGATGAAAAGGTGAATGCAACAAATGGAATAGAATTACAGTACATGTGAAGCAGCCACCTTCTTGATTGTCCTGCTCAACTAGGTTTATCTCTTTGTTATGCAATCATGAGACTAATTGTAACCAAAAAATCAAAGCAAGCCAAAAGTCAAGCGCAGTTTGTCAGATCTAAAGGGGGTTTCCAGAGGGAAGTCAGCAACAGAGCCAAGGTCAAACTCATGGAACTCAGTCAAGTGTGATCTGAGTTCTAAAAGGCCACATCAATACAAATGAGGTTACAGTGGCCCTTTTTCCATCAAAGCAAAGCCTGCATACTTAGTCTCAGTTACCAGAGGTCTGAGTCCCACCCAAAGCTCAGCTGCAGTATGCCAGAAGCCCTGCTCCCAAGATGTTCTGTCCTCTCTTTGAGACAGATGTTTCTTTTTACAGGAGTCCAACTGTTTTGCCTCTTAAGAGGACAAACTCCCTCAGACTGGAGGGTTGCTTAGACTCTGACTCTGATGCAGACCTCTCATCTGTTTCTGGGATCTCTAGATGCAAGGACCAAGAGTCTCTCAGTAGGGCATAACTTCAGGGAAAGAGCCAGATAGTTGTCTGGTCTCTTCCTGAGCATCAGGGGCCCACCACTGCTCTAAGGTACTAGTTCTGTTCCAGAACTACTCCTACCTCGTTTCTTGTGTCTCCTGAAGCAAATAGCATGGAAGAGCAGCCTGAAAATTAGTTATTTGCATTTTACATTAGCTGATCCCCAAGTTCTTAGTCTGTAATTGTGTATCAGATATTGCTACTTCTAGTTAGCCCGTCACTTTTAAATGGAATTTATTAGTTTTCTTGTGTTGTGTTTGGGAGCCAATTTGGAAGCCCTTTATAGCAGGCATGTGTAATGTGCAGCCCTCCAGTTGGCCTACAGCTCTGCCCCAGTCAGCATAGGTAGTGGTGAAAGATGATGGAAGCTGTACTCTAAAGCCTGTGGAGGGCCACAGATTACCCACCCCTGTTCTACAGGGTCAAAAAGGCAGCATACTCTGAGACATATGCAAATACAACTGCAGGGCACCCCACATTCACAAGACAAGCCCAAGGTCACATCTGGCCCAGCATTCTGTGGCCAACTTGCTGCTGAGGGGAAATGCAAGCAGGGCAGGAGGGTAACAAGACCGTTCCCACTCATTATTTCCCATTTGTGCAATATGCCCTCCCACCTGCCCACCCTCCCTGCCAGAGCAATTTCCAGCTCCAGGCCTTTTATCGCGTGTATCGTGTATGTGATATGGAAGGCGCATCCTCTGGCTGAAATGGCTCTCACAGTAAAACTGGGTAGCAGATGAGCAGCCGAGGAGGTTTGATTTCTGCTGGTGGAATACATCTGTCCTGTGCTGGCAGGGCTACATGCTGTCACTCAGAGATGATATGTATGAAGCTCACAGTCTGCCGGGAGATTACCGCATTATGTCCTCTCCCATCCGCGATACCGTGCTCTTGCTTCCCCCGATGCTGCATTGGCCACATGTTTGCTCTTTAGCATCTCAGATGACCTTTCAGCTCCACTGGAGGGCTTGTTCCCCATCCCTGCCTCCCCCTCTCACTCTCCTGACCACAGTTGGGAAGCAGCAGCGGTCCCGCAGAATCGCCAGGAACGCTGTGCCAAATGCTGCTAGCGTGGCATACTTGGATGAGAACGCTGGAGGCCAGAGTTGCAGTGCTACTCAAATCTAGCAACAACAAGAGCAGAGATTGCAAGCCGTCTGGGCAAGGAGCACACCCCAGTTAAGCGTTCTGTACAGCATGGAACAATATGGCTGCGTGTTGATGTATGTTTGATGAGTCCAAAGCCTCTGAGCAGAAATTCACTCTGCTTGCCAGACATGCTTGCTTGGGCTCTGCCATCTGGCTTTTGCTATCAATCAAAGCATTCCTAACTGGATCGGACTCCCTTGCCTGCTATAGAAACAGCTGCAAAAGGTCAAAACCTCCCTTGCTTTGATCTACCCCCCCCCCCGGTACTTACCGCCTATGGATGCATCCCCTTAAAGGGGGGGGAGGGGGGCAACCATAGGCTTGGATGCATGCGTGCCAAGCTGATCAGAGCCAGTTTGACAAGCACATCGACATCTTCAAAACAATGAGAGTACAGAACAACCTCAGCAGCTGATGCAGCAACAAAAACCCTATGCCAGTGGGAGTTATTAGACAAGATAAGTTCCCTTAGTGCCTTGCGTGTAAGCATCACAATTAGTCTCCTGTAATGCACTCTCCCTGCATTTGCAACTGGTCTGAAAACTTTAGCTAGCAGAATGCAGCAGCTGGGGTGCTTAGGGGTGCCCCCTAGTATATCCATAGTACCCGGCATCAAAAGAACTGCACCTCTGCCTGTTGGCTGCACGTGATGTGGAAGAGAGACCCCACTTCCACGGTAGTCACACTGAGCTCCGTCTCTGAAGAGCACCACTTGAATTCTGGATGGACTCACCACGAACTCCAACTCACAACAAAATGGGCTGGAGCCTGAGGAGCTGAGCCTGGGGAATACAAAGGATTCCCAGCCCCAAAATTCACACATCCCTGTTGTGAATTTTAGAGTCCTGCTCAAAAAGTTGTGGGCCAAGCTTTTGCTTTTGGTCGGCAAAGCCCTGCGTTACTCAGGAGCAGGAGACCTAGCTGACTGTTTTCCACCGCAGAGGAACAAAGGCCAACTTCTGAGGAGGCCTTAGCGAACATCCTGCAGCCAGTTGAACATTGCCAAATCGCAGCATATAAGCAGACCTTCCCATTTGTGATCATCACTCCTTGGAGTAGAGCCGCACACACAATTTGAGAGGCAAAACCAGTGTCTAATTCTGCACACTTCTCTGACCATTTCCATGACCAGTGAAGAGCTCCGCTACCTGCCCTTTTTATGGCTGATGCTGATACCATGGTTCATGTTTTCAGTTATGTGTTGAAAACATTTTCATCTGGTTTGTTTAATTGTGTGTGTGTGTATATATATTTGAACTACATACAAGGGCTGTACCAACCTTTGTATGTAGTTCAGCATTTTAATACATTCAACACTGTGGAAGTATTTTTTTTTTTTTATTTTCAATTTATATCCTGCCTTTTCCTACAAAGGGCTCAGGGCAGCTTACATCATTCTCCTCCTCCATCTTATCCCCACAACAGCAACCCTGTGAGGTAGGTTGGGCTGAGAGTCTGTGACAGGCCCAAAGTCACCCAGTGGGCTCCATGGCTGAGCGGGGACTAAAACCCAGATCGCCTGAGTCCCAGTCCCACACTCTTAATCACTGCACCACACTAGCAAATAATTATCCAGGCACAATGCCCAAGTCCCATGTGTGATACTCATACTTGGCTCCACATCACTCTGGATCAGTATGGCCTGATCCAGTGATCTTTGCTGATTAATAATGGCCATTCACTGATGGAGATGAAACACATGATAATAAAGAAATGAGATGCCACCAGACTGCTTTTCCTAATGTCCTCTGGATGCCCTGCTTCAGTTTCATGTTCTTTTTTCTTTCAATTGTTTTCTGCCAAGCAGTGTAGATGAATAATTTAAAAAAAACTCCAGGGGTAGAGAGAATCAAACATTATTTCCCACCAGTTTATTCAGTGCAAGCTAAACACAAATTAATCTTTATGGATCTGTGCAGTCACAAATTTAGCTAGAAAAGATCTGAGTTGATTTTTTTTTTAAAGTCAGGTAATGAACATGGCTAATTGCTCCCTAAGACAGTGTCATGGAGGCTATGGCTCTGCAGATGTTGTTGACTTCCATCATTGACTGAGTGCAACTGGAATTGGAGCCCAAGAACATCTGCAGTGCTAAAGGTACCCCAGTCTGCTGTTAGGGATTGCAAGGGAGTGCAATCCGTCCTCCAAACTTTGTGGTCATAATTAACTAGTGAACAAATAACTGGTACAGCCCTTGTATGTAGTCAACATTTGCCCTCACCTAGCGCTGTTCTGCCTCGCTCTCAGTCCAGTCCTCGCATCTCTTGAAAGCTTCTGCTGGTGTTCTTTTCTCATTTTCTTTTCCCTTATCATTCCACTCCCTTCTTCACTCTTCATTCTCTATGCTCTTCTCTTTTGGTAGTCTCATTAGATTTTCTTTGTGCCTTCACTATCGTTGTCATATGGATGGCACTCATTTCTGTCCATTCTCTTGCTTTCTCTTCTAGCAGCATTGTTAGTTTTACTGCCCCTTCTTTCTTGTTCGGTCACCATCACAAGCTCAAAATGTAGAAAACCACATTTCTGTCTTTCCTGCCCATTCTTTTTAGTGTCTTCTCTTCCTTACTCTGTTAGTCTCATCCTTACCTGGCTTGAGGCTTGGGCATTAATTTTCATTCTTCTCTTTTTATAACTATGCTGATGCTCTAGCCAAGCACTGTCCTCCCTCCCTCCCTCCCTCCCTTCTTTCTTTGTCATTGTTTTCTCCCTATGGATTCAGTTAAACCTTTGATTCAGCTTATCATTCTTTCACATATAGATTATTGCACAGTATTATTCTCTAGTCTTGCTATCTCACATTGTAAGCCTCTTATCTCCGTCCTTAATTCTTCTGCTTACTGATCTTGTGCAGCTATCTGACATATCCCTCTCTCAACTTCTGTCTTCATGGGCATTTTCCCCATTTATTGTTGAATATGAGATGTCATTCCTCACTTTCAAAAGTTCTGCTGAACTTTTCTCCTCTCCCTTCTGTAGCTTTTCTCTCATTATTGCTTTCCATTCTTTCAGTACATGCTTACTGATTAAAACTCTGACTTGATGTGCTGTTTCCCTTTTTTTTTTCCTTTTTCCTATGCCTATACTATATCCTGAGAATGTTCCCCCCATACCATTTGCCAGACTTCCTTGCTTTAAAAAAGGAAGTCAGACAAATATCTCAGGAATATTTTCAGTCTTGCTTTATTATCTTAACCCATCTTTCATCTTTTTTTCATCCTTTGTTTTATTCTGTCCCTCAATCCCTCTTTATCTTAGGATCTGATAAAGTTCTTCACTTCCTTTCTCTTCCTGTCTCAATTAAAAAGCAAAGCAAAACAAAATGTTGTGGGCAGAACCTTTGTTGGTTTTTAGACATTGTACAGTATCCGGTCCACTACAAGCACTTTCCGAATCATTAAGTGATGAGGATGTTTGTGTGTGTGCAGCTTATTGCTTCTGAATACAGTTTGTAGTCAAGTCATGCCGTCTAGTGCTTGGAAACAACTGGAGATGCAAATTCAGCTTGTTTAGCCTGCCTTCTAGCACTGCGTGGAATGCATGCCAAAAACAGGAGTAAATCATGATGTGAGAACTGTGTTGTGCGGAAGGAAGGAGGGGAAGCAAACAGTATGGTTGGGTCTGTGCAGGAGGAGAGGAAAGGTAAGAGAGGGGACTTCTGAGTAGTTCCTCTCGCAGGTAAGAGGCTCCTCTGGCACTCTCAAACTACCTCACCACATTAAGGTGCACATCCCTGAGAGGTAAAATGAGGTCTAGTAGAATGATACTCTGGTTTTAAAGTATCCAATTTTGGCAACAAGCGTGCAATAGAAGGAAAGATGTTTAACAATCAGAATGGACTGGGCTTATCCGTACCTTCCTCAGAACACGGATTCAAGTCTGCCAGTGTTCTCCAAGCACCACCTGGGGGCCCCGTTCACGTTGCTCTCATGTGCATTTTCCCCTTCTCCCTTTTATTTTCAAAGTATGCTTTTCCAACAGGAAAAGTGCCCATTTCTCAGAGAGGTTCACTTCCACCTCCCATTGTCTAGCATGTGAAAATGATTTCTAATGCATGCCTGTTTTGAAAATAATCACAAATTTAGAAATGGCTGCGTTTTTTAAAACGTGCTCCAATTCATATTGTGTTCCAGATTGCAAACTGGCACGCTCTGATCATTTGTGATCTACCACAAAATTCCAGAACCTCCCTATTCCGGAGAGGCTTTGCAAGAATCACCAGAATAGGGTTGGCCTTAGTCTTGGATGAGGGAGGGGGCTGGGAGGGAGGGGAAGCTTGATTCAGTTGATCCCCTGGATGGGGCATGGAGAAGCCCTGCAGCTCCCCTCCAACTGGGCTGGTCTGTACTTTATTGGGCTGTTCCTCTTTTTTGTAGGCTGCCTTCCATCACCAGATTGCACAGACATGTACTCTCACACACGTACGTGGACCTTTATCCAGGTCGTGCAGCTCACCTGTGGGAGAAATGGAGTGGGGGAGAGAAAGAGGGCTGATGGAAGGCAAGAGCTGGCTTCTGTGGCCTGCCTGCACCGTACATAACATAAAGACACAGGGCCGTGCCATTCAACTCTGCTGAAAACCCCCTTTATTTTCTTGTTTCCTTCCCCTTCTTCTTTTCTCTCTGTGTTACATCTTTTTACACTGTAAAACTGTGGGCAGGGATTGTCTTTTGCTGTTTACAACACCCTCCAGGAGCTTCAGGGCTGGAGGGGACGAGCTTTTCATTTGGTCAGCTACCGGGCCTGTCACATGTTCCAGCATAAGCCCTTCGACTCTTCAGCATCTTCCCTGTTTTTTCCACTTCCAGATGGTCTGACAGACTGTGTGGACCCCGACTGCTGTCAGCAAAGTACCTGCTACGCAAGCCCTCTCTGCCAAGGGTCCCCGGACCCCCTCGACCTCATTCAGCAGAGCCAGCCACCTTTCTCCCAGCACCCCCCCAGGCTCTTTTATGACAGAATAAAATTTCTTATTGGCAAGGAAAGCACACATGTAATCCAAGGAGACCTTTCGTTTGAGAGCAGGTACGTGCTTTTAACCACCTATGCGACAGGTAGGTGCTTTTAACCACCTATGCGGCAGGTATGCACTTTTAACCACCTGTGCAGCAGGAACCTGCTTTTAACCACCTGTGTGGCAGGTAGGCACTTTGAACCATCTATGCTAACCACCTATGTGTGATTTTGAAATAGAAAGCACATGGAGTGCAGCATAGGTTCCCTTTTTGGGCTAGTGTTACACCAACTTCTCTAAGATTAAGCCCTAATTCTAGGATCTAAAATGTTGTAACTGCACCAGGAAGGCTGAAGCCCAGTGTAATTATTATTTCTTTGTTAATGTATATCCCACTGCTCCATTGAAAATCCCTCAGATGCCCAACAATCTTGTCTGCAGGAGAAATAACCAGCCTGTATAACACAGTAGGTAAAATTGGATGAGAGTAGATTAATCGGCTTAGGCTCAGTTTGGCTCGGCTTGGTTTGTTTTGTTGGCTTTTTCCCTGCGATATTTAGAAAACTGTCAGGTAGAAATGCTTTTCCCCCAAAATACGTATGGTGAGAGCATCTCCATTTTTCCCAAGTCATCACATGCCTAGTTTAGTATAAGTGGATTCAATTCATTATTCAGCTAAAAACACATAGGCCAGGCTTCATATTTCAGTTTGCCAGAAAATAAAAATTCGCCTCACCAGGGTGGATGTGAAGACAGAATGAAATAGCTTTGAATGTGTAACCTGATGGTTTTTGGAGGGGTGATCTTTGGTGAGGAAGTGATTCTGGAGAAGTAGTTCTGAGTCTGAAAACAAGGCTACATTTTTCCCTCGTGAAAAGGAGAAGTAACATTTGACTTATAGAATCCTGCATTTTTTTAATGCAGCAGTCTATTCCAGGCCATTAGAATTTATGTACTGGTGTTGGCAGCCACAGATCATCCATAATGTCTAACTGTTCTCATGTACCTTGGCCAGTAAATTAGATTTGCTGTTCTCAAACTTCATTGTCCTGGGGTTGAGGAAGAGAATGCAGTCAGCTGCATTAGCTCCACCAATCTGCTAGGCGAAGATTTCTGCAAGGAACAAGAGGCCAGTAACCTTGCTCGGATCCACGAAAAGGTTACACAGGAGTAAGAAGTTTTTCAAGTTTTAAAAATTATTTAGTATTACTTTTCTTCATGGCCTCATAGCTAAAGCAATCCAGAAATTCACAGCAATTAAAGCCATAAAATGCAAGACCTTTAAAAGTTCCCAACATGTTCTCTGCAAGATGGGGGTTCACCAAACAACAACTCAAAAGTGCATAATGGAAAGGAGGAATCCCCTGGGCTGGATGGGGGCTGGTTAGGGTTAGGGTTGCTATGGTAGATTATGCCAGGATGATGGCATTTGAATTTGTGGCCGGAAGCTTTTTATACCAATGCTAAGTGCTTCTGCTAATCTTGCAAGCACTAAATGGCTTAAGGCTAAGTTACCTCCCACAAATGTGTGTCCAGATCCTAAGAACATTTTCAGAGCCCCTCATTTCAGTGCCCTTGGGCTCATTCAGGGGTGCAGTCCTGTAACATGGAAACATGCAAACCGTGAAAGTCAGAAGAAGCCTCCCAAGCCATCTAGTCTGACCCTCGGCTCCAGCTGGCTTTGCTCATGCAATCCCCAGCATGTGGCTGTCCAATCTTTCCTTGAACACCCTCACTATGGGGCCTTCACCACCTCCCTTGGAAGCCCATTCCATATCCTAGGGGTCCTAGCCATCAGGAAGTACTTCCTGGCATCTAGCCTGAAGCCTGCTTCCTTGGGCTTTGCCCCATTGGGTCCTGCCACATTGAGTCCTGCTCTCCACTGCAGGGAAGAACTGGTCATGGCCCTCCTCCATATGACATCCACTCACATACCTGTAAGTCGCTGAAAGATCCCCTCAGAGTCTTCTCTTCTCCAGGCTGAAAGGACCCAGTTCCCCCAGTCTCTCTCATAAGTCATTCCTCCCAACCCAGCTGCTATCCTTGTAATCCTGTGCTGAACTGATTCTAACCTAGCTATGTCTCTCCTATAATGTAACTGATAACTTACTGGTTTGGCACAGTTGACTGACTCCATAAGTGAGCCAGAAGCAGTTCATATTTTTATCTTGAAATACGGAACTGGGGGCTGAAACAGCTGTGGACATGCAATCAGTTCATGGCAGAGTCAGGATTTCAACCAGGCACTCTCCAACTTTTTTTCATACCCGCAGTATCAGTGCTTTAATTACAGAAAGCACCTTATGCACAATCCAGGTAGACAAGATTAATTAAAATTTGGGGAAGAAGACAGGGTTGGCTGGTATTTGTATGCCCCTCCCATCTTTCCTTCACAATGTAAGCAAAATCAAATGCATTTTGAACTGAATGGAAGACGTCAACCTGCTTACACATTGAAAAGATCTGATATTGTGATGTTCAAACTCAAGCCACAGATGGGGAATGTAAATACTGTTTGACTGACTGCTAAATTCATATGTCTGGCACTCTGCTTGTCTTACCGTCATATACATTCAGATAAACTTGTTCCTAGCCTTGGATTAATTGTCTTTCTAAGGCTGCTTAAGGCAATGTTGTCAACAGGAGGAAATGAACAAACATTACTAACCTTCTCACCCGTGATTTATCTCCCTCAAGTGTTTGATGCAATAAATTATACCTTTTAAGTATAAATCGGCTGTTTGGTAGTTTGCCTATCAGAAGTGCACTTCAGAAGTTAATGCCTCATATGGATGGTGAAGACTAGAAATGTTACATATAAAACAAAGGGCAATGAATTATAAATACAAGAGAGTCGATCTAGAGAAAAATACGATAATAAGGTAGATGCAATGCTACTAGTTAGTAAATCTCTTGATTTACTCTAATAGCTCTATCCCTGAATATGGTAAGTCATTGTGGGAAAGCCTTTGAAAGAAAGGAAGGAAAAGAATGCAATGTTCAAGAGCCCCCGTCTATTGCAGTGCAATATATTCTGTATCTTTCCATCTTACTTCCTATTAAAGCACCCTTTTAAACTGGGAGTGCACCTCTTTGATGTGGGCTAGGAAACATATAAAATATTTTAATTAAATATTAAGGGGATGCAATATCCTTTCTGAGCACCGAGATTCTGCATCCAAGATGGTGCTTACATTTGTGCCATAATTCTTCATCTGAAGTCCAGGGTTGACCCCATGCCAAGAATGATTTTTTGCATTGTGGAGGACAAGCCTGAGAGGCTGTTGGGCCATCAGACAAAAACAGAGAATTCAGAAGGAAGTCAGAGAATGTAGAGAAGCTGAATGAATTCTTTCTTTCAACCCTTATTGACATAAACACTGGGTGAAGATCCCCATCTGACCTTTTTTTGTGGGAGGTCAGTTGTAGAAACAGAGGTAACAAAAGATTCAGTTGCACAGCTAACTGAGAAAAGAAAAAATAGCAAGTCACTGGGATCAGGTGACATCTAGTAGCAGAATGGAATGCAGATGTTAAAATGTTGGCATCCATCAAAAAATTCAACTTACTACTAAAGTCATCCTCCTTGCAAGAGAATTTGACTACTGCCAGGGCAGCGGTAGGTTTGTTGTTTGTTATTCTTAAAGGGCTATGCAGGGGATTATGGACACATCAACTTAACTTGTGTGTTGGGTAATTGATGGAAAATGTTCAAACAAATTAGGAACATAGAAACATACAAACAGAATGAGTCAGAAAGGGTCTCCTGAGCCATCTAGTCTGACCCCTGGCTCCAGCCGGCTCCACTCATGACATGCCTAAATTGATGAGGAAGCATAAACACTAGTTATGTATCTGAAGGAAATAACTAAAATTACAGAAGAAAAAAATGCTTGTTGAGGAACAATCAGGATGGCTTTCCAAAAGGAAAGTCCTGCCTCACCAAGCTTTCAGAATTCTTTGAGATAAATTTCAAGGTAAAATCAAATACGCATAAGCATGCCTCAATAATCTTGTCAGTAGGGGTAGTATGGTAGAATTTTAGAAAGCTTTTGAACAAGTCCCTCACCAAATGCTCTTTGGTAAACTTATGAGTCATGGAATAAGTGGTTAGGTCCTTTTATGGATCAATATCTAATTTAAGAACAGGAAATAGGAGACAAGAATAAACCATCAGGCTTCACAATCAAGAAAGGTAAATAGAGGAGTTCTCCAAGGAACTGTATCGAGACCAATGCTATTAGCATTCATACATGATCTAGAGTTAGGGATAAATACTGCGGTTCAAAATTTGCGAATGACACCAAATTGTCAAGAAAGATAATTTCTGAGGCAGTCTGCAAAGAGTTCCAAAATTATCTTTTCAGATCAGGTGAGCAGACAATGGGATGGCGTGTGAGATTCACTTTATAGGTGAATATAAAGCAAGAGGCATTTGCAGCAAGAAATCCTAGCTTCTGTATGTTGAATGTGTGAGTTTGACCTGGTACTGGGCATCTAGGAAGAGTTGTTGAAGTTGTGATGGGAAGGATTGTCTCCTCCCATATGTACCTGTCCAGACTTTAGGTACAGAGAGGGAGCCCAGCTCTCCCGTGTTTCCATCTGCTCAGGTAGATTCATTCAATTCTGAGAGGGGTCAGGGGGGCATGGTGAGCAGGTGGGCAGGCCCCTTGGCAGTCCCAAGATCCTCTAGTGAAGATTCTCTGGCAGTGTGAGATCCAGCTGTGGAGGAGACAATGGCAAAAGCATTCTACAACTGGGACAGGAAAGCAAGCAGGGCAATTATGCAGTTTGCAGTACTTCTACCAGCCACCCTTCAGGCAGGTGGGAGTCAGAAGCCTTTCCAAAATGGAGCGCAAGTTTCGGTTTGGATTCAGCCCCTCACAGGGGCAGGTGCTTCTCCACATCTCCAAGCATGGAGTCTTACACGCATTCGGTGCTCTTCTGGCCCCGAATCTGGGAATCCCAGAAGACCCTATAGCCTTCTAGACATTGTCTCTGGGTCATAGGAGTGCTTTCACCCTCATACAACCTCTCTGAGAAGCCAACTTGAAGGCAGATATTCTCATCCTAAAACCTCACCTGGTTGTCCTTAAAATGCCCTGATTTCTGATGAACTGGTAAACAATGGTCAACAAAGGGATTGGCATTTTTTAACAAAGGGTTATGAATTGTATCAAACTTCCCAACTATCACTTGTGAACAATCTGCAGTTCCAAATATTCTGTTTACTTCACAAAACGTTACTTTTCGATCATGACTGAGTTTTCCGTATTTAGTGCTGTGAACGTCTTCATACTATAATCACTTCCAAAACTGTTTGGTCTGTTCAGAGAGCATCAACTGTTAGGCGGTATAGAAATTAAATAAATAAATCTTATCTTCACTCACTTGTATCAGAAACAGACAAACTTAACAATGTTGTGATTACCAGCTAACTACCTGGCCTTTCTTCCATTCTAAAATGTATCTTCATGTTAGTCATGTACTATTTTCTTTCCATTCTTTCTTTTTGTCCGGAGTCTTTGTGAACAAAGACCTGACTTTGTATGTGACTTAGGCTTAAAATGGTAGGCTAAGAAGTGAAAAATATGGTGAGAGATTACGGCATGGATCAAACAGAATGAATACATCTGCTAGAATCAAAATGAGTTCAATTTCTATGCTTGTAGTATTTTTGCTACAAGAGCGAGGAAACAATAATACGGTAAAGATTAAGATTATTAAAGCAGCACGTTTCCCAGAGTGCAAGAAGCTTCCAGATGCCAGAATATGAATGTTTAAACAAGAATGCAAAAGCTTCTGGGACAAAAACCAATCTAATAACTCAAGGCCACTGAAACTGGGCTCTTATTTTCTTTTATATCCAAGGCAGCAGGGTAGAGAAAGGTATAAAAAGGAGCAATCAAAATGATTAAGGAGCACATTCCTGACAAATAAAGGCTAATTCAGTTGAGGATTTTTCATTTAACAAAAAGAGATTTTACTCTTCATAGTACGAGAATTCCAGATCACCCAACTGAGTTGATTTGCAAAAGATATAGAGCATTTAGTTGCTTTTAAAATAAATAGAATATGAAGTTGTTTGATTGATTCTTTATTGTAGATTTATTTTAGAATCTTCTTTTTTCCCTCCTGTTTTGTGATGGCGATGAAAATCGAGCTGGTTTTATACCATTTAATATATTAAAATCCTTTAGTGGTTTGCATTGAAAGGCAGCATAATGTAGAAACAAGATAAAAAGCTAACTAATTTAAATGGGAATATTTAAACACATTGCATTATCATAACAATAAAACAGGGCGATAACAGTCTCACTGGTCAGAAGAAGCTTGTGCAAATAAGATCAAGGCAGGAAGAAAGTATGAATTTGGGTAGCTTCAGGTAGGCTTTGTTGGCTAGAGCCTTTGCCTGGAGGATGGTTATTCCAGCAGGAAACTAAATCCAACTGAAGCCTTGCATAGATTTAGAAGACCTGCAGTGTGGTCAGGTTTCCCCCCATCCAGACGTTAAAGGACATCTGTAAGAATGGGATTTTACAAGACTTTGAAGGACTTTGAAGCCAAACAACAATGGCAGAACTGTGTCCACTGGCCAGGAGAAGCCTGAATGATACTTACCTTCTGAACCTTGGATGGTTTGAGGACTAGAGGTCAGACAAGAGTAGGAGTTGACTTCCTGGTTTCAGGAGGAAAGATAAGACACCTTGGAGGTTTAAAGAATGGTTTTTGTGTTGATGTATTTAAATCTTTTCCTTGATCATCTAACAGACCGGAATCACAAAACCAAAACCAAACCCTAATTCACATTCTGGTTTGTCTGGGAAAGAGGAAGTCAGAGCTTCACTTCGAGCACAAAACAAAGCTTGATGCTGTCTCATGAGATCATGGCTAGTTGAACCACTAATTGGCAGCATTCATGAGCACATAGTTTATGGATGCTAAGCTCGAATTCGCAGCACTTCTGCATTATCATTGCACAGGAACATGGCTGGTAGGTCTGAAAAATTCCAACAAACATTTGCCAGCTCTGGTGGACTATAAAACTAGGCAAGTTCCAGGCTGTACCACACCAGTTTCTGAAAGTGAGGGGAGGAGGAACAGATAGTAATAAAATCTGTTGTGGATTTAGCTGTTTGGTTCTATTCTTTGTAAGCCATCTAGAGAACCTTCCTGGATTTGGATGGGTTGCAAATAAATGGGTTATTTAAATAAATGGGTTGGATGGGTTGTTTAAATAAATAACTAGAAAGAGGTGAAAGAGTGACATAGCTGAAGGGAGAAAGGTTTTTAAAAGGAAGAATTGTTCCTAGTAACCCTCACTTTAATCCATGCACATGTGTGACCTCTTATAAAGAACATTGGGGAACTTGGATGGCTAATCAATGAGTCTTGTAGGTTGCCTAATAGATTGTGAACAGGAAAATGATGGAAGGGAAAATTTCATGGATTCCATGAGCTACGAGGCTCCTCAACACAGTGCTATGGATTTGACAGGTTGCTGCTTTTGGTAGTCTTGACAGGCAAAACCAATTTTCTGATCCCTTGTTGGAGAAAAGTGAATCTGCCGCTTCTATAACCAAGAGGACACAGAGGTTGAGTGAAGGAAAGGACAAAGCAAGTATTGCATTTGAGAGCTGTGTTTTCAGTAAATTCTACAGTTTCCCCATGAAAGCTATATATTGACGCAGTCATGCCTACAAAGGGGCAGAACGTTCTCTAATGGCTGTCCCTGCATTCAGGGAAATGGGGAAAGGCAGAAGAAGTTGTCCGATGCTGAATGGGCTGCCTAGCTGGCTTTGCAGGATCTCCAGAGCTTCACAGAAAGGGAGATGTCAAGGAATTGACAGCTGCATGGAAAACAGGTGTTTGTCCAGTTACTGCTTGAATCAGATGTGTCACCTTTGGAAGGCAAAAAAACGGGACATACGCAGAATTCGTTTCAGGAAAAATGCAGATACAGAATTATGAGATGCCATCAGGTCAGAACAACTATGTTCATCAATAATATGTCCTTAATTCATGTGCATTTCACTCCCTCTCAACACAGACGTGCTTGTGTCATCCGAGGCCAGGTGGTGGCGGTTGATGGAACCCCTCTGGTTGGGGTGAATGTGAGTTTCCAGCACCATAGTGATTACGGATATACCATCAGCCGACAAGATGGGAGGTGAGAGATTATTTGTTTTGTGTCTTCTGGTGATTATGGGCTTCTTTCACTAAAATATTTCATTAATCTAGTTGCTGGAAAATGGCTGAAAGCCCAAATAAATAAATAAGTGAACCATCCAGAGATGAAAGTAATTGGATGGGCTAGAAATATCCCACATAAATAAATAAAATAAATAACTGCCAACCAATTAAAATTAGATACTCATCTGCTCTGCTAGTGATGAATTAATTGATTAAATTTAAATACATGTGCATATTACCTAAGCTGCCCATCCCTGGATTAAAAACACACATGTAACCCATGAATTAAAATCTAGCCTTCCTGATTAAAATGGGGCTCCACCAATTAATCAACAATCCATTAAAACCCGCAAAAGTAGAAAAAGCTCACGTTCAGAATTTCATGATATCATTTCCTGCTACAGTATGGGCAACATAAATTCTGCAAAGCTGCAAATGAATAATCCACTTCAGTGCCATTTTTGGGGGAAGATTTTGAAATGCGAAAGATGGACATTATCTAATTAGGATTTCTGATTTACCTTTCTTTTAACAGAGCTGTCACTTGCACATATGTGTGCGCGCGTGTGTAATATATCCTGTGTACCATTTGGGGAATGTAATGGAATGTGCATAATTGAGTTTGACTCTCTATCACAATTTGTTACCATCAAAGGGTTCCAAAAGAGATACACTCTGTAATGGACTGAAGTAGCTATATCTACGGCTTAACGTTACTCGACTGCGGATGTTAAAGTCTTACGATAAAAAGCCTCCTCTGCTTAATATAATGTTCTGTGCTGTGCCTCTTGGAGAATACAGAGAGCTCTCCTTTTGCCATAGGCCACTGGATCAGGAATAAATACAAACGGGATCTGAAACAGTAGGAATTGCTGCTGTGCAGTATTCCAGCCACTAACTCCAGTCCAGTCCAGTCCTCTCCTCCCTGTTCTTAGGGCCTAGTTTTTGGTCTCATCCCAGCTCATCTCACTGGTTTTATCCCAGTGGGCACCGTCATATGCCTCCTGGCATCGCTGGCTCTTTATTGAGTCATTTGGGGGTTTCCTCTCCCTGGTGGCCCAATAACAAGGCACTGCAGTTCCCTTTCCTCTTCACCACTGCAGTGTGGGTGTTCCCCTGCTTCTTGTTCTGGCCCAGATGGTAGAGGTGGAGAGAAGGGGAGCAGCAGAAGCCCTTCCTCCTTGCTTCTGGGCTCTCTGTCCGTCAAGCAGCCAAGTGGTAGCAAAGGTGCAAAGGGATAGCAACAATTACAGCTGGTGGACTCACTGGCAGATGGGTCCCTCCTTGAGAGCATCTCTCTTGGGACATGAATGGTGTGGCCACAATTCCTCACTCACTGAAGTTTATGAGGCCTTTTCATGATACAGTTTATTTATGTATTTTATTTTATTTTTCGATTTATATCCTGCCTTTTTCCTATAAAGGGCTCAAGGCAGCTTACATCCTCCTCCTCCTCCATCTTATCCCCACAACAACAACTCTGTGAGGTAGGCTGGGCTGAGAGCCTGTGACTGGCCCAAAGTCACCCAGTTGGCACCATGGCTGAGCAGGGACTCGAACCCGGATCCTCTGAGTCCCAGTCCCATGCTGTTAACCACCACACCACACTGACTCTCCCAATTGTCCTGCAAGGCTACTCCAGGGCTTTCCAGCTTTATGTAGGTTATTTTAGGGCAAGGGAAATCTTCTATTGCATTTTCTATTGCAGCAAACCAGAAGAAAAGGCTGGAGAAAAGACAAAACTCCACCCTGGTGCAGTTTCACCTTTGCACCACCAGGTGGTTGGTTAACAGAATGTATAGGAAGGCTGAGAATTGCCTTTTTCCTCATCAAGGGAAAACAGGTGATTTCCCTGCATGGCACAGCTTAAGCTCCTCATACAGTGAACCCTTAGAGACTAGCTTTTCTCAAGTTCTGTACTTTGGCACATCCCGTCCTTCTCCCACCCTGCTGAGGTGTCTCTCTTGTCTGGGGACAGTGATACTTTGACCATATCTCAGCTCTGGGGTGATGCAGGCTGATCTCCTCCACATAGTTTTACCCCACCACCTTTGCAGCAACCTTCACTGCCTCAGCTGAGCACAGCGGTGCAGTGGACTCACCTGGCTGGGGCTATCTGTCCAGCAGCTTCCTGAGACAGGTAACAGGCCTGTGCAGCACATAGGTGTGCTCTTTCCACAGGCACCTACATCCCTGAACCATTGATATCTTCTTGGGAGGCCACTCCCCAGCCAAATGAGGTCCAGCCATTTTCTGCAGGACAGTGCTTCATCGGTGGTGGCACCCCAGCTGTGGGATGCTTCCCTCAGTGAGCTTCCCAGCTGCGTATCTTGGTACCACATCAGCACCATATATTTTCCTAAGCTTTCTTTCCTCTCTGCAGCTGTACTGTTTTTTAATGCTGCAGTTCATTTTATTTCTATACTTATTTTATTGAGTACATTTATATTCCACTTTTCTCCCTTCGCGGAACTCAAGCCAACCGCACGCAGTTCTCAATGGTCTCCCAGACCAGCGTAGTTTCAGCACGTTTGCAGACCACACCCCGGGAATGCCTCTTTTTTTTGCTGGTATTAGGTGGGTTCCATATTAAACTCACACTTAAGTAACCCACTGTAACCAGTGGCATTTGTGATGCACAATTAACAAGTTCCATTGGTTTCAATGGCTCTGCTGGTTAGGACTGAATGTATAACACAATATTGCATTGTTTTATCTCTTGTTGTCAGTTGCCCTGAGAAATGTGTTATATAGGGGCCTATAAGGCCTGTAAATACATAAATGTAGGGAAAATGTTTATTTAAGGTGGACTGGGCAGCAAGTGCAGTGCTTCTATATTCTGCATTCTGATGTTAAATCAAAAGGCCCTCTTTGTTCTACAAAAACGTATCAGCTGGATGGAAGAAGAATGGTCATGCTGAAGATGCATAATTCAAATGCCAGGTTGGAAACTTGCTTTCAAAGGGCTATTTTTAAAGTTGCATGGGATTTAAGTAAGATAAATTTTTGTTTTGTCTTTTCAGTTTTGACCTAGTGGCCATTGGAGGGATCTCCGTCACCCTGGTGTTTGAAAGGTCTCCTTTTCTTTCAGTGAAAAGGACACTTTGGTTGTCCTGGAATAGGTTCATTGTGGTAGACAAAGTAATAATGCAAAGAACAGAGGCAGAACCACCAACGTGCGACATCAGTAGCTTCATCAGCCCAAATCCGATTGTCCTTCCTTTTCCTCTGACATCATTTGGAGGATCATGTCCAGAAAGGGGAACAGTCATACCAGAATTACAGGTAAGAGAGCTGGAAACAGTGTCATGTTATTGACAGACTCATAGCAAATAGTTGGGTTTCATCTGAACGATGGAACATCTTTTATCATTATGAGTTAGCTGTATTATCATGAATTATTATGCTGTTAGTTGTGCTCCACGTTGGATTAATTTGCTTAGGAAGTGTGTGCTTCAGCAACAACTGGGGCTCCTCCAGCTAAAGTGGGCCATGGAGCAGACAAATAGGAACATTCCTCCTGGAGCAAACTAAAGTTCCAGCTTGTCCAGTGTCTTGTTCCCAATAATGCCTAAACTGATACACTTCAGCATAAAGCAATAAATTCATGGCTGGTCATTGTGTGAGAGAAATTGATTGATTGATTGTTTATTTATTATTATATTATATTATAATTTCATGTATTTATAGCCCTGCCCAACTGTTATCTCAGCTCATGAAGTAGAATTCACTGGCCCACAGCTTCTAAACAGGGAAGGTCTGTTTGGCGATCAAGACTAGTAGCCATGGATGAAAGTTGGCTACTAGTTTTAGTGGTAACTGCTCCTAAGCCCATCGAAGTCAGTGCGATCCCCAGGCCTTTGCCACAATGAATTCCATGGATAGTAACCTGGGAAGGCTGCTAGGAATTAATCTGGAGTGAGACACAAGCCTGTGTGATTATGAGGTCATTATTAAGTATTGTGCTTTCCTGCTTTTTGAGAGGCAAGATCCGGGCATGGAGTAAGGATGACAGATGCATAATAGAGAAGACAGCTGGGAACTCAGTGGGAAGGACGGAGGCACTCAGAAACAAAGAAATGTTACTGGGAATTCCCTAGCAACTGTACATTTCATATGCTGAAGTGGCGAGTGCTGCCAAGCTTCCCTTGGCTTGTGCCAGAGCTTGCTTGTTTATTTATTCATTTACAAGATTTATATGCCACTCTACGTCCATCAGGATTCCCGAATGATAAACCATGAAAGAAATAAAGCAGAATCAAGCTATTGAATTGAAATGTTTCATTTCAGCGTATAACAATAAATTCATGGCTGGTCAGTTGAGGAAGCCTAGTTCCAATAAAAGTGTCTTCAGCAAAACAAAACGTGTTGGCGCCTACCTGACATGGTTCAGCAGGAAGCTGCACAGGGGGAGAACCTGAGTGGCTTCTCTGGTGATCTTCGTGACTGGGTGGGTGCTCTCTCAGATACCCCGGGTTGCTTAGGGCTTTGTGCACCAGTGACATAATCTTAAACGTGGTACAGCAGCAGCAGTGCATTTCAGCAAAGGGGTGGCGTACTTAAGAGCAAGAGCGCCCAACAACAGCCCAGGTGTTGCGTTCTGCACTAGGGGCAGCTTCCACACAACCCTTCCAGGCAGTCCCACTGGGTGTACATTGGAGACATCCAATTTCGGGAATACTAGCAGCACTCTGCCTCTGTGGCCAAGCTACCCCAGCAGAACAGGCCAAGCAAGGAGCGCCATCCCCATGAAAATCTGAATCCATTGTGAGAAGCTGTCCCAGCATTTGTGGCTACAGATCTGCTCCTGGTTTGCTGCTGTAGTGATGCTTGTGTACCCAGGAAGAGCATGAGTTAATCCCGGTGCAGTTTTCTCCGGGGTAATTTGCTGCAACATTAACCTCCACCATCCTCTTTCAGGTCGTCCAGGAGGAAATACCCATTCCGTCCAGCTTTGTGAAGCTCAGCTACTTGAGCAGCCGAACTTCAGGATATAAAACTTTGCTGCGCATTATTCTGACACATTCTACCATCCCTCCTGGAATGACAAAAGTGCATCTTACAGTTGCTATTGAAGGACGGCTGGCTCAGAAATGGTTTCCTGCTGCTACCAATCTGGTCTATACCTTTGCATGGAATAAGACAGATATTTATGGCCAAAAAGTCTCTGGCTTGGCAGAAGCAATGGGTAACCTTTTGAAATAATTATGATTATTAGCGTGATAATAGACATCTCTGAAAATGATTGCTTAATCTGAATTATCTGGTGCGTGTGTGTTTTCCTCTTCCTCTAAAGAGAGGTCACAGTAAAGGCAAAGTAAAATAGTCACATTTTTTGATCACCAACCATTATTCTCTTCACTCCTCCTCATGCAGGAGTGAGCAACCATCCAGAAGTTTCCAGCTGGAGCTGGAATGGGACTCCTGAAAGGCAAGGAGGGGTGTATCTTTTTAAATACCCTATGGAGACATAAAACACAATCCCAAAGCAGACCAAGGAGGATGAACACTCCAGTGATAGAATGGAAGCTGGATGGGGAGAGTTAGGAAATAGCAGGCTGCAGGGACCTTTGGTATACTTCTGCCCCAAGGGAGGATGCTACACTCCATTGCAGGAGTCACTTTCCCTATGGAATAGCAAGCTCGGAAGGCTGAGGCTGTATCTGTGGGGAAGAGGGGGAATAAAAGTACCCAAAAGCAGCTAGCGCAGCGGCTCTGCATCTGTGGGGAACCCCTATTATTTTTTTTTTTATTATTATAACATTTCTATGCCATCCCTTGCCGAAACCTTGGGGCGGCTTACAACCCTAGATTTGTGGGATGGAATAAATGAAAATGGAAAGGCTTTTTTTAAAACCTGTAGAAATGGCTTCACAGGGATCTGTGAGCTTCTGGACTTACAGGATGTTGGTGCCAGGTGAGGAGAGAGAGAAAAGATGGAAAGGAGGCAAAGCGTGGCGATGCCACAGGGCCAGTGAGATTCGGTTTTGTGCTTCCAACAGGAAGCATAAAGGAAGCTCAATTACTCTCCCTCAGGAGTCTTGACCCAGCCCTGTCGAAGTGTGCACTAGAGTACACGCGGCTGGCTTCCCAGCGAGAGCAATACAATGTGCATAACCAACACATATATTTCTGCACGTTCCAATGCACATCTTGGTCAATACTTTCTCTTTTGCTGCACCACAAAGTCCGTATTCCTTTTCATCTTGCAAGTATTGTGCCCTTTCAAACACCCAGAAAATCACACAGAGGCACAAAACTATTGCGGACCGGGAAAATCGTTGTGTGTTCTACCCTGCTGGTTCTGTTCTGTTTTCTTTCTAGCAAGGAGTGACTGCTCTTGTTGCAGTGTGTGGAAAACCCTCTGACTGACACATAGAAGGAGGAATTGGCCACCTGGGAGGATAAAAGCCCACTGAGTCTCTGCTGCTTCATCTGGAATCTTATTTGCGGGAGCCTTCACTGATCCTGCCTTGACTTCGAAGCCAATCTTCTCCGGTTTAGACTTCCTACACTTCTAAAGCTACGCTTGATACCAACATTCCTTTTGGAAAGGAGAGTCATCCATGTCCCATATGCTGCTTGTGTATATTTTTGTCAGAGGAAGAACTGAGCGTCTTATACTGGCCTTGCTGGATCGCTCTCAAACATCAGCCAGAAAGAAATGTATTCCTTTGCTGCTCTAAAGAACTCAAGAACAGCCGTGGTAGATCAGACCAAAGGCTTATCTAAGCCAGCAAAGTGCTCACATGGTGGTCAGTGTGCTGCCTTTAGGAGCTCCCCAAATAGGACTTCATGGGACAGCCCCGTTCTGCTCATGTTCCAAAGCAGTTGGCTCACATCGGCCAAGGATAATGGGGACTAATAGCCACTGGCAGCCTTCCTCTCCCAGGAATGTATCTAATCCTCTTTAAAAGCCATCCAAATTTGAGGTCATCATTACATCTTCTGATAGTAAATTCCACAGTTTATCCACTGTGTGAAGAAATACTTCCTTTCGTGCATCCTGAATCTCCTAGCTTTTAGCTTCATGGGATAACGCTGGGTTCTAGTATTAGAAGAACATTTGTATTAGAATTATAAGTGTTATAATTTATTTATTTATTTATTTTTCGATTTATATCCTGCCTTTTTCCTACAAGGGGCTCAAGGCAGCTTACATCATTCTCCTCCTCCATCTTGTCCCCACAACAACAACCCTGTGAGGTAGGTTGGGCTGAGAGTCTGTGACTGGCCCAAAGTCACCCAGCTGGCTCAATGGCTGAGCGGGGACGAGAACCCGGGTCGCCTGAGTCCCAGTCCCAGCTCTTCACCACTGCACCACACTGGCTTTCTTTTCCCACTCTTTTTCTTGACAGGAATTCAAAGCAGCTTACAATCTTCCTCCTCCTCCTGTCCATTTTATCTTCACAACAACCCTGTGAGGTAGGTTGGGCTGAGAGTCTATGACTGGTCCAGAGTCACCCAGTTGGCTCCATGGCTTAGCAGGGACTAGAACCCGGATCACCTGAGTCCCAGTCCCGTGCTCTTAACCACTACATCACACTGGCTCTCCAGTAATAATTAATAATAATGATTTAATAAATTATTTATAATATAATAATTATAAATTATTTATTTAAAATTAAATAAGGGACAAAAATGCCTCTCTGCCCACTATCTCCCCACCATACATAATTGCATACACTTCTTGCATATCTCCCCTTACCATTTTTTTCTCTAAGCTAAACATTCCAGGGCACAGGAACCTTTTCCCATAGGGAACATGCTTTAGCCTTGTGATCATTTCGCTCCCACTTGGTTGCCCTCCTCCTTGGGTGAAATAAACATGGCCAGTTCTTCGAAGGAGTGTTGTTTTTTCAAGAAACATTCTTTTGACATCTTGTTAGCTAACAGATATTAACAAACATCTGGTCACAAACTTGTGTCTCGGTATTATCTGGATTTTATGCTACTTTTGTTGAACCGCATCTCTCTGCTACCAAGACTGCTGTAACTACGACCAACGCAAGTTGCATCTACTCCTTGCCCACTGTAACAATGGCTGCAATAGGAATGATGCCCCCCATTATTTTACATCTTGCACTTTTGCAGTCCCTTCTGGCCTAAGACCAGCATGAAGCCAAGCAGCAGCACTTTTCTGAAGCGACTTCTAGGCGGTTGTCTCAGTACAGCAGATGTATTGCCCTCTTCATATTCCCTCGCCCCAATTTCATCCTCCCTTGTACATCCTGCATGTACCACCTCTGGAGTACGTTTGTGTCTGGGTAGCCAACTGTCAAGCACCACGTGATCCGCTTGGCTGAACTATGTGGCAGTCCGGATTACCGACATCTCAAAACATGTTTACTTTCCATTCCATTGGTCCTTGTAATGCTACTTTCCCTCGGGCAGCTACACACACCTCCTTATGCATGCCACAGAGATGTTTAAAAATCATAAATCAGGCAGAATACTGCCATCTGGGGGAGGCTGTAAAAAGTTTCGTAGTCTTTTTGAAATAGAGAAAACCAGGGGAGAAAGGGGGACCGAAATGACTTTTTAAATAATCTGTTAATCTTTACCATCCCACCTTGATTTTGGAGGGCGAGGCACAGTGGTGGAATTACAAGAGTCCCTTGACCCCTTTCTTCCTCCAAAAATTCCCAAATCATGCCCCAAATAAGTGCGTCAGAACCAAAAGGAGAACTGGAGCTTCTGATGCAGCCTCTTCTGAGATTTGGGCTAGAGAGCTTTGGGAGTTCCTCCCTCTCTTGCTGAGTCTGTCAAGCCAAAGGGAAGGCTGAGTGAGAACGGAAGGCCTCTGCTCCTCTTGGAACTAGAAACAGCTGGCTGGGTTCTGGGAATAGCCATTGGTGAGTTCAGACATAACGCCAAGCTGTGGGCTACCACAAGGGTGGGGAACAATGTCCCCCTGGACTGCATGCAGTCCCCATCAACTCCCCCCACCAATTATTTTTGAAGTGGTCCATACTAAATAAAGAAGAAGTCAGAAAGAGAAGGAACACTTTTTGCCTGTTCTCCTTTCATTGGAAGGAGGAAACACATCAGTACCAGATCACAGCTAAATTAAAATGTTGGATTTTCCACTGATTCTGATTCTGACCACCTATTCTGTGGACAACTAAAGAATGACCTTTTCAGACAGTGGTTCTTTCTTACATGTGTATCGGAGGACACCTGTCCTACCTCTGTAGTGAGGCTAGGTAGTTGCCATTCCAATCAATTAGCTTTTATTGTATAGACATTACAGACAAACAAGCATGACCTCAGGGTACAGACTAGAATCTCCATATAAACAAAGGATCAAAGCTGGCATTGCTTAATGCTTGTCCTCTAAGCTCTGTTGAGCCTTCCAAGTTACAGCATCATAAATGAAAGTGGGCACAAAATTAGTCCGCAGCACTGCAACCCTCCCTGTTCAAGCTGCACAAGCTACCAAGACCCACCCTCCTTCCACGTCTTGCCAGTCCCTCTGGATGTTGCATCGCACTGCAGCACACGTCCCTCTTCTTGGGACAACCAGCTCTTGCTCCCCACTGTTGCCACCTCCTGTTCTGTGGGAACATGCATTTCCAACCATTTCGGAAAAGCCTCCCTAGTTATCAGGACTGTTCTTACACATATCTCACTCCTGCAGCCTTGTCTGCTTGGCAGCCTCGGACCCCTTTCCTCCTGCCATCTCAGTCAAAAACAGTCCCTTGGTCTTCTTGAGGAAGAGGAGGTTGAGATTGCTTCTTGGTCATCGGAGTGTAGGACATGAAATAACGGGCTCAAGTTTCAAGAAGCCAGTTGGTGGACCTCAGGAAGAACTTCCTGGCTGTTCGAGCAGTGCAACAATGGAACCCATGACCTGGGGAGGCAGTGGGCTCTCCCACCATGGAAGCATTCAAGATGCAGTTGGACAGCCATCTGAAAGGGATGCTTCAACTTGGAGTCCTGCACTCCTCAGGGGTTGGACCTGATGGTCATCCTGGTCCTTCCAACTCTTCCATTCTTTGAGTCTAGGAACTTCTGCAGAGGTGCTGGACCCAATCCCTACACTGTGTTTTGTGTGGGTACCTGTCCTGCTATTCTAGCCACACTATCTTATTTTCCCTCACCACCTTTCTCAGGACTCTCTCTCTCTTTGAGAGAGGAGGGCCTGATCTCAGTCTCTCAACATTCTGCTCTCCTACACTTCCTCCAGGCCTTCAGAACAAAGCTTGAGTCCCATTATTTTTAACCTTATGGGCTGAACAGAACAAACAGTGTTTCACTGGATTCAGATTCAGTGGTGCATCTGGTTGCACCTTGCATTTTATTTGGGTTGATCGTTATTTTATTCTGCATCTCCACTTCTTTTTCTCCAGCCAGAAATAATCCTTTGTTCAACACATACACAGTTTTTCTCAGCAACGGATTCATCATGGTTAAAGGAGGAGGAATAGGAAGAGAACCAACATATATATAATTATTTTCTCTCCTTTGATTCCAAGAAAAATCCCTCATTAAAAATTCCAGTAAAAGTACAGTCAATTAAAATAATTGTGGCATAATAACTGCATAGCGCTAAACAATCTTGGGACGAAGCAGCAAATTTCATACAAACGGTTTTCTCTCCTCAAGTGTTCTGCACTGGAACAGAAGGGCAGGGGGATAAAATGGAAAATCTTCATTTTTTTTTCCTTCCAGCAAGATCTATTAGCTTCAAAGTAATAGATTAGCGGGAGCGGGTTAAGGGCAGATGGGATGGTAGCTCCCTGATATAGATGAAATAGGAGGTCCGTCTGCTGCAGGTATGATGGATTAGGTCCTTGCATGTGATCCTAAACCCAGCACATCCGCAGCTGTGTCAAAGGAGCATCTTTTTTCACTGTGTTGATGAATGGTTGGAAGGTTCACAGGACCAACATCTGAGCTCAGTGCACACATCCTGTTCTCAATTGCTGTGAGGGCTGTTAGTTTCGCCCTCCTTCCAGGCAGACCAGGACAATGGCTTTCCAACTCAAAGGTTTTAGTACCAACCAGTGACGCTGCCTTTAAAGTACAAATGAAGGATATCGCAGAAGTCAGTAACAAAAGAAGTAAGCCATGGTAGAACGCCAACCTTTAAGGGAAAGTGGTTTAATGATAAGTAGATTCCAAATTGAAAAACCAGCCCTGCTTCCAAACTAAAATGAGCAAACCGCACCTCCTGCTTCAGGGCGAATGGACTGGAGCAACAGAACCTCCTCAGTGAGTTGGTCTGCTTAGCCTGATGGCCATGCACAGGGCCTGGTGTTGCTGACTCTGCCCCTCCTCATTAGACCCTCCTGCTAAGCTTTCCTATAGAATTTAAAACTGTCTTGCCCTCAGCAACTCGCCAGCTTACCTCTGCGTCCACTGGTCCTGCAAGTCCACTGTAGACGCAAACCCCTTCTGCGTCAGAATCTGTTTCCAAAACTTTTGTAGGCTCCTCTGTGGGACAAGTGGCCCCATAAACGCCACAAGAAAAAATATGGCCCCTGGGAAGCAGATTGCTGCTGTGAGACTTTAAGGAGCAATACTTATTGGTGGGGAAGTGGAGGAGATCTAGTCAACCAGTTAGCCTGGCTGGCTGCCAGAGTATAGCCAGGTAACCATTTTAATAGGCCCTCCAAGGAAAGGAGCCATAACTCAGTGGAAGAGCAAATGCTTTGCAGGAAGATGATTCTAGGTGCAAACCCCCAGTTTAAGTTTCCAGGCAGGATTTGGTGGCAGGTCTTGAGAAAGCCTCTTCTTTGCATTGTGTCCTGGAAGGCACTTCCAAGAGGACAACACTGGGCTGGATTCACTGGACTTGTCATAAAACAAGTTTTAAAGTTCCTCTGCATAGACCTTGCTGATTCCATCGTTTTTACTCCTTCCAGGGTATGCAACACGTCCAGATTTATTTGTGTTTTGTTTCTAGCTTTAGCCAGCTCTCCCAGCCTGGTACCCCGAAGAACGACTGGGGTGTGTCTGGCATTGTGGTCCAACACATCCGCAGGGCTCCAGGTTGGGGAAGGCTGGGTTTCAGCCTTCCCGTTTGTCCCTGACAGAAGTGAAATGCTAATTTAAAACCTGAACATTTCCCTCCAGGAGCTGAAGGCCAATTATACCTTTTAGCTTCCCAGAAATCCTTTCCTCCTCCCACACAGGCTTCTCAAAACTCCGTAGGTGGCACATTCCCAGCAGGCATGCAGCAGTAATCTCGGGAATTTATGATACATCCACTCCAGTGACAACAATTTTGTTCTGCTTTCTTCAGGAGAATGGAACAGAGGATATTGGCATATGGAAAGCAACTTTAGAATGCAAGGACTAGTTCCGTGGCTTCCACTGTTTTGATTGACAGCTACGTTTTCATCTCTGTTTGGGTTGACATCTCTCCTGCTTCCCGAAAGATGTCATAGCTATGGATGTTGCAGCTGCAGTCCTTGACCTGACTACCCGCAGTATCAATTTTCTTGGTCACCAGAACGAGAAAAGAAAAGAAAGACAAATTTTTATCAGCAGTGCATGCAAAAGCTGCTTGTTTTGCTGATACATAATATGTATTTCCTACCACCGTAGCCTTGTTGCCACCATATACTTGCTATTTAATTTTTGCTAATGAAAACATGGGGCAAAAGCTGCAGCAAAGATTTCTTTCTTTTCTTTCCATCAGGTGCGCAAATTCACAGGCCCGAAGGCCAAATCCAGCATTCCCCTGTTCGCAATTTTTAATTTATTATTTATTTCTTTATTTTTCAATTTATATCCTGCCTTTTTCCTACAAAGGGCTCAAGGCAGCTTACATCATTCTCCTCCTCCATCTTATCCCCACAACAACCCTGTGAGGTAGGTTGGGCTGAGAGTCTGTGACTGGCCCAAAGTCACCCAGCTGGCTCCATGGCTGAGCGGGGACGAGAACCCGGGTCGCCTGAGTCCCAGTCCCAGCTCTTAACCACTGCACCACACTGGCTCTCTTTTCCCACTCTTTTTCTTGAGAGGAATTCAAAGCAGCTTACGATATTCCTCCTCCTCCTGTCCATTTTATCTTCACAACAACCCTGTGAGGTAGGCTGGGCTGAGAGTCTGTGACTGGCCCAAAGTCACCCAGTTGGCTCCATGGCCGAGCGGGGACTCGAACCCGGATCCTCTGAGTCCCAGTCCCAGCTCTTAACCACTGCACCACACTGGCTCTCTCAAATGGTCTAAATGTTGTTTTATGTACTGTGTTTTATTGTTTTTATACCTCATCGTGAACAACCCAGAGAGCTTTGGCCACGGGTGGTATAGAAATGTAATAATAACAACAACAATAATTACTTGCTGCCGCCACTCCCCGGCTTCCTAATAATGTCATGTACTAATAGTGCCCTGCCTGGGTTTCATTGGATTTATTCCCCACAAAATGTGCACAGGATCTTAGCCTTATCTACTGAGACAGAATATTCCTCCTCTGAAGAATAAAAGTAGACAATGCAGAACTAACTAGCAATTAACTGATCGGAGAATGAGCCTGGGAAATTGTTGGGAAAGCCGCCTGTAATAATGCATCCCTGATTATCTCCTTGCAGTGTCCGTAGGCTATGAGTATGAGGCTTGTCCTGACTTGATCCTCTGGGAGAAAAGGACTGTCACACTACAAGGATTTGAGCTGGACGCATCAAACCTGGGAGGCTGGTCCTTGGACAAACACCACATTTTGAATACACAGAGCGGTAAGCGTGTTTGTTATCAGTAAAACAGCATGGTCTTTATCAAGATGGGAAATTACTTTTTTTTTTTGCACATTTTTTATTAAGATTTTAAACTAAAAACTAAAAAAATCAATCATCAATTACATCGGACATACTGGGTCAGCCCGCTATAACATACTATAATCATATTCAAATCGATTTATAAAAATTTAAAGACATCTTTAAATCTAAGCCAAGTCCCATTTCTCCAGCCAATCATAAAAAAAGTCCCAAGTTTGACAGAAGTCAGTATCTTCTTTCTCCTTCAGTAATAGAGTCAATCTGTCCATTTCTGCACAGTCCAGAATCTTTTTTAAAATCAGTTCCTCAGTGGGTAGTTCCTCACTCTTCCAGTACTGAGCAAGCGGAATCCTTGCCGCTGTGATTAAATGTAGCATCAAATACATTTCTTGTTTGCTAATATTTTCCGGTACAATACCTAACAAGAAAATTTCAGGTTTAAAAGCTAAGGGTTTTTGTAGCATTTCCTCAAGCCATTTATGTATTTTAATCCAATGCTTTTTCACATATTCACAGGTCCACCACATATGGTAAAAAATACCCACATCATGTTTACATTTCCAACATCTATTTGACGTATTTGGAAACATCTTAGCTAATCGACTTGGCGACAAATACCATCTATAGAACATTTTATATAAATTTTCTTTATACGAAGTTGCTAATGTTACCTTAGTATTTCTCTCCTATAGCTTTTGCCACTTTTCTAATTCAATATTATATCCAAAATGTTGTGCCCATGTTATCATAGTTTCCTTAACCTGTTCCATCAAGATGGGAAATTATGAAGGGGACAATGAACTTTAAAAGAAGCATTAATAAGAAATTTAGGCAGACACTGAGGTTCAGATCAGCACCATGTAATCGGAACCCATTACTATTAAGGTAGAGAAGGAAATGTTTCTAGCCTTGGAACAGAGGGCAGGACATGTTCCAATGGAGCAAAGCTCAGGGAACCCACATTCAGGGTGGATGCCAGGGAGTACATCCTGGTATTTAGGACCCTGAGGGTATGGAATGGGCTTCCACGGGAGGTGGCTGAAGCCCCATTGGTGAGGGTGTTCAAGGACAGGCTGGACAAGGCATGTCATGAGAGGAGCTGGCTGGAGCCGGGGGTCAGACTAGGTGGCCCAGGGGGCCACTTCTGACTTGCTGTGTTTCTATGTCTCTAAACTGGGCAGGGTGACATGGTAATTAATTTGGGGGGAGCCAGGGGATGGTGTTTGGAGGTTTCATTGAGTGATAGACCCCTTTTCTTGGCCCTCCCTAATCTAAGCACTGAGGGAAAGACAAAGTCTGTACTCTCAAAGTTCATTAGCCAAAAGGTCAAAAATAATTTACCACTTGATCCCTACTAAAAGCTCAAGAGCTACTCTCATCAGCCCGAGCCTTGGAAAATACATATTTAAGGTTAATTCCATGATTCAAGCCTTTAAAAAAACATTGTATATGTCAGGCAATGCTCTTGAATATTGACCTGCAGGGAATGGAAAGGAATACATTTTGAGCAGCTTTCTCATTTATGAATTTCTTCCTCCCAAAGTTTCCAGCACTCAGTTAAGCTAGATAAAGCGTTCTGCCTGGATGCAATCACCAGGGCAAAATTTTGAGAAGTGTCAACTGTGTTTGCAAAAATAACATCAAGAATTCCAATAATTGGCATGCAATCTTGTTTTCCCTGACACACCCAAATCAAGCAGCATTCCTTTGACTTCCCAACTTCAACTTCACAATTTCCTCAAGCACTGTCCACTTCCCCAAATGCTTTGCTAACACTCTCTGCTGTTATTCTTCCATTTAAGGTGAATCCTATACATGTTAAGACAGAAAGGGGGCATAGGATTGCACATTTGTGTGTTTGCATATTCATACACATATACTGCTTTAATAATACAGTATTAGGGCCTGGTTACCTGAAGGACTATCTCCTTCCAGATGTGCCTGCCCACCCCTTAAGGTCTGGGGCAGAGGCCCTTCTCCAGGAGCCCTCCCTGAAGGAGATTAGGAGGGTGACTACCTGGAGGAGGGCCTTCTCTGTGGTGGCACCCCGATTTTTGAATTCGCTCCCCAGAGAGGTTCACCTGGCGCCATCACTTTATTCTCTTCAGTGTCAGGCTGAAACCTTTTTATTTTCCAATGTTTTAAGATTTGATTGTTTTAACAGGGGTTGTATTGTTGTTTGGAAATTTTATTAGGATGCTGTGTTTTATTTTATATTGTCTTATTGTTAAACCATCCCAAGACCATGGTAAGGGACAGTCTAGAAAAGTTTTAAACAAAGAAAGGACTTGGAAGAAGACATGCCAAAATGAATCCCTTCAGCACTTAAGAACAGTTCCACTTCTCCCCATGTGGGGTTTTCTTGACTCCCAGCATGTTGTCATTTACCAATTAATCAGAGTCCCCCAAAATTAAACGCAAAAATCAGGCAAAGCAAACACTCTATGGGTGGAAAGGAGATGTTTTCACTATAGATTCTCTTACCAGCTATAGAAACGCTCTCCCTGTACCCTGCCACTTCTTAATTGTTCTTCAGGTCTCTAAAGATCAACAGAAAAGTGTAAGCTGTAGGGTTTCGGCCAGTTTTTTCCTACTCCCTCTTTCTTGGTATGCGTAGACCCTTGGGCTAAGCTGAATGCCAAGTCTCAAATAAAAAAGAGGCTTTGCTACTAAAGAAATTCATTCAGATCTGCCTATAGAAGTTCAAACATCTCTCTTCCTTGGGTACGATAAAAGAATACCATTTTGAGGGTAATCTAGTGGATCAAAGGGTTTCCTCAAGTAGCATTGTCCAGGCAGTGCTGTCGACAGCTTTAAGGCCAAACTACATAGTATGCAGGAGATGACATCTCCAAATATTTCTGTTTTTAGTGGAACACAGTTATTGTGCTATCGGGAGGTCCAACACGGCCTGAAGCTGCTGCACTGGGGGAGGAGGAAAAGTCTAACCCAGTCCCCCTGCACAGTTTGCACACTCTAGATGTGCTGTTATCCCTGCTGAGGAGAAAAATATGGGTACCTATGTAGTACCTGTATTTATTTTCTAGCAGGCTAATATCAGCTTTGGAACCAGGCGAATTTTGAAGGGGAAAACTACATGGAGAAGAAAAGGTTCAGGGTTAAACACCCCTCCCGTAATCCCACTGTTCCGATCAGAATCAGCCACTTGCAGGGTGGGGGAAATGCCGGAGAGCAGTCTAATCACAGATCTCCTACATCACATGTGCTTTGGCTCTTACATAACATCCTGGCTTGTTTTTCCAGTTTATTAATAGGCATAACAGAATGTGGTGTCTTCACACCAGCCAAGCGCTTCGTGTTAAAAGCAGCACATGATTGGGGGAAGAGGGAGGCAGGAAAGAGGGAAGGCGTGCTCAGCCCCAGTGCACCATCCTGGTTTCATAAACCTTTATAAACCAGGTTTAAGACGCCTGGAATGATTGTCTGCGCCAGGTCATTGCATCTAGCCAGCTTCGAGGCTGGGCATGGCTAGCACCTGCCTGAGGACCCCACACCCCACCAGGTTCCCAGGGTCACCCTGGCATTCTTTCTCTCTTTCGCCTCTGCACCTGCCTTTTTGCTGCTCCTTTCTTTCATTGTGGCAACAGTGGTGGCACAGAGGAATTGCAGCACCAGAAGCCGTGATCTGTTTGCTTCCTTCTATCAAGGAAGCAACTGGTTGCAAGGATCCTTCCTTGGATCCAAGCAAGGATCCTGGAGGGCAGAGAGTAATAGTTCCTTGTGACAGTGACTGCAAGAAGATAGACTCACTGAGGAGGTGACCCATGGAGGAAGGCTCTGTCTTCAGGAAGACCGCAAGGGATTATCGCCATCAAAATAGGTGGTCTAAATCTCTGGGCTAAGGCGCCAGAAGATGGAGATGTTTCCACCTGTCATGTTGTGCCCAGCACTGCTTTTCCTTTTCTTTCATTACCTTCAGGATGAGTCAAGCCATCAGTCTTACCTAAAAAAAAAACCTAAATATTGGACATGCATCCTTCTTCGATGTCTCTGATATGATAAAAGTTGAGTCAGTTGGTGAAAGCATGTGATAATTGATCAAATTGTCAAGTGCTTTTTGGGGTTCTACATTTAAGAACAAAGGTGTCCTTTGCTGATTGTTTTTATCAAGATAAAGCGTGTGTATCTTGATTGTCTTTATGGCACAACATCAAACTTACACCCCCTTTTTTATGGCCAGCCATAAAACCTTCATACATAAGACACGTCTTTCAGGGGAAACAGGGTCTCCATGGCCCTAATTATATATTGCTACTTGTGTGAGAGGATGAAAGATTGCCTTTACACATTTAGCTACAGACAAAGGCCAACTGCTCCTGTCATTTCAGTGGATTTTTACTGCCCAGGGAGACTGTTTCTGTGTGCAGTAACCACCCTGGCTTGTTGCCAAGCTGCTCTTATAAACCTACAAGAAGCTCCAAAGAGGAATAAACATCCTGTCCCTCATTGTCCATAAATAAGCTTTCAAACATTATTTCCATATTGAATTCCTTGAGTTCAACATTAAGAACCATTGCTATTTATCTTCCAGGAAAGTTGCTGTTCTTGTTGTTTCATGTTTATTTATAAGCTTCAAGAACAGTCTCTAAAATGTGTTGAAGGGAACCCAACTTTGAAACTTCTAGGAGCTTATTTTATTTTATTATTTTATTTTTATACCACCCATAGCTGAATCTCTCTGGGCAGTTTACAACGAAGTATAAAAACATAAAATACAATAGAGAAAAATATAATTAAAAATTAATTTAAAAGAACATTAAAGGACAATAAAAAGTCCTGGCCAAGAGCAAAAGTATGTGAGTAAAAAAAGAAGAATTGTATAAAAGGAAAATTAACCAGTGATTTTCTAACTAGTCCTAGATGGATAGGATCCCTCCGAGGAATTCAGTATTTCATAGGGTATTTTAGCTGGCAACATACAGGTATGTGAGGGGATGTCACATGGAGATGGGTAGAGACCTGTTCTCCCCTGCAGAGGAAGGCAGAACGCGCTCCAATGGAGCAAAGCTCAGGGAGCCAAGGTTCCATTTGGATGCCAGGAAGCACTTCCTGACAGTCAGGACCCCGAGGGTGTGGAATGGGCTTCCCCTGGAGGTCATTGAGGCCCCATCGGTGCGGGTGTTCAAGGATAGGCTGGACGTCCACATGGTGGGCATGTCGTGAGCGGAGCCAGCTGGTGCCGGAGGTCAGACTAGATGGCTCGGGAGGCCCCTTCTGACTCGCTCTGTTTTCTATGTTTCTATGTTCCAGGCTGGTTTGTCTTGCTGGGAACTTGAGCCTTTACCAGACAGTCTCAGATGAAGAGACAGGAAGGTCAAAAATGAAGCACACCTGGAGCCAGATGTTGTGGGCATGAGGTGTGCATGTAGACGCTGTCTCAAGGCTGCACCTCTGCACACCTCTGTCTTAGTAGCACCCCCAGGCTTCCAGTTCTGGAGCAGAACTGCTCTAAGCTGGGAATTTTGAATCTCTGCAGAAATGCATCTTAACATATTGCATCTAAATATATTGTGTATAACAAGCTTCCTTTGTGTTCAGTGTGAACAAGGCCTGGTAAAATGCCACGAGCAAAGCTATGGACTTACTGTGTGTGTTTCAAACCAGGTATCGTACATAAAGGAAATGGAGAAAACATATTTATCTCCCAGCAGCCACCAGTAATCTCAACTGTGATGGGTAATGGGCACCAGAGAAGCGTCTCTTGTGCCAATTGCAATGGCCCGTCTCACAGCAGTAAACTCTTTGCCCCTGTTGCCATGGCCTCTGGAACTGATGGCAGTATATACATTGGAGATTTCAATTTCGTTCGGAGGCTCCTTCCTTCGGGGAACACCATTAGCATCCTAGAACTAAGGTAGGAAGCTATGGGGGGCTTTGGAAAACATGGTGTGTGTTTAATCCTCCCCCTCGCCAAAAAAATCATATAGAAGAAAACTCCCAAACCTGCTGGACTGTTGCAGTCTGGGACTTCTTCTTTCAGGGAGATCGCTAAGAAAGCTGCATGGGGATGGGGTGATTCCTCCTCCAGGGTTTCCGATCACATGCAGTGCTTCTTAGGAGTTCCTCTTTTTCAGATTAGGTGGCGTAGCCCACCCATGTCCTGCATGCAAAGGCTCTTGGGATGAGATTTGAAAGGGCTCAAGGATGAACACCAGGGGGGCATCCATGACAAAACCCTTCCCTTCTACGAAAAAATAATGAAAATGGTGTGATAGTTCCCCAGAAGCAATTTGCACCTTCAGGATGGCTTCATTCTGGCCAGCTCAGACTCTGCTGCCTCCCAACTGAAACTTTAAAATCGCTGTTGGGGGGTGTCTTCTTTCTTTCACTGCGTAAAACAGGTCACCAAACCGATCCTGCTGGTAAATAGCCCATTCAGGAAAAGGTACTGAGTCATTCACTTCCATGCAGGAAATATCAATTGAGCATCCCTGATGATGGGAAATCATTTGGCTTACAAAGGACAGTAATGCACAAGTCCAAATAATACCCTCAGTTCTCTCTACTTAGAAAGCACGATGATAAACATCAGAAAAGTTTGAGTTGAACCTGAGCTGACCTGGATCCCCTAAATTAGTGATAATCCAGAATGCCCTTTGAGCCTCTGTTGCTGTCAAGAACTACACCGTAACCAGCCTCTGTGCAAGAAGTTACAATTAATGCACAGGATCTTAAAGGAATTTTGTTAGAAGAGCTAAACAATTATATCCATTATTGAAATATGGATGGAATAACACAAAATCAAGGGAAGGATGAAGGAGCAAAGGCTGCGTGCTGGATGGAGGTTAGTGACTGGAAGACAAATTGAGTAAGAAGATAAGTTAGCTGGAATAGGCTGGTGCTTTGTACAAGCCTTCCTTGTGTCTAAACATACATCAGTTTGTGCAACTACTCGCTGTGAATACATGTTAAGTATCAGCCACACTTTTCTAACCAACACTAATCATTTTTCTTTTTCTTGCTCTTTCTTGTTTGCTTGCATGTGCGGTTGCTGTACCGATCTGCCATTTTAAGGAACAGGGACACGAGACACAGGTAAGAAAACTGAAACAGTGACGCGGGCCTGTGGTGACCGCTTCGAGATTCTGTGTGACTATGTGACATTTTCCATGTGAAAAGATCTTCACGAAGTGTTGTTAGGAACTTTGGAAGTTGTGCACCCTGGCACCTCTCTGTGCAAGATGCTGGTTTACCATACATTAAAGGTTTTCACTCCAGTTCAGGGTCAATCTTGATAAAAGATAGGAGTTCTTAGAGAACTATATAGCAATAAAGCTTCCTGCAGTCCCCTGTCCAAAAAAACTGCAAAATGGTCTCTCCACCACTGCCCTGGGCTTTGCTATTCTAGAGAAGGTGCACCAGATCCACTTCCCTGCATCACTGATCTAGCATTTCCAGATTTTATTCAGAAGCCTTAAGAAAATTGGTATGGAAAGAAATGGTGGAAAGCAGTGTTAAAAGAAATATGGAGCTGAACCCCACTGAATCTTTTCCAAGGCTCCAGTATGTAATGCTGCTACTTGCTAACTGTCCCTGCGAGTAGAATTTGCTTCTTGCAGGGATAATAGCTGGACACACAAACAAAATAGTTTGTGTTGATGCCATCATTGCATGCCTTTTGACCTTATTTTCTTGACTAAGTAAGGCAAAAAAAAAAGTTAGGAAGCCTTGTCAAGGAAAGGAGGAACAGGGGTTTACATTCACAGAAAGATTTTATGGTCCACAGTGTGTGAAAATTGACTAAATTTCCCCATGTTTGTTTTTATTTTTAAAAAGAATGGTTACGGACAGAGCAGGGAATGAAGGCATACTCAAGATAGCATACTTTTCTTCACAGAAAAGGCTGATATGTCAGGAAGCCAAGAGAGAATTGCCTGTATCTCCAAATCATCTCTTAGGCCAGTCTTGGCAGATGTTGCTCTTGACTCTGCCCTACTGGGCAGCTGATCATGTGACCAGTTCTCCCGCCTGAATGACCCACAATGCCCCTGGTGTAGGATCACTTTGAAGCACTCTGGTTTTGTTCCACTAGGCACCAGGGATGTGCCTTTAGGAGCAGAAATCGGGTTTGCTTTCTGTTGCTTCACACAAACCCACCCATTATGCACTGGTATTTTTTGTAGCTGACAAATTGAAACTGAGTCACCAAATTTGAGTCCGAGGGAAGGTTAGACAGATTCTGCCTACTGTGTAACTGACTCATCGTTTCCAAGTGTTCTTTAGGAAGACAAAAGTTCTCAGTTCTGCCTACCTGTTGATTGGGTTTTCCTTCCTCCATTCCCCTTGTGCAAAGTGTAAAAGCCAACCATGTCAAAAGCGGATGTTTGACCATGTCAAAAGTTGATGGCGTCAAATGGCAGCATTGCCTTGTGTCATGACCTCAGATGTCATCACGTTCTGACATCTGCTCCTCAAGAGAAAGTGAGGGGAGGCAGGACAGGCTGTGACAGGGACAGAAATTATTCCGGTACCTTTCTTTTCCTCATGAAGCAGCGATGCTCAGACATACCAGTAGTTCTCACGCTAAGGCTGCAGTCCTATATACATCTACCTGGAGCAAGTCTCATTGCACTCAGCAGTATTTACTCCTGAGTCACCATACATAGGGCTGTAATGCCAAATTGGCATTTGTGCTCCCTGCAGTCCATGGAGACAAACATGAAAGGAAAAGAATCACCCATGCATACCTTGCAACAACCTGAATAAGCTACTGGAAGTGAGGAGGAGATGCAAAACCAGAGCTTAGAGCCAGAGCTTAATAGGGGTGAACCTTCTTTCACCCAATGGTCAGTCAGCTGGACTGTACTGGGCCAGACAGAACAATGGGCTCCCCCAGGCTAAGGCAGCTTCTGGTGCTATTGTGTAAGGATCTGCAGCTTTCTAACAGCAGCATAGGAGAGGCAGACAGGAGGCAGAAATGCAAAGGCCTGCAGTGCTTAATGGGGCTGCCCACATTTGGAGCTATCCACATTTCCGTCACCACCAGCTCGACCTGCCGCATGCCAGCCAGAACCAGAACAGGACAATTACAAGAGCAATTAGCCCAGAATATTTCTCCAGCTGGCAGAATTAAATCCCGCTGAGCAGATCCATTTCCCTCCATCATCAGAACGTTGGATGTTTTGCAATGCCACCTCGGATGCAGGTCCTTTATCTCCCTGGTATTTGGGAGACAGAATGCCAAGAAGGCATATTCTGCCACCTGCCTTTTTCATTCCATTCAAATTTAACACGATGAAGTCAGAAACGATAGAAAATGGCAAGGACCAGCCAGTTGCAAATATTTCCCAAAATGTGAATTGAAAAATGGATGAGCTAATTCCAGATTGACCTAATGCAAATGAACTCTTATGAAATGAAATAAACCCACACATCTGAAGCCTTCAGTTTTTAAAGCCATCCTTAGAACCCCAGGACACAAATAACCAAAAGTCATTTGATGGGGAGGGAATGAAAGAAACACGTGCAGTAGAAACTTTGGACCAGTTCCTTGGAGTGTGAAAGTCTAGTGGAGGCTGGGACAAGTGAAGTTCAGGCCAGATAAAATGGAGATGCTAAATGTTGGGGAGGATTGATGGATCTGGTGGCTGGTGGGTCTTCAGGGCTAGATCAGGTTAGATTTTGCCTGAAGGGCAAGGTGTGCCATTTGGCAGTGGTGGCACTGGACTTGGAGATGGTCTTGGATTTACAGGTGACAGTGATGGCTAGGAAAGCCTTCTATTCCCCTAAGCTGATCCGTCAGTTGCTGCCTCTGTACAGGAGGATACTTGGGTGCCCTCAACTGTGCCTTGGTGGCATCCAGATGGGCACACTGTAATGGCTTCTCCGAGGGCTTCCCCTTAAAAGCCCCTTAAATCAGTTCAGAATGATGCTGCCCACTTGAGAATGAAGTTGCCTTCCCAGCCGCCTGCCAAACTGCTGAATGATGGACATTGTGGGAGTCTGCTTTGTCATAGAGTTCAGAAGAGGACAATTGCTTGGGCGCTCATGTACACTGCACTGGAGGTCCCAAGGATCTGAGGCTATGGGGTGCCAATATGGATCCTAAGATGGGTGGCCATGTTGTCAGGGGCCTCTGGGAGCAAATACCTAGAGATCTACTTTCTGGACTTCACTCCCAGAAGCCCCTGCCAGCATGGCCAATGCTCAGGAAAGCTGGAAATTGGACCCCAAATATCTCGAGGGGCTTCTGACAATCCCTGCTCTAAGAAACCTAGATGATGTATTCCAAGAGCAGCACCAGCTAGGAGTAAAAACTACACAGCTGCCTTAGCAAACTCCTTTTCCCAAAAAAGACCACCATGCAGGTTTTTTGAAGCCACTGCTCGATCAGACTTAGCATTCTCTGCTTCAGCTCTTCAGCCCTTTTGCCAGCTCTTCAGTTCTTCCATGCACAATCCATTTCCTGGTTCTTCATACACCTCTGCTGCATTCCCATTCCACGGCTTTCTCTCCGCATCCTGGTTTTGCCACATTTCTTGTTCTCCTTCGCATGATCAAACAGTGTCACTGGTGCCTGCCCTAAACTCGACTTGCTTGTAACCAGCCCCTGCCAGCTGCTGTGATGTCAATGGATGATAATAGGCACCTTGCAATATCAGTCTTTAATTAGCAAACTCATTATCTCACAAGCTTCTTCTAATCACTCTTTATTATGGAAGTTCAAGATTCTACCTGACCCTGTATTAGAACTCCCTTGACAACGGAGTAAACTTACACACTGACGAAAATATGAGTAATATCACTGAAAAAATAAACCAAATTAAAAATTCTGAGCATAAAACTTATCCCTGTAGCTGACAAGAGCATTCAGTTCTTATTTCTTGATTTAATCAGTACAATAATCAGAAACTCTTAATATAATACGTAACTCATTTGATAATACTGATATCCTGCAAAGACAAAATGTTGATGTATTTACAACCCAATCCAGTTCAGATTTACTCAGATGCAAGCCCCTTTCAGTTCAGTGGTTCTTTTCCAGCTAAGCATGGACAGGGATTGCATAGATATGAGGCAGTTCTTAAATGGAGCTGCACACTCAACAGATAGGCATAAAAATGGGAGGTAGGGTGTATTTTGCCCCCCAAGGTCATGCAAGCACCTCAGTGTGGATTTTTTCTTTTTTTCTTCTTTAACATGCCACTTTTCCACAAAAAGTGCCCAAAGTAGCTAAGAACACAACAGCAGCACAGAAAGAACAAGTCAAAGCCATGCCTCAGTTACAGTAGTATGTTGTTACAACAGCCCAGACACTTTTGGATTGTCTGATTTGATCCATGAATGCATTCTAGAAAACTTAGAAGAACGGATGATTAGCAAGGAGCACTCCTGGGCCAGAAGGGAAGACTCCATGAACTGGACTAGACTTGTGGGCTGGAGGTTTCCCACCCCTCTACTAGAAGGGCATTTTTAAATTCAAGACAAAAGTTTCACAAGTGTAACTTGTGAATACTGGAGCACCAGTTTACATCTTACATCTTACATTTTACCGCCACCTTATTGGCAATGCATTGGGCATGAAAAATGATGTCTTCCAGAAGAACATCGCCTTCCATGTCCATGTAGCATGCTTGGAAGGGCCATGGATGCTCACTCATATAACTTGTGGGTTTTATTTTGACTTGTATCACTTGATCAGGCTTTGAGAACACCAATGTGCAAAGACAGAGCAGCATGTTCAGGTTTGCAGAGGAACAAAGGAAAGCTTCTGTACACTCACTGAGTTCCTATTTTGTCTCTCTTTCTTCTTTGTCGCATTAGCACTAGCCCTGCTCACAAGTACTACCTGGCCATGGACCCTGTATCTGAATCCCTTTACCTGTCAGATACAAATACCAGAAGAGTTTACAAAGTGAAATCTCTCAGTGAAACCAAGGATTTGACCAAAAACTATGAGGTGGTTGCAGGAACTGGTGACCAGTGCCTTCCATTTGACCAAAGTCACTGTGGAGACGGAGGACGGGCTTCGGAAGCATCACTTCACAGCCCACGAGGTAGGATATTGAGATGAAATAAAAGACATCTTCCTTGTCTGCCTCATTTCAGATATATCTTTGATGGGTTTTTAACATTTCCCTTAGTGAAAAAATAAGGCCAAGCACATCTGAATCGTTAACTTAGAATGAATTGTCACAATGACAACTGACCTTATAACTTCTACTCAGAGTAATGGCTTGAGTATGGGTTGTTATATCCTGGATTGTCATTACATGCAAACTGGAATTATGTAACTGCAAACAACCCAGAAAGAGAGGCCATGGCATATTGCTGGGTTGTAAACTCGGGGTTGTTTTAACTATGAGTTGTCCTTGCATGTGAACCCAGAACCATGGGTTATTCATGGGTTGTTTCACCAGTTTACAGATAGGGACGTGCAAGAAATCTCTTTGGTGGGTGGGAATCTGTTGAATTCCCTGTGCTTAGCTCCCCAGACTCTGTTTCACTTTTTAGCAGCCCGCAGTCAATTTCCTGGTGAGTGTTGCTAGCGTTGTGGCAGCAACGGAAAAGAGCTGCACAACTGCATTCTTTGCCATTCCTGTCTGCTACCAGATACCTGATTTTACTTACTGATCATATCACCACTAGCCATTTCTCTTTCAGCTGCATTGGTGGGCTGCTAGGTGACTAGGAAGTTCAGTATCTGCATTAATGGCACAATAAAAAAAAGATCTTGCAGTCTTGGTTTTATGGGTGAAAGCCAGCCACATATTTGAACCAACACTGAAAAGAGGCTCAACAGCATAGGATGCTAAATACCATTTATAGTCAGAACCACAGGCATTTGGAATGGATGGTGTTCCAGCACCTTTTGAAGTCCTCCCTGAGTTTCTTTGGGCTTATTATCCTGCCCAAGCCCTGCCTAAGTCTATTTAACAGCTTTTCCATGCTAGTTCTGAGCTAATAATGGAAAGCTGCAGATAGAAGGAAATTCAAATGAACGGTGAAACAGCACAGTGTCCAAAGCACCAAAGAACCCCCTCATTCGAAAACAAGCTAGCAACAGCTTGTAATTATGGTCAGAGTGACTTTAACACATCTTGCATGATGGAAGGTAAGTGTGAAATACGTACAAATTACTGTTAATCTTCAGACAATAATTAATGCTGGAAATCAATTCTAAGCATAGGTGAACTCAGGGTTTTACATCCTGTGCCAGGAAAGCAAGAATCAATGTATTATTGTTCTCTGAAATTGATTATATCTAATTAAAAGGCAATTATCTGTTCTGTCTTATTTACTCCATGGGGAGAAGAAATATTTTGCGGCAATTTCTAACACGGAGGTTTCAAAATTGCCAGTGCCATTTCCCAAAACAACATCTACATTATGCTGTGACATTTGATGATGATGCTAGCAGCAGACTGGAGGACTGGTAATAACTGTTAGCTCCAAATGAACTAGGGGAGAGATTCGCGATGCTGTAATAGAAGGCTGGATGCACAGGATTACTTTATTTGCATGGGATAGAGCCCCAGAGATTGTCCATTGTAGGATTGAAGACAACAAAGCTTCTCTAATCTCTTTGGACAGTGTAATAAAATCCCAACTTCAGAGGAAATCAAGCAAGAAATGCATTTCCTAAGTAAAACATTTAAAGAAATCCCTTTGGGAAGATCTCCTATAGGATGTATGCAGCACAGAGTTGATGATGGGGGGGGGGGGCAGGTGGGGCAGCAGGAGGTAAACCCTCCACTGTGTCTCCTCTGAAGAGAGTCACACTCCCTGTCAGGACCAGGGGTATCCTTCAGGGGTTTTAGTGGTCCCTGCCAAAAGAAATACCACGGCCAAAAGGGACCTTTATCAGTCCAAGCCGACATGCTAACTCTACCCCTGGAGAATAGATACTACCCATGCTTTGGATGAAGGTTGTAGGACATGGCCCAGGAGTGGACCAATATTCACACATTTCACATTTTCTGAGCCCGCTTCAATGGTTGCCAGTGCGTTTCTGAGCTCAGTTCGAAAGACTGTTTCTTCCTGTTAAAGGCTTATGCCCACTGGCTGCCAGATGTTTTGTGAATAAAAATTGAGCTAGACTGGAGTAATAAGTAAAATAGAAGCCACCAAATGCAGCATTTATGAAAAAAAAATATATTACACACATCGGCTTATTTGTGTGCAATGCATTTCCTAGAATTCATGTGCCGAAGAATTCTGTATGCAGTTGCTAGATGGCTGCTTTGTTGTCTTTTATTTGGAGATTTTATATCCTGGCTTTCAGTCAAATGATTCTCTAACAATACATTGCAATAATACATACACCAGAGACAGGTGGAGCAGTTTATTTAGTCCATGTGCATTTTGCCTGTGTTCATTTGTAAGCCTGTTTCATTCTGTTTGTGCATCAATCTGCAAATTTGCACAAGTTTTGACAATAACTTTTCCATGACTCCCTGCACGATACATTAGTAAAATAAATCATGGTCCTCTAGATGATATACTCTGATTCCCACTATTCTTCACTGTGTACTGTGCTGGTTATGCAATGAAACAACATCAGGTGGTGAGTGGGGGAGACATATTCCTCTTCCCTTCTAAAAGTCAAGACATCCGGTCATCTAAAGAGGAAACGGAATAGATTATTGAGCAGTCTCGTTCAACCACCTCATACGCCAGGACTTTCCACTATGCATGCACTGGCCAGTTCTGCTTGCACAACCAATTTCACAAAGGTTACACAAGCACGATGCCCAATTGTTTGCATAACAGTGCTTGTGCAAACATAGGTTTTGTTGGATTGTCCTCTTGCGCGTAGTTCGGGAACTAGTTTCTGCTAGCCCAGCTACCTTTGCACTGAAGGAATGACACAGCTGGATACTGCCCATTGCATCCCAGACCTTATCAGCTGGGCTTTAGTCTCTTCATCTCTTAGCAACTATTATTACTATTATTTCTTTTCTGTTCTTTTCCTATAATTCCTATATATACTTTTCAATTATATTCTACTTTTTTTCCTTCTAGCAGTACATATTTCAAAATTTGAATATCTTGATCACTCAACATGCACAATATAATTGCTACATAGGAGAGATTTTATTCCAGATAGTTTAATCTCATATTATCATCCAGCCAGTGGAGGAAGACTATAAAGAAGTGTTGGATCCCTTGCAAGAGGGGAAAAATGCAGGACTGAAATGTAAAATAACAGCAGAATCTCTTCAGCTCCACCTTGGCAGATAGTGTTTGCTGGAAGACCAATAGCCGTGTTTTCTAGGTGATCCAGAAATGCATCCCAGAAGTTAAGACTTACAAAAGTATTTATTGAGTCAAGTCAACTAGCAGAAGTACGTCTTCTCCATGGTGAACTCAGTGTCTCACATCAGCATACCTATTTTCATCCAACAGGTGTTGAACGGTATAATTTCACGGTCTGCCTAGTTCAAGTACACACAAGAGCATGTTCGTTCCAGGACGTGGATGTTCAATCATTTTGTTTTCTCTTATCCTCCCCATACGCTGAAAGCAATAAAAAAGCAGGAGTTCACAAACCTTTAAACTCTTAATCAGTTGCCTCTTCTCTTTCGTTGTGTATCATGGTAGCCTATAAATAGCTAATTGCATAAAATTGCCTTAGTGGTTTCTTGATGGCAACTTTAATTAAAAGCACCAGAGACATTTAGAAGTTTGGAAATGGATGGCATGCAATTTTCTCTTTTACAACCATAAAATTAACCAATTGGATTCACTTTTCCTATTAAAAGTTTCATGAGAAACAGCAGATTCTTTCCAAACACAGTTGGCATGTTTTCTTTTTATCAGATCTCTCTAGGAGTTTAAGATGTTTTCATGGGCAAATTATTTAGAAGTTGAATTGGGAGCGCAGGATTATGTAAATGAATGGAAATACACAAAAAGCAAAACAGTCACTAGTGTTCCATCCAAAACTGCAAACATAGTGCCAGAAAAGGACGCAAGTTCTGCAACTAGAGATTATGCAAATTAACTTCTTGTGTTTAAATTGGTCATTTGCATATATTTGTCTGCAAGTTGCCTTTGGAAGGAAGGAAGGGCGATGAGAATCTGAGTTTCCCTGATAAAACAGTTTCATCTCATCCAAAAGATATGACAATTTTGCCTACAAAGACCAGAGCTACATTATAAGATTTCTTCTAGGTGTAAAGTTCTAGGTTCCTATAGAAATTAAAAACTGCTCCCTTCTGGACTTATTTTCCTCTATTCATATTTTGAAGTAAAGGACGGGGACACAAATGTGGTGTGATACATGTGCCATCTTCTCGATAACCCAAAGGACATGTATTTTCAATTTGCTTAAACACCTTTGGAGGGGAAAGTATGTATTGGACACACCTATGGAATGCGCCCCACCTATGGAATGCGCTCCCCAGAGAGGTCCGCCTGGCGCCGTCATTATTTGTTTTTTGGCGCCAGGCCAAGACCTTTTTATTTAAACAATATTTTAATTGTTAATTGTTGTTTTTATTTATTGGTTTTAAACTATTGCCGAGATGTTCCAAATTTTTAATGTTATTCTATGTTGTTTATCTTCTTTGTAAGCCACCCCGAGGCTTTCTGCGACGGGAGCAGCATAAAAATGCTATAAATAAATAAATTCTCCATCCTGTACTTTTCTAACAGTAGAAAAAAACAAAGACTGGAAACTGAGCTTGGAGACAATCTCTTTCTTGTTGTGATTGCTAGTATCAAAGGGCCAAAGTGTGTCATTCAATGGGGGTGTATTAAATTAAATTTAAAAATTAAATTGAATTTTATTTTATTTTAACTGAAAGCTGTTGAAGAGAGAACAGGATTGAGACTGGAGCATGGAAAGAAAAGAAACCACCTTTCCACCACAGTCCTGACAAAAATCATCCCCTGGACTTGGGATTTGCTTAAAGTCATGCCTATTTCACCCCTGGGGAGGAGCAATATTGATTCGTGTGTCAGTGGTGTAAATTGTAACAATCGCACTCATACATAAAAGCAAAGCAAACAAGCAAAAACCAGAGGGCAACATTATAGAGACCTTCAGGCCTCAATCCATAAAACAATTACGAATTGGTTGGCTCAGTTCTATTGAGTGGAATGACACCATGGAAGTTCCAGGCTGCTGTACTGAATTAAGCATTTTATGGATTGCACCCACATCTCTAGGCCCTAAAATACTACTAGTCATAAAACTGAAATATGTTTTATGTCAGTTTTGCTTTGTTTCTATTTTAATATGAAACAACTATAAGGATAACCTCAGTTTCACTAATGATCTGCTAATCTGGGGATAAGGTAGACTGCCTTTCGGAATACACTTTCTCTCTTCTGTCCCTCACTCAACAGTCCACAAACATCCGATGCCCCATCCTAACTGAACTGTTTGGAGTTTGAGCTGCCCCCACGGTCTGTTTCCCTCCTCTGCTCCCTCTCCAAGTAATTGGTATCTGGGGGAAGAAGGTGTAGCCATTTGGGAAGCACCCGAGTGACTGGTGGGGCTTCAGGTGAACAAGATTTGGCCTTCAGGCCTGAGGTTCTTCTCCCTTACATAGGACACCCTTACTTTAAGTTCCTCAGTATCAACCTGGAGGCTTTGGGATCTAATAGTACAGGGTTAGGATTCTGGTGCTGTCAAATATCTGGAGGCCATTTCTGTGATTTGACATGTTATGAGATATTACCATCTCTGCTCTGGTGGAGTATCCCATAAGAACTTCCATGGGCAAAGGTGTGAAGTGTCTGGAGTAAGTGACCATCAGAAAGCTACTTGATAGTTGGAAGCACCTTTTGGCCATCATGTCATAAACTGGATGTCATCTAGTATTATGTCTTCCATTATTTATTCCACATGTTAGGGTTCCTAAGTCTTTAGCACATTGGATGACTGATTCAATACCTTATCATTGTTCATTGCCTCTTTTAACAAGGTCTGAAGGAATCATTTGCAACATCTTTATAGATCTCTAATCCATGGGAAGTCGATGGACCCAATCACATCCCCATAACACCAGTCTCTGTTTTGCAATGTGTTGCTTACAGTTGTGCTCTATATTAACTTGTATAATTCCACCGGCCTTGTCTTTCCTCCATACAAGTTTAGCAGCTGTGATGTCTCCAACTCTTCCATTCTATGATTCTATTTGATATTCAAAAGCTGTTCTTCATGTCCTGCCCATGAGATGACAGAACTGCCGTCTCTCTATCCAGTTCCATATTGAACACTGGGTGGCAGCCAAATTGCGTATGCCCTTTTCGCTCGTGTTATATATTTCCAGTCTCTCATCATCTGCCTGTCAACGGAGTGGACACTGGCATTTATCTTTCTATGCCAAGGTTTGGACCTTTCTGAAAACCTTGCAGCATCATGTACCCTTTGAATATGTCCCTTTTTATTGCACCGTCTGAAATATCCATCTTTAAACCAAGAAGGGAGCAATCTTTTTCATGTGTGTAGCTTAGGACCTGAGAAGCACATTCTACCGCTATGTTATACATCCCCGCTTCTTTTCTAGCCTTCCTTTCATTGCATCCTTTGCTACAATTTCCATTGCTACTTCGATTTTTGCGGTATGGGAAGTTGTTCTCTTTAGTTTTGATGTCTCTTTTGTATATTTTTCTAGGCCTTCTAAATTTTCTTAGCCTTCTTACTACTAAATGTATAGTGTGAGTGTGTCTTAAGGACCTTGCACTGCTGCTAGTTCTGTTTTTACTCTCGTTTTTCTGTTGTAAATTCTTTATATCATATTTTATTGTTGTCTTTTATGCTTTAAGTCTGGTTTTGTGAACCACCCGGAGAGCTTTGACTGTTGGGTATGTAAGAGCATTTCATTTTTGCTCAGAAAACATTCACAATCTTGTCATGTTTGCAACTTGAAAAGCAATTGCAAGCACAAAACTGTTTTTAAGCTTCTCATGTTACATTTGCACAAAATTCCTGCGTTTATGCAAAGTCACCCCGTGGACTGAATGAGTCCATTTTGGCCTGTGAGGAAATGCAGGAGACTTACATAAGTTTGGGAAATTTTTGCAAACTGAACATGGGAAGGTTGCAGACATTTCATGTTTGAGCACCGCTCCATTTTTTTCTATTTTTCTTTTGTTATACTTCTTCTATTTGCCCAGATTACATAGCAATCACCGGAACTGGGCATGAGGTGGGGAGAGAGCTGATATCGAAATACGTTGAATACTGAGTTGTTATGTGTGAACTCTACACCACAGTTTAACTTGGAGTTGTTAAAACAACAACCCTGGAAGAGAACAAATGGCTCATTGGCACATCATGAACTCTGGGTTATTCATGGTTAACAACCCATAGCTAAGCCATAGAGCTGGGTTTGCATGTAACAAGACAGCTCATGATGCAACAACTCTGGGTTGTTATGTGAGAACCAGGTCAAAAAGACACATACAATGAAAATGAATTTTGTGTTTGTGTGTGTATACATATATACACAAAGAGGCAAGAAGGCCAAACTGACGTTTATAGTTCTGATCTCTGCTAGCCCTGCTTAACTTTCTTCCTTCTTCCCCAACAGGTATCACTGTAGATAAGCAAGGCTTCATTTACTTTGTTGATGGCACCATGATTCGGAAGATTGATGGCAGCGGTGTGATCACAACATTAATCGGCTCGAATGGTCTCACATCAACCCAGCCACTGAGCTGTGATGCTGGAATGGACATCACTCAGGTAGACACTAATCGCTTTCATACATTGTTACTGCCCAGCATGCAGGCATATTTTGTTTTGTCTGATGAAATTGGACGTCCAAGAACACCCTCTGAATAATAAAAAGGTTTTAATCTTGGTGCCGAGACGGTTGGGTAGAGACTTCCTGTGTGAGGAACCCTTCTGCAGGCCAGCACGTTCCAGGTGTTGTGGAGTCCAACTCCCAATAGCCATGCTGGCTAGGGCTGATGGGAGTTGCATTCCGACATGTCTGCAGGCCACTAGGTTGGAGAAAGCAATTCTAAAACCTTGAGGTCATTGATATCACAATATTGTGCACAGCAGATATGATCAGAGCACTATATGGGCCCTGCCAGGTGTTTTGTGTGCTGTTGACCTGCTTTTTTTGGGGGGGGGGGACTCTAAGGAGCAAAAAGGGAAATCCACTCCCTTCTTCCCCACTGCAGCCTCTGTTCCCTCTGGAAGTGCAAGATGACTTCCTTTTCTCTTTCTGCTCACAGATCTTTGGACACATGCCAGTAAAAAAAAAAAAAAGGTAGGGGGGGAGAAATCAGGAAAATCAAATGAAAATCAGATCAGTTCTTATTCCACAAACCAAGCTTTTGTGTTGAATATTGTTGATGACATTCTCCAGAATTCTAAAGCAACAACAGTAAAATTAGCATGTTTAAGGTCATGACTAGGGGAAGCATCTTAGATGTAAGAAAAGATACTGTAGGATAAAGTGTGCCCTTATCTAAGGTACAGGCATGTTCTGCCTATTTCCCACACCACCCCCAATGGAGTTAATAGTAGTTTCAAGAGGGGATTTATATCAGGATAAACTGGTTGGCAGGGGAGGCTTAAAAGAATATCTACCCAGTGCAGTTCTTTAAGCCAATTTTGGCTCCCAGCAGCTTCTCCTGAGCTTTAAAAATAAATATTATAAGAGATCTATTCACAGATCTCTTCAGTTTGGCCCCCAAGCCATAGCCCTTCTTCATTTCACCTCTTTCAGCAGGTGTGTGGATCCATTTGATTTCTCAGAAGGTCTCAGGGCTGCCTTCAGCTCATAACTTGGCTTCATCTCTGGGGCACATTTTACTAAAGAGCATTACTTCATGTCACTCATTTCCAGCAGTGTGTCACCTCTGACATTTAATTGATTTGAGAAATGATCTTAATCCTGGTGCGCCCTTCACATGAGAATCAGACCGCATGCCGTGGCCAGTGGCGGATACTTCCCTTCCCCACCGTAATTCTAGATCGAATTTTCTGCAGCAGCGTCAGGGAAAGCGGTGATGCAACAGGGCCAGGCCTTTCAGTTGTGAAGCACTGGGTTGTGTTGATTGGCAGGGTGCTGGGGACATTGGCCGAGCCACTCTGGCTTTCCTGTCCCCTCTGAGCTTCACTGGCATCCTCTCAGTAGTTTGTGAGGCAAGCAGGAAAGGACAGATGTTCCCCAAAACATAACAGCTGGATTAAATGGTTTAAACAGCCTGCAGCCCACACACAGAAGCAAGTCAGGTGTTCTCACACTTAAGCTATCTTGCTGAGGGTGTGTGTGACACCATAGCCCGCAGCAGGGCTTGTTTTGTCTTGGGTTGTCATGCCATGCAAACCAGGTCAAGGTTGTGAGTTAACACGAAGGGTTTCAAAGTAACTTGCCTGAATGAGCAATTAAAATGCACAAGCCTTACAAATAACCTGCTAGCAGTAGAGCTGGAACTGCTAATATGATTTGCTGTTATGGATCTGTGCATTCCTGGACTCGCCACAGGGGCTGTCAGGATGACTTCAGAACTCACAGTCTCCCCATCTTCGTTCTTCATAATTTTTTAGAAGCGAAGAAACAAGGAAACGTGTTTTGCTAATTCATTCTTTGTTCAGATGCTTTAATTTGTCATCGTGTTGCCAAATGCAAAGAAGGGCAAGAACGCCTTTGCCCCTCCATTCAGAGGACGGCATGTGCTGATGAGGGTCATAACGTTTCCAGCTTGCCAGAACAACCGCAAATTGTGCCAGAATGTTTGCGATTGTGCAATCAGGCTCAAATGGCTTTAATCTTGCTGCTGCATGACTTCCAAATATCTGCCATGCTGATGTTCAAGAAGGAAAGTTTCATCAGTGCTAATTTGCAATCCAATCAAATTATTCTGTCACCCAGTGGGAAGCCCTGATCGCAGAGGCCTGTAGGCTAGGCGGCAAGTTGTTTGGAACTGGCAACAACCACAGAATTTCTTTCTCTCTAAAAGCCCTTCAGAGAATTGCAGTCTGAATCACCTATCAAATAAATTAAGTTTCACTTGTGCACTAAACAACAGATTCTTGATAAACCACTAACTGTGCTACATTTTTAATCTACGTTTTATTACATTTATTACATACTTGTCAGCCAATAAAATTAGTTTTAAACAACTTCTCGTATGTATGTTTTTCATTTCCATTTTCTTCTCCAACTTCCCACCTCCACCTCCCTGTCACTGAGTTCCAGGCAATTTCAAATGCTCTTGAAGCTGTTGCCTTTTATGTGTTCCATTTGCTTTAATATAATTGCCGGATTTGTGTTGGCTTTATTTGGTGCCATTACAAACGGGTTGGGAACACTTGTTCCTTCATAGGCTGTTGGACTACAGCTTCCATCAACCCTGACTTTTAACTAAGCTGACTGGGGTTAAGGGGATTTGGAGTCAAGCCACATCTGCAAAACCACACATTCTCTGCCCCCAGATAAAGGTAAAATTTATTTATTTGTGTATTTAATGTATACCTTCCTTAGCTTTCATGGCACAGTGCCTGGAAAGGTAGTTGACAAACTGCATAGAAAGAGTTTGTAAAACAATAAACATGCGGTCAGTACCATTCTATTTAAATATGCAAACTCCATGTGCTAATCATATACGGACTGGAATAAAAACATTTTCAAAGTTCTTTTTGAATAGCAGGAATGTGCAGGCCATACATAACTTCTCCAGGGAAGACGTGTGTAGATGTCTACCAACCAACTGGCAGGCTGAAGGGTAACATCCTGGAAACTACCAGGCGGACTCATCTTGGGGCAAACCATCCTGAGATCTCCCAGTCCCGAATCATTATTATTATTATTATTATTATTATTATTATTATAACATTTCTATGCCGCCCCTTGCCGAAGCCTCGGGGCGGCTTACAACACAATAAAATACATTGAAATACAATAGCACATAATAAATTACCATTAAATACAAAAAATACATTGAGTTAACAAATCATGCAGCATATGCTGAAGATCAAAACCAACTCCAACGCCCAATGTCTAGTGTAATTCCAGTGCAAAGTTTGATGTTTGTTAATAAACCATTTGCAGGGTTTCTTTCGAAACTTCCATGTAATGTAGTAAAATGCCTCTTTACTTCCATATATAATGGTTATTATATAATCAAGCAGGACTGCAGAAGCCCCAATTTCAGCTTAGTTACCCCAAATAATGCCCCGTTATTCTCCATGCCTGTCCTCTGTATATTTGTTACCATTGCTCCGGCCACCAAGGTGAGGTTTATTGCTGGAAGTCTCTCTACTTTCGGGAAATTTCCAGGAGCGTGATCCCACGCTGCACATTTCCCCCACACACACACTAGTGGGAAACGTGTGGTTCCACAACCAATCCCCAGCATCTCCAGGAAGGACCGTAGTGGTAGCAACTTTCAAAATATGGGGTTTTTTAGGACAAGGAGGAAATTCATTATCTTTATCCAAAGGATTTCTCTACCTATATCGTCCCTTGATAGTCTGTGAGTCTAATTATGGAGACTTGTGCCAGTCAAGTTGCAGAATGCTGCCATTACATCTGTGCAGCAGATACAGTGTAGCACAGAGTCTGTCTTTATAGAACCCCTTGAGCTTTGTCTTGCTCCATTTGAGATTCTACTCTATGCGCTGGGTGACTAACGAACAGCTTGTGAACAGTATTTATTCTTCTTCCTGCAGATCTTTTAAATATAATATAGAATACTTATCTAAATTTCACCTTAACGAAATTCCATAGCTTTTCATGGTGGTGGTGGTTTGGTTAAGATGGTTATCGCTACAGTTACATCTTTCTTATCCCAAAATGGACAACTTTAAGACAATTCCACCAGATAGGAAAGTTGTCTGTGCCACACCATCCAAAGTTCTGTTTTCAGAGGAACTGTGTCATCTTCAGCTTTGTAGGCATGTTATGCCAAAAGTCTAACATGCCTACAAAAGTTTATTCTATGATTCTATACTGGACAGCCATCTGAATGGGATGGTGTAACTTGGTGTCCTGCAACAGCAGGGGGTTGGACGCGATGGCCTTCATGGCCCCTTCCAACTCTTCTGCTGTTTGATTCTATGATTCTTTGGGCACTTTCAGACGAAGGGCTCCTGGTATTGCCAACCAAAAGGTGGTGTGAAATTAGACTGTGGTTTTGTCCTTCATGTTTTTCCTGATTAAAAAATGGCAGGCATCTTGTGGAAACATAGGAGAATTGTGAGTTGATGACAATCTCACTGGGAGCCGCTGTACAATTCAGTGAATGGTGAGGAGGGCAGTTCCACAGACATCTCTGCTCACTCTTCAACGTAGTCAGACCAGAGATTGCAATTCAAACCTAATCGGCTGTACAGTACCCAATTTAAATATTATTATTTTAATAATGTGGATCTCCATCTTGCTGTTCCTCCTTCCTTTCCAGCAATATTTTCCTTTCAACTCCCTAGATAGCTCTTATTTTTCTGCTTCACTCTATCTTCTAAAAGGAAGAAGGGCAAAAAAGGGCATGTGTATCATTTGCACTAATTACCTTTGTCTGCCCTGTGGTCCAAGCTCAGCTCCTCCTCCAGCTCCAGTGGCTGAAGACCATATTTTGTAGCATCTGCAACAGATCCTGTACTGATTTTCTTTAAACTTAGACCAGTTTCGCAAAAGGTATTTCCATGGCTTAGCTTGTAGGAGAATCCCTTGAGACTCCTGCACTTCAGCTATGGGTTTGCAGACTGAAGCTGACTGACAGTATTTGTCATGAACTTTTGTATTGCCCAATTTATGAACCTCTTTGGAAGAAATCCTTACTGCTGTTGATTGCTAGATTAGTGGAAGAATTTGATGTCGATAAACTCACCCTTTCTCACCTGACGAGATCGGTTTCAAGAATGCCAAGCATAAATGTCTATCTGAGTACGGATGTTATCTATCCGCATTGCATTGCTTTCATGCAATAGCTCAGCTATTCATACAGAAATATCACTTTTTAAAATGTCACTAGATGCATATCGTGCTAAATAACCATACCATTGCACAGGCAGTTCTTCTTGCAAGAGCTACATTGAAGAAGAAATATAGTTTTGTCCAAATATTGCAGGTTGCAAAGATGATCTGTTGAAGTAAGTTACATGAATCTAGTGGGGTGCATTGTACTTCTCAAACATAGTGGAACTCATAGACAACTAGATTTTTCTGTGAATTTTGTAGTCAAACAAATTAGCATAGGAAACTTGTGCTCAGGTGTGTTTTGCCACTAGGGCTCGGGAAGCATAGCAAAGGGTTGGATTTATTCCCCATCATACTTCCTGCCAAACCACTAATGGGCACAATCTCTGCTTTTCTGGTAAGACTCAAAATATGCAACCCCAACATTAGGGAATTTTCTCATATTCAACTCCTGCTTTTTAATAAAGAGCTTAAAAGGAGATAACTTTTCACTTGTGTTGATCATCCAATTGCTTTAACTGTCAAAAAGCTTTAAAAGATATTAGAACTTCAATAAAAATAATGTACTAGATGATTTACATAATACTAATTGATAACATCTGTTACAGCTTATCTTCCCTTTTCCTTATTTATCTGGAGAATCATAAACTTTAAATGAGAAACCTTTTGGCTTTGCAATCATTTCATTCATCATAATATTCCTTCTTGATTTTTAAAATAAATTGATCTCCTTGGGGTTCAATCCCATGTTTTCTTCCCTTGATTTACTTAAGTTTCCGAGCATGGAGGCTTAAGCTTCTGAGCATGATGCAAGGCCTGTGGTTGGAATCAAAACCTGTGTTTCATCTAGACTGCCATTTTTGGCCATGCAAATGAAGCATCATAGAAGGGGAGAGAAGAAGACCACAGTGCTGATTGGAGATAGTACAGTCCATCAGCCCCAGACTTCTCCCATCCCCTTGGCATATCCTTTCCAAGGTCCTCTCCAAGGACATTTTATGACCTCAGAGATGCAGCTAGTGTGGATTTTTCTGCACCAGCAGTAATTGGACAGGATGAAGGTTCTGCATCCAGACAACTTCAGCCCTGGAAGTCTGCATAATCCCATGGTCCTAGACAATGCCAGAAAAATGTAGGAGTTTGCCCTTGGAATCCTAAGAGGCTTCAGTATTAAGAAAGTACATTACTTAGCTGACATTTGGATTGCAAAAGGAACAATTGTTCATCAGAGGATATTTTCCCTCTAATTCGCCTTTGCTCTTACTGAACAAATTATCTTAATGACTGCTAAAACCTATCCTTGTTTCAAGTATTAACGTGTTACCAAGATGATGCATTGCGTTTGCTGTCTCCTTAGTTTATAATGAAACATATTTATTTATTACTTCTATATCTATATTTATATTTAGGATTTTTAAAAGCATATATTTTCCTTTCATTATGTGGAATGCCTGAATGAAATGAGCCTCAATTATACCGAAGTTATATACAAGGAGCTATACTAAAATGTCAACAGCATCTGGGTAAATTCTCAAAAAGACGCAGAACATCCATTAATCATCTGAACTTTTCCATTACAGCCAACTATGTCAAGATCCCATTTATCAAAAAATTGTGGAATTGAGGGGTTGTAATGTTATTTGTTTGTAACCCTGCACTTAAAAATATTCACCACTGAAGAACATGAAATAAGCATCTTTAAGGACTAGAATTTGCTTCCAGCTTGCTCTTTGCATTCATCTTCATTTTGGAATATGGCCACCAGCCACATTAATCTTCATGCCAGGTAGCAATATTTTTAGGAAAATTGTCTGGAAGCAAAGGAGGAATTCACTCACTTAAGGAGCACTCTAAATTTTGTCATGCACCTAGTATAACCAAGCATGTTAAAACATAATAATCACATTATCCTCACTTTGCAAAAACATCAGTTATCCAAGTATCAGCAGGTTTCTCACAATGACTCAAAATGGGATGTGAAACCATTTAAGAAGTGAAAGGGACTTCAGCCTACAGCGAACACCTGAGCACCATGCAAGCATCAAAACATCTGTGGGGAGCTCTCCTTTGGTGGCCTCCCAGCACTTGTGGTTTTTTGTCCCCATTCTACAAATCTAAAATGCCTCTCCTAAACTTTAGTTAGTGGCAGTAAAGGCTTTCAGAAAAATATGCTGACATTTTTCAAAATTTCTTGGCACTGGTCCTTCCTTCTTGCTCCACCCATGATTGGAATGTGAGCCCCAAGAGCTTCCCTAAACTTCAGTTTGGCCCTTGGTCTGGAAGAGATCCAATTCCCCACCCCCAGCTTAAAAAGAGAGAAGTTGAAGGGGGCCTTGCATTAATTCACCTCTGACCTGGGAAAATGCCTTTTCTGCTTGGCAGGGAGTTGAAACTGCTTCCCTCTAATTTCTCGGTTCTTCTTTGCAGGTCCGATTAGAATGGCCAACAGACCTGGCGGTCAACCCTCTTGACAATTCGTTATACGTGCTAGACAATAACATCGTCCTACAAATTTCTCAGAACAGGCGAGTGCGGATTATCGCAGGTCGCCCAATTCACTGCCAGGTGCCAGGGATAGATCATGTTTTGGTCAGCAAAGTGGCGATCCACTCCACCCTCGAGTCGGCCAGGGCCATTGGCGTTTCGCACAGTGGTGTGCTGTACATCGCTGAGACAGACGAGAGGAAGATCAACCGCATCCAGCAGGTCACAACCAACGGGGAAATCTCCGTCGTGGCTGGGTCCCCGACAGAGTGCGACTGCAAGATTGATCCCAACTGCGACTGCTTCTCAGGTGAGTGCTCCAGTGGGCTTCCCCCTCCTTGGCTTTCCTGCTAATGGGTGAGTTTCCGGCTATGGGCTGTTCCTAAGGAGGGCATCTTCAGGCATAATCCACTCCTGGATAGCCTGCTTCATGAAGCCATGGACATGGAGAGGTCCTGGTTTTGCAACGGTGGCTTCAGATGCACCATTTTGCTTCCACCGGGTGACTTTGGAAGCTTCTTAGGAGTGTGCGACAGTGCCTATTTCTTCCTGATGCACCCAGCACAGGGATGACCCAAAGTGTTTTGCTATTGGATGCAAAGAACAGGATAAACGCACTTTCTCTGGCTTCCCCTGTTGAGTCGGTGCCCAGAAGCCAAGTGGGCAGGTGACTGAATCCTGTTGCAATGAGGATCCAGCATCCTCCAGCTCCCCCGAGAGTGGAAGCTCACCTTGGGGCACAGCTCTGCCCTCGATGGAGGAGAGCAGCCAGGGGGTTCAGAAAGAATAGCCAGGGAGCTGCTGCTACTGCCCCCTCCCAGGCAATTGCGACCTGAGCCCCTTGCCTCCCTCTGCCTCATGGTGCAGCCAGCCCTGTCCCGGCACCTGATATCAAGCTGCTGACTATTCAGTTGGAGATTTCGTATAGTGAATAGTTGCCGATGCTCCCATCCTCTGTGGATCTGTCTAATTTTTCTTTCCTTTGAAAGCCGTATAATCCAGTGCCCTCCCTCTTACATCTTGAGCTAGTGAATTCTACAAGTTAATTATGTGCTGCTTGAAGAAGTAATTGCTTTTGTCTGCCCTGAACACATTGCAAATCAACATTATTGGGTTTCAGCTTTAAAAACGCTGGCATAAATATTGGCTTTTAGGAGTTTTAAAGTGGGTTTAGGCTACAGTCCTGAACCCAGATTGTTTAGTCATCTTGAGGTGAATCATTTCAATCAACATAATGGGATGTAGAAGTGCAACCAAATGTTTAGAGGGAGAAGCGGGGCTTGTCTGTGGTTGTAAACATGCATCTTGCCTGCTTCTCATCTGACCTGGCACAGAGCTTGTACTGCCATGTGAGCCCCAGCGAAGAGTCGTGGTGGGCAAATGTGATTGTGGAGAACATGGGAAGCAACCTCACAGCAGGTCCATCTTGCTCAGACTCATCTGCACTGACTGCGACAATGGAGCATTATGCTTGCATTATCTGAGCATTATGCTTGCATTATCTACACTGGCTGGCAGGGATAGTCCAAAACTCTATGTGGAGACAGCAAGGACTGAATCTGAGACCGTCTGCATGTGAAACTGAATCTGGACTGAATCTGAGAACTTCTGCCTCTGAGCTAAATGCAGGGTGTCACTGGTGAGGGGAACCAGGAGCCTGTTCACACCCAGCTCTAGCAAGAACCCCCTGCAGGACCCATGGCAGACCCTGGTGCCTCTCAAGGACATGTGAATTCCAGAGATCTGCCAACCAAGCCAAAGTCTGGACCAAGATTCCAGTGTCTGGCAGCATCTCTGGAAGGGCAGGAAAGGAGGAGAAAGGACGTAAAGGCAGGAAGAGGCTGGTCAGAGGAGAGCTTGGTGAGGGAGAGAAAAAGGCAGCTCTCTTTGAGATGCAGCCAAGTAGGGAAAGACAAAGAGGACAGGGAGTGTGGAAGCGTGCCACCACGTAGCCGGCCAACTCTTTTCCCCATGGACATGGGGGCCTTGTGAGTGAGCGTGAGGAAGGCCAGCCTTTTCCTCCCAAGAGAGACTGGCAAGCAGGAGTGATGCCAGCGAGTGTGGAGTCTCTCAGCAGTTCAGCTACCCAGAAAAGCATCCTGTGAGGGACCAGAATCACTGACCAGGAATTCCTAACAACCATGCCCGTCTCCACATTGAACTCAAATAGCCCACTAAGGGCTTATACGTACTTGCACACTACAGGTGGGATCCAAAAACTCCCCCTTGAAAGTAGGAGGCAGCCCTCTTCCTTACCTTAAATTAACACTGACATGAGTGAATGTAGCTAAGCTGACTACTTTTCAGTGAAAGAATGCAATTGTCATGTTCTGCCATTATGGTTGTGTGTGTTTATTTACAAGACTTACGTGTGGCTCCATATTCCTTTGTGGAGATTTTGGAGCAGTGCACAATGAAAGATAAACAGATGCTGCACTGTGTGGGGTATTCAGCTGCCAAACTGAGTTCAGACCTCTGCCTGCTATTTCACCCACCCCTGTCTTTGCCTGAACCCCCCAGGACTGAGCCCTGCACCCCGGAATGCTGCCCTACCTCACATCTTGCTTCAAGCCCAGCTCTTGATGATGATGATGATGATGATGATGATGATGATGATGATGATGAGATAAGCTGGTCCAGTGTGTAGTGATTCAGGGCAAATTCAAAGTGCATTATGCTAAATATACAGATTTAGTCACAAAATATTCAGATCCCTAAATGATGCACCAGGAGAAGGTTGTGTGGAATCCACCCCGCAACTTTGCTTAATCACCACGGAGCTCTTACAACAGCGAAACTCAAAATAGACGCTGGTCTGATTTTTAGTTCCTCATGGGGGCTCCCCACCAGGACCTTTCTCTGTGCATCTGCTTTTTTGCTTTTTTTTAGAACTCCAGCATCTTAACAGTGCAGAACATTTCAGGCTTCCTTCCATTGCAATCCTGCACAGATGGAGGATGCTGAGCAACAGGCAATTATTAAATTGCCAAGAGAGTTTTCAGTGCTAGATGCTGACAATCCTATCAAAACTACAATTCTGACATCCTAAGCCAAACACCGTGAACTTAAATACTCGTACATAGGCTCTGTTGGACTTAATGAAATATAACAGAGTGCAGCTTGGGACTCTATTCCCATTACTTTATGAATAGATTTTGAGTCAAGAAATCATTGTCGAATGGCAAAGAGAACGTGTTCGGCTATGACCTTCTCGCTGCCCTGGCATGTTACAACATGAGGCTTTTGCTGGCTAGTAGGATTGTAGATGTAGGAAAGTTGCTGTAACCGAAAGATCTTTCTAGTTAAGTGCATACTGACTGAGAACTGGGATTGTTTTAGATAATGGGACATCCATTCATGAGAAGAAAATGTTAGTTTATTGGGCCTCTTACAAGATGAAGGCAATGATGGAGGTCGTACGTGGCTTCTCACTTTGGAGTGGCCAGCTGTATCACGTATGGATTCATACATTCCCCTCTGCTGTTTTTCAGGTGATGGTGGGTACGCCAAAGATGCAAAGCTGAAAGCTCCCTCTTCCTTAGCTGTATCTCCCAATGGCACCTTGTACATCGCTGACCTGGGGAACATCCGCATCCGTGCAGTCAGTCAGAATAAGGCTCATCTTAATGACATGAATACTTATGAGATTGCATCCCCAGCAGATCAGGAGCTGTATCAGTTCACCAGCAATGGGACTCACTTGCACACCCTCAGTCTTATCACCCGGGACTACCTGTACAACTTCACCTACAATGGGGAAGGTGATCTCAGCACCGTTACCAACAGCAATGGGAACTCCGTCCATATCCGCAGAGATGCCAGCGGGTTGCCTCTCTGGCTGGTGATGCCTGGAGGCCAGTTCTACTGGCTGACCATTAGCAGCAACGGAATCCTCAAAAGGGTCTATGCCCAGGGCTACAACTTGGCCCTCATGACTTATCCCGGCACGACAGGCCTTCTAGCCACCAAAAGTAACGAGTACGGATGGACCACGGTTTATGAGTAAGTTACCTAACCTTTCCTTACTGAAACTGTGTGATGGGAAAGCCTTGTGAGAGCACTCTATTCTTTTCTGCACCAGGCTAAACCCTTTTTATTTTCCCAATGTTTTAAGATTTGATGGTTTTAATTGGGGTTTTATTGCTGGCTGGAAATTTTATTAGGATGCTGTGTTTTATTTTATATTGTCTTATTGTTGAACCATCCCGAGACCACAGTGAGAGATGGTCTAGAAAAGTTTAAAATAGATAAATAACGGCTCTATCTGGGTTCTTTCCCCACCTTGATTTGCAAGTCTTGTGTCATGAATACCATTCAGCCAAAACACCTAGAACGGGTTGTGTGAAAAAGCAAGAAGTTGAAACAGGCAAACGCCCTGAATGACCAGGACATGTCAGGTGCGATTTGTACCTTTTCTTAGTTCAGGAGGCTCTAAGCATTAATCCGTTTGATTTGTAGAGTCATCCACTAAAGCTCTCAGTGATTCATTTGGCAGGGGCCAATTTTAATCAGAGTGTGACTGGTGGGAGTCCAGTAAGGGCATACTTTTTTGTAGTTTTCAGCTATATTAGTTCTCCGTGCAAAGCAGGGGCAGTGTGTGTGTGCAGGAGCGTCAAGCGGGACAAGCTTGGGCTAAGAATCAGGGCTTTGCTCTTTAAAAACGAGACCGGAGGCTTCACTGCAGCCTTCCTGAGCGGGTGTGCTCCAGATTTGTTGGACTACAGTTCCCATCACTTCCAGCCAGTGGCATGGGTCTGACAGGGGTTGCAGTGCAGAGGACATCCAGTTGAGGGAGGGTGCTCTGGGCGGACGCCCTTCAGCTTAGCCAAAGGTTGTTTGTGGAAGGATGAGAAACCGGACTCTGAACCAGGAGTCATTCTTTCATTTCAGCCAGTTCCTTTGCACAAGCTATTCCGAGATACCCTCACAGTCCGCTAGAGCTCGTCTCTGCTATGGCTCAGTGTCTTCCTTATTAAGCATATATTTTCTGCTGTGATGTTTTGCATGTGTTCACCATATGGCCATTCCATTCTGTTTGTGTACTAATTTGCAAATTATGTATAATAAGACCCTGTGGAAGTTGCCATTTCAACACACATTGTAAACATATTTCCTATCATAATCCATACTTATCCATACATAGGGCTGCACTCCCGCACTTACTGACCTGGATTTAAGCCCCCTTGAACTCGATGGGGCCTACTTCTGAACACACAAGCAGCAAGCGCACCGCTGGTCCCGTCCGTTTCTGCCAATCACCCACAGCCCATCATGTCCCTAAGCTTGCCATAAGAGGAAGGATTGAGCAGAAGCAGCAAAATCAATGGAAGGTGTCAGCTTTGTTTCAAGATGTGTGGGCAATTTATGGCCTCCAGTCCACATCGTTTACTGGAGCTCTCAGCATTCCAGGCAACCTGATGCAGCTGGGGACAGGATTTGGTATTCCCCTTTTCAGGACTGTACGGAGGCAGAAGCACTGCCGTGGTAATAAGAATAAAATAAATCTCAGGAGTCACGTTTCCATTCCATCCTTCCTCCAAGCATTCCATGTGGCACACACGGTTTGTTTCTCACCCATGCATTTCTCGGTCTGCCCTGCATACATGCTTGCCTACAAGCAAGCAGAGAGAGTTTTCATCCTGGCCTGCCACCATTCTGGTGTGCAGAGGGTTGTTAGAGAACCTGTCGTTTCATCACCCTCTGTCCAGTTAACTCACACGCGTAGGGTGACTGTACAAGAGTGGGGGACTGCAGTCCTATGTGTCACCTTGACTTCTCCCGGACTGGGCTCAGGTGAGCATTGCCAGAAGCCTGAGAAGGCCTGCATTCAAAGGAGGGGGCTGCAGTTCTCTCTCTGCTCCCCATTCCCGTGTTGTGGTGGTCCCCCTTACACATGTCCCCCTTTGCAGGGGATACGCCCCCTTTCAAAGATGATCAAGTACAGTCCTCCTTTGGAAGGTGTCTTCTGTGTGAAGGACTGTCCAATGCAGGCCTGGTTGAACCAGAAAGAGCTTTGCATTGAGGTCTTGAAGCTGCCTGGACAACAGGTGGATGGGCAAGAACCTCCCCTGGTCAGAGAAGTCCTGACCAGCTTGAAATGGATCGTACGTAAACAAAAATTAGAGCAACTTATCTCAGTTTGTATCTATACATATAAATCAGCATGTGCAGCTTTAATGTGAAACGGGGTCCCTTTAGGCCCCCATACTTGACTCGCTTCCTCCTTTCTTTGGGGTGCAGCAATGGGGGCACAAAGGTGGGGTGGGGGCACAGAAAGTTGCCTAGTCCTGCTCCTCTTCATCCCGCTGGTTAGCTTCCCTCTCCAAAACGAGAGAAAGGAGAGCAGGCACATGATTGCCAGCGCATTTTGAACAGTTGTGGCACTCCAAGGCAGAAAAATATTAAGACAAAAACGCTACATTTTGCTGGATGATCTAATAGCTCAACTTCCTCCTCATGTCTTTTGGCTAGATGCAGGGAGCCCTCTTCTGGCCTCTTTGTGACATTGCATCGGACTGTGCAAAAGCCTTGCAAAATCTTTACTGCATATCCAGAAGACATTCCTTATTTTATTTGCGTTGTTTAAATCCCACCTTTCCAACCAGTTGCACAGGATGCCATGTAAAAAGAAAGCATAAATTGTGCCAAGATAAAAGGTGTTTGAATCATGGGAGAAGCATTTAAAAGGCTTGAGAATAGAAGCCCACTAGGTCAGTTTGAAAGTCATAGGCTGCCATTCTGCTCAAGCTTACCTGAAAGCCTGCAAGGGAGGAATCTGTAAAATCATATTAAAGGACTCATTAAATGTGCAAAATCGGGATCATTTATTACAGGCAAAAGCAAAAGGTGGGGTTTACCCTTGGAAAATAGGACTTGACATGTGTGCGCGCACAAACACACACACACATATGTGTACAACATATATGCATAAGAGCAAGAGAACTTGCACAATTCCTACACCAGGGCATAGGGCATCAGGCCAAAAGTCCAGATGCAGCCCAGCAGGACTTCCCAGGTGGCTCCCAACCCTCTCCCCACACTCACTGTTGCTGGTGCTTTCGGCCCTGGGGCAGTTCTCCCCATTCTTCGAGGGCTTTTGCTGACCATGAAAGCTTTGGGGTGCAGCTCTATCAACTGAACTTGCCCTGGGCAGAGGACCTTCGCTCCGAGGCTTCCACTTGTCCAATGCGGGACGGGAGGAACACCCCCCCCCCCACACACACACACACACACACACCTTTTGTTTTCAATAGATTGGCTTTTCATCAGATGGTCACTTCTCTGATCTTGGAGAACATGGTCCAAAACTTGCAAGGGGGTGGCAGAGGATGGGTGTCCGATGCCCCCTTCCAAGTCACAGTGCTGTTGGAGGGGTGATCTGCCGTATCCCCTGCTCCTCAGGCAATGCCTTGAGGCTCTTGGATGGTCCCCTTAAACCACCACATGCTAGGATAGTCAGGTCAGCCATTTCCAGTGGAGCTACCCACCACTGGAAAGCAACTCCAAGCATTTCTTCCGTTTGACCCGCAGGCTGAGTGCAGTTCAGCATCCCATCCTGGTACACCAATCCGAAGCCTTGGCTCACTTTAAGCCTAGCACAACTCAGTGCGTGTGGGATAAGAGCCGTCAGCAGGTGCTTGAGCAAGTAGGACACAAGCAACAGACACGAGAAGAAGTCCATGCCAGCCCCACCAGCTCATTCCCTGTCTTCATTGCATGGGGCAGGGAAATTGGAGGAAGGCTGTTTCGCAAGTTCCCTTGAGGAGACTAATCCTAGTTCCCAGAGAGGCCATACTTTCTGTCCCTCCTTGTTCCTGAGAAGTGTATGCATCCATGCAATTGTTGGGTTGTTCATGTACAGCTTCTTACTTGCTCTTCAGTCTCAATAGTTCACAGAGCAGTTTGCATAATCAACAGTATCCCATGTTAGTCCTACTTAGAGTATACCCATTGACGTCACACTAAAGTTGAAGTTAGACTAAGGTTCCATACAACCCAATGTGTTTGCAGAAACAGTTTTTGGTTCATCCAGTCCTCATGAGCCCCTTGGCATCCTGTGCCACTAGCTTCAAGCTGTAAGCAGTGAGCCTTATCCAAGCCTCAACCCAGTTACCTGGAGAAGGTTGCACCTGGGGGTTCAGAGTCATGGCAGGCTCAGGCATCAAAGGATGTGCTTCTATAGTCCACCTAAGTAGGATTATTTCCGAGTTCATTTTGTTTTTTCAGAAATGTATCCAGAGAGTGAATCTTCTACTGCATTCACAGGTATCCTTTTTATCCTTCCCAGGTATGATGCTGATGGTCACCTAACCAATGCAACTTTTCCAACGGGTGAGGTCAGCAGTTTCCATAGTGACATTGAAAAACTGATGCGAGTTGAAATCAACACTTCAAATAAGGAAAATGTGATCACGGCTACAAACTTTTCTGCTACCTCTACTATTTACACGTTGAAGCAAGGTAGTGAAAGTAAAACCTTGTTTTCCTGTATTTGGCCTCTGGCTGGTCCAGCACTTCCGGAAGACGCTTAGACAAGTCCCGTCTCAGATTTTGGTCATGAGTTAATAAGAAGGACCAGATCGAACAAGTTCGGAATGGACAGATAGCAGGAGTGGAACTTGCCAGCATCCCAAGCTGCTGTTTCTAGGATAACCCTGAGCTGGGCAACTGTACCGCTCAGTGGTCTTACAGGAGGGGGAGCAACACACAGCACACTGCTAAATGTTGTCCTCCTTGCTACGGGATTGGCAGATGGCCCAATGTGACCTTAATTTTTTTTAAAAAAGGAAAGGTAGAAAATTATGGACCCATCAGCCCAAAATGGGCACAAGATAGTCCTCGAGGCATTCAGCTCTCCGATGCTTCAGCAGGTGGAGCACATGTTCTGCCCACAGGAGGTCTCAGTTCCATTCCCAGCATCTCCAGGCAGGGCTGGGAAAGACTGTGGCCTGAAACCCTTTGAGAGCAGTTGCTGCTCTCTGTGGGCATTACTGAGCAAGGTGGATCAGCTGCTTCCCATGGTCTAAGGCCGCTGCTTCTGTTCCAGGGAGGGAGTGTGGGTGAAAGAAAACCCCCATGCATGTTGCACTGAAAGGGACGTGGCAAAGAGGATGCTGGATCATACTGAAATATTGTTCCACTACATAAATAGCTGCTGTCTGTCCGTCTGTAAAGCTGAGGGTTGAAAACTCCAGTTTTCATTTCTTTTAGCTCTTTTCTTCCTCATGACCTTTTCTTTGCTCTGTGTAGAGTGACCCCATTAAGGATCAGGCTTTATTCCTTTTGTAAATGTGTTGCTCCCTCCAACGCAAATGGGCAGAATAGCAGTCATTTGCACTTCTGTCTCGTTAGCATCACAACGGGATCCACTGCATCAACCACGGTCCAGTTCGGCAAGAGTCGCTGTTGCCAATGGACTTGCAAAAACCTAAAACTGGCTTTGCTAGATCCAAACAGGGTCTAACTTGTCAAATCAACTGTGTGCGGCATTGTGTGCGACATTGCTGCAGAAATAATGTGCACACACAACCAGCCGCATCCTTTTTAGCCCAGAGAGGTGCTTCAGATAAAACCCAATACTTTTTCTACCTCATAGGCTTCCATGTTTACGATGGCAGAAGAACTCCCACAGCTGCATTTGAGCTCTTTAATTAAACAAGGACCAGCCTGACCTTAAATTCTCCGAGGCAGTGACTTTGTCCACATGGCCCATGTGGGGATCCCTGTGCAGCACCCCAAGGGCAGTGACACTGAAGTAAGCAGAAAGTTGCTTTTGAGAGTCAACCTTCTGCAACATCTTTGAAAGGAGATGACTTCTATTTAACATGTAGGCAGAGACTGGTATGGGAACACCAAGGTCTGCATACAGCAACAGTTCCACAATGTGCTGAAAAGAGCTGTACATTATGGAAAAAGTGCAGGCAACGGCCTCAGCTCCCACTGTCCGAGCTATGGAGAAATATAACCTTTGCACACCTAGCATTGGCTTTGTAGAGCTGAGTTCTCTCCCTTCCCTTGCTTTGCCACTGACAGACAACACCCAGAATATCTATCGGGTCAGTCCGGATGGGTCGCTGAGAGTTACCTTTGCCAGCGGAATGGAGATCACCCTGAATACGGAGCCACATATCTTAGCAGGCGTTGTCAACCCCACTTTAGGAAAATGCAACATCTCTCTGCCTGGGGAGCATAATTCCAATCTTATTGAATGGCGGCAAAGGAAGGAACAAACCAAAGGCAATATCTCAGCCTTTGAGAGACGGCTACGGGTAAGGCCTTCGTCTTATGTAAAATGCAGTGCTCTGGATGGCTGAGCATCTTGAGCCTCTTGTTATTGTTAATGCTCCAATATTCATCTGTCTTATTTGTTTTTTGTGTCCAGTTCAAACGACTGGTCTTTAAATCATCTGGGAGCAGAATGCTTGCCTCTGTTTGTATGAATCTGCTGCTGCAGCCAAGGTTAATATCTGCGAATGTTCTCTCTTTTCCTCACGATCTAACACACAGAGTGTCAACTCTGGAGACAGGATCTTTTTGGTTACAGCACCCAAATGATGGAACGTCTTCCCAAGGGAAAGTAGGTGGCCCCACAGGCTGCTTTCCCTGAGCAAAGCTCTAATTCCTTGGCCAGATGAACAGTGCTTGGGAATTCCAGTTGCAAAGAGGCAAATGGTTGGACGGACAGACTCTCACTCTTCCTCAATACACCCTTTTGTTCCTGCAGTGGGATCAGCCCCTCTCTTTTCCTCCTGAGGAGGCAGTTTCTTGCAGAGGTGCTTGCGCTCTCCCCCGTTTGCCTTGCAGGACTCCAGCGCACAAGCTGGAAAGGAATTGCTTGGATAATGTCCCAAGCTGCTGCAGTAGGCCTTGGGAAGGCGACAGAGCCAAGGGCCATTTTGCCTCTTCCCCAGGGGCCCTGTGTGGCAGCGTTCCAGGAGAAGGGGCAGAGAGGGACAGCTATTCCTCCTACTCTTTCCCTCCACTGATTTTGCTGAGACCACTGATCAGGATAAAGACAAGGGAGTTGGTTCAGGCAGTGGAGAACTGGGATGGAGATGATGGAGGTGGAGATGATGGAGATGATGGAGATGTGCCAAAACAGGGACAGTGAGGCCACAGGAGAATCTTGGGATTCTTGGTGGTTTGTAAAGTTGGCCAACTTTACCAGTCCCTGGAGTTCTTTTCCAGGGTCAGTTCAGAAGAACTCCATTGGCATCTCCATTTCTGTGTTTACATATGAAACTGCTGTTATCACATCTAGTTTGCCTTTTATGGCTTGTATTTACAAGAGTATTAACAGATCCCTATGGCAGGTGGTCAATAGTTTTCTGTTTAATTAACAGACTTAGGTTTAAGACCCAAAGACATCAATAACTTGCGAGGGGAAACGCTTTAGGAAACGTTTTCCATTTGACAGAACTAGTCCTTTGGGAGGCCTTGATGAGTGTAGTGAATAGGTAGCATTCAGCTCAATGGTCTCCACCCCATGTATGCATTGTTTACTAGTGGTTTGTCCCATCTGAGGGAGGGGAAGGGGTGGAACGGTCCACCAGTCCCCCTCATATCTTCTCCCATTGCTCACTCTCTTCTCCCCTCTCAAGGTGAGCCAGTCAAAATCTAACCATGTTGATGCGTCCACCTTACTGACCGAAGGCAGGCAAAGAACATTCATTTCCTCCCAACCAGGAAATGATGGTTGGGACGTTAATGAGAGAGAAAGAACTGCTTCAGAGCTTCCCAGAGTCATCTCGCTGACCACAACTGGAAGAGGGATGGTCAATGGACCTTTGCTCTGATCCAGCAGGGCTCCTACCTCTACTTATGGTGAGAGTAGAGGGATATTATGAAGGGAGCAGCTACCAGCAGCTAGCTGTACACGTGTTCACATGATATGAGAGAAGTCAGGTCTTCGAAACTCAAGAGGAACATCTGTCAAATCCCAGTAGTTCCTGATACATTCTGAGGGCTGTAGGTCTGACAAGGCACAGATATAAAATTTGCATGCGTAACATTATAATAAGCGTTTCTTTGTTATAGGTTTTCCTTCATTTGATTCCCACAAGCTAGAAAGCTGATGGTAATGCAGAAAGTTCACGGGAGAAGGACGATACTCATTTATTGGAATGTGCTGAAATTTACAAGCAGCTATGTTTTAGAGCCTGTGAAATATCTAATCTATGTTTGATTTCTCACCTCCTCAATATGTTCTAAAATAAAACCGGAATCAAGATTCCTTCATAGCAACATAAATCCTACTATAAATCTGACTTTGTTCTCCTGCTGTTCGGTTTTCTTTCTTTCTCTTTCTTTCTTTCTTTCTTTCTTTCTTTCTTTCTTTCTTTGGTGATGTGCCAGGCTATTCTTCACCCAGAAAATATCCAGGTGAAGAGTCAATTTTGCACCTACCTCAGATAAGGTTTTATATGAAAAGTTTTAAAGACTGGATCCATAATTGTCTGTGGAATGCCCATGTAGAACTAAGACAAGAACGTCCCCTGATCTCTGGTTTTCAGATCTGAGTGAGGAATCAAAAACAAATTTAACATCTTACTCCAGCACAGTATATAAAATGGAACAAAGCTGAAAGACCCTCATATTGCTAACTTAAATTCCTAACGTAAATTAATAAGTATGCATAGCAGTGACTGGGGCCTCCTACAAGTTCCTTTCCCCAAGGAGGTTAAAGGGGATGCTGCAAGGAGGAAGCTCTTTTCTTTGGTGGTACCCCAATTATCTGGCAACCTCTATTGCCAGAGATTCACCAGGTGCCGACCTTGTTGAGTTTCAGGCACCTGGCAAGCTCTTTTCTTTTCTGCCACCCCTTATGGCACCGTCCTGACTATTTATATCAATGCCATTGGATTTAATTACATTAATCTATGCCTTTTTGTTAATTCTGGTGTTGTGATTTTACCCTGTTTATTTATTGTGATATTTTAATTGTATTATTTTATCAATGTTATTGATTTTTATTATTAATGGCTGCTCAGAAAGCATGGTGCTGGTGGGCAGCTTTCAATCAAATCTAATAAACAAATGAGTGGCAGAAGCTGCAATCCTCTGTGCCTAGGAGTAAACCCCACCGAATGGAGAGCGACTTCCAAGTAACGTGTGTCAGATTGCCCTGTACATCACATTATGTGTAAAGCAGAGAAGCGGCTCTTCATTCTGATCTGTGTAACATAGCAACAAATCCACATGATAGCGGTTTGCAGTTTTAAAATGATTTGACCATTTTTGTTTAATATGGGATTTAAAAAAATGGCGAGTCAGAACAGGTTAATCCTGGGAGCTGCATACACTCATTACAAGGACAAATGTCTGAGTAGCTACTTCTGCAAAGCTGCTTCTATTCCTTATGAAATGCCCCTCTTTGTTATGGTTCGGGGCCAGAAATATCAGGGAATCGTTTCAGGTGTCCTGAATTGTAGGTAGTAAGTTTAGCTTTCCTAACAACAAGGTCCGTAGCAGGGGAGGGGTTTTTTGGTCCTCTTCCCTTTCATTTCGTATTGGCTGCTCGCTGGTGCCCACTGGGGCCTTAACTTGGGGGTGGAAGATGCTTTGCTGCAAGAGCCATGCCTCGCTTCCAGTGAGAACAGCTTTCTTCAGCAAAAACACAAAGTACACAACGCTGCCGGCCGTGAAGAAATGAAAATAGCGATACAGCTGCGACTCCAGCTGTGCCCAGGTGACTGGCAAGGTGCTTCGGCAGTGCAGGGAGAGAAGGCATGGATTAAATTCAACTCTCATCTAGGGCTGAGGAGCCGATTGCTGTTGTCTCCAATTTTCTGACAGAGACGAGACAAGCGCCAGGTGTATTGAGTGCCGAACCCCTTGCTCATCCCATTTACGGACAGGATTTCTCATCTAGACAGGGATAGGGGTATATTTTCATATACAAGGGGTCTTCAAAAAGTGTCTGCATTATTGTATTTTATATTATTTTATATTTTCTAAATATGTTTTATATATTTTGGGGAGATGGCAGTAAAAAATTGGCATGATGCTGGCAAAAGTGCATCGCAAAGGAAGGTAGTTATGTAGAAAAGTGATGCAATTTGTTTTTGACATTCTTAATAAACAGAGTTTTAAAAAGTGCAGAAACTTTTTGAAAGACCCCTTGTACATATTTATTCTCTGCCTTTGCACCATTTCTGTTCTGCACACAAGGTGGTTTGCAAGGAAAGTATAAGAGGGATACATCTCAGTCCGAGGAAGGTAGAGCTGGAGGAAGGGGCTCATGGGCAATTCCCAGCTTGACACAGAAACGCAGCGCTGGGCTCAGTGCTCTGGAATAAGGTGCAGGGTGAAAGGGGGCTGTTACTCCCTGTGACCTGGAAGCCATGGTTCTAGGAATGCTCCCCAAAGAAGCATTAGCCTCTTTGTGCCTGCAATCCACTGCTGACTCCTGTTCAGCTTGTGATCCTTTTCAGAATAAAGCAGTACATTTTCCGGTGTGGGTAGCCCTTAGAGTAAGGATGGGCAGTTCTGCTGTGGGATCTGCCCTTCTCCAGTGCTAGAAACAGGCTCTAAGCATGTAGCATGAGGGGGGAAACCTTTTCTCAGCTCAGGTCTGCGACAGGAGATAAGAGCGGGGCTTTCAGCTCAGCTCCACAGAACGCCTTTCTCTAGCACTAAGGAATCCTTCCTTCCTGCCCCATGCACAGAGAGAGACTGCTGCGGGTCTTCTCCCAGAACGTGTTTCTGCATGCTTTGGCCTACAGAATTGCTTCATCTGCAAATATCACCATGCTGTTTTTTGTTACGTTCTTTAGGCCCACAACAGAAACCTGCTCTCCATTGATTTTGACCACATCACAAGAACAGGGAAAATCTACGACGATCATCGGAAGTTCACACTTCGGATTCTCTATGACCAGGCAGGCCGTCCAATCCTTTGGTCCCCCATCAACAAATATAATGAAGTCAATATCACGTACTCACACTCTGGACTAGTGACCTACATCCAGAGGGGAACATGGACTGAAAAGATGGAATATGACCCTGGTGGGAAGATAATTTCCAGAACATGGGCAGATGGAAAAATATGGAGCTACACGTACTTAGAAAAGGTGATATTTTGTGGGGAAATGTTTGTGGAGCTTTACAGGGTCAAGGTGAACCGCTCCCCTCCTTTGAGCATCCAAAGCTGCATCTACTATTGAAAAGGGTCTGGAGAGCTTTGCAGTATTCTTCTGGACCCCGAAATGGGGGAAATGGGGAAATGTTGCAGCCCTGGGGCCAGATCTCCTCACAGAACATTCTTAGGGGTCAGAAGATCTCGAGATGGCCCCTGTCGCCCCTTCCTCCAAAGTTCTGCCCTCTGATGTTTTCCCTTTCTCTAGCACTGAGCAGTAAACCCTGCTCTTCTTTGCAAGCGCAGTTCACTGAGGTCTTTCTAGGCACTGCCTACCTTTCTCTAGTTCTAGCCATTGGGTGGGTGCTAGGGAAGAACCTGATGCAGGCCAAATGAAGAGGAGGTTCCCTATCCCTTTTCTAAGTTTATTTGTGATGTAGAAGCTACATGGAAAGATAATCCAGGTGAGACACATGTTCTAAGGGACAATTTGAAAGACTGGTGGGAGATCCTTGGAACTCGCCCTCCTAAACATCTTGGAGGAACGTATAGATCAGTGGTAGAGTAGGTAGTTGGTGTACAGGAGGTCCCTACTGTTTCCAAGTGAAGGGCCCATCTGTTTCTTGAGATCCTGGAGAGTTTTCCATCCATCCAGACAGGACTTGAGCTAGCTGAACAAATGGTATCAGGGTCAAGTGATGTATGGAGATGGTTTAGAACAGGAACCACAAAAGCAGCTGTGTTTTTCCTCTGTGCTGCTCCAAAGGGATGCCTGCTCTTACTTATTTGAAAATACAACTTGCAAGGTAGCTATCCCATTTTCCAGATAGCACTCACCACCAATATATGTTTGGGTGATTTCCTGAGCTAAAGCACTTCCTAAGTAGATTAGTTATATATGTCTACATGATATCCGCAATAATGAAAATGCCAAATCTTTAATAGAGTTAGAAAAAACTTGCCTCCTAAAATGTTTGTTTCAAAAACATTTGAGAAGGCTTCCAAATGTCTGTATTGTATCTGATAGTTATTCAGTGTTACAAGAAAAACTGCATAAGCAAATGTATCGATGAAAATTGTGTCTTCAACTATTAGTGAGTAGAAATCCTTTTGATGGAAATCCTTGTGTTCCTTTTCCTGGTGAAGTATATTAAGAATTCATAAAGGAATCTGGAATATTGCATAGGTTCAGGCATCACGTCACAATATAGTTAAGCAAAATTAACCATGGTTTGGTGTGGTGCCTGGATTGATAACCTTGCTTTGTTATCGAGTAGGAAAAAGAGAGTTGGAAACGGTTGTCTGAAGTGGGCTTGCAAACCATGGTTTGTGCTGACTATGGTTGGTGTGATGTCTGAATTGACAAACCATAGTTAACAGCCGCCACTCTACCTCCAGAGGCTGCTGCACAGAGATGGGAGTAAACATATGAAGCTGAGTGCTGAGAAGATGAAAAAAGAAGGCAGGCAAGCAGCTCTAAACCAGGGTCTGCCCATGGTAGGTTTGAAAATTCAAACCATGGTTTAGCTTTGAACCTGTAGCTAAAGCAAACTATGGTTTGGCATAATGTCTGACTTGAGCCTAGCTGTACCTTATCCTCTGTGACCTGACCTAAATGTATTTGTGTGCATTTTACCAAACTAAAAAACCTGCCCTGAAAGATTTCCAGCAATTGTTCCTCTTCTTCCCCATGCCTCCCCAACCAGGTAAGGAAAGAGGAGGGTTGATTTCAGCCATCCTACTCTACTCCAGCTCCTAGATGGGCTTCCTCTGGGCCAAACTACATGCTACATTGATCTCCTGATGTATTTTTCTGTTCCTAAAGCAGCTGCAGAGTGTATAGGATTTAGATCAGGGTTGTGTTGAAGGGGAGGTTGAATGCAAATCCCACCACCCCATTTTCTTTCAAAAAGAAAACAAACTACTTGGGGAGGTCAACCAGAAATCTCCCAAGTCATGGTATGACTTGTTGCTCAGCCTGGATTTTAAAAAATGCACCACGGAAATCTTCCATGCAACTTTACCTGAACCTGAACCTGGTATACAGGTCTATTCTAAAGTTGCTTTATCTCTAGAGCAGGAAGGGCTAAGAAATTGGCTTTTATGTCTCACTCAGACTTCAGCCCTGCACACACTTACATGGGAGTAAAGATAATTGAACTTGGTGAGACTTATTTCTACATAAATGTGCCTCGGAGCGTGTTGTCATACACAGAGAGAAATTTAGCTGATACAAACATCTTCAATCTTTCTACTTCTTCGTATTGCTGCAGACAGCAGTCTGGGTGAAACAGCCAAGCAGTGAAGAGAATTTCTCACAGGGGCACTCAAGTTATTTCAGGGAGGCGGGTTTTGTGGGTGGATGAGTATATATTCTCCATTTATGGCAGAGAGCTTAAAAATGGGCCATGAAATTTATAAGGCAGATGGAGGAGAGAGAGAAGACATTACATTAGTATATAGAGAATCCTTGCAGGCTGCAGGTTACTGTGGACTAGAAACGCTGAGTGTGCTATAAATTTGTGACGCAGCAGAGACTCGTCGTTCCAGGGCTGGCATGATGGGTGTCAAAATGCTACAGCCAGTGTGAGTTTCTAAGCATTTGTCGCAAATGCAAGATAAGCATTATGACCCCAGATCCCGCTCCGACTTGAGTTCCCCTGCTGCCTCTCTTCCATCCAGCCAACACAGCCTTTTCCCAGTTACTGAGCCGTCTCCCAGACCTCTTCCTTTCCCCCACATGCCTGGAGCTTGTTCTTTGGCAGTGGCGTAATGCCTCATCAAGCAGGAAGAGGAAAGGAAAGAGGGGTCCCCTTCCTGTCTCCAGGGCCTGGCATGATGCACCTAGACTGTCACTCTGGCCCACAGGAAAACTACATGTCCCAAAAGCCTTGGGCACCAAGATTTAAGAAAGATGCAGGTAAATTAGAAAGGGCCCAGAGAAGGGCAACAAAACTGATCCAGGGTTTCGAAACACTGCCCTGTGAAGAGAGACTGAGAGAACTGGGCATGTTCAGCCTTGGAAAGAGAAGACTGAGGGGGACATGGTATCGCTCTATAATACCACAAGGGCTGTCGTATGGAGGAAGGTCAAGATCTCTTATGATTTTTCATTATTTATTTAAAACTTTTGTATGCCGTCACTACATGCCTCGGCATCTCGAGATGTCTCACAATACATACAATTGTGGGCCAGAGCCTATTTTACCAGAGCGATGTAGTCTGCTATATGCAATTAGTCTTGAAACTAAAAACTTTCCTATTTTGGCTTCCACTGCCTAGTGTGGACCTCAAGGGGGAAATCAGTACTTGCGTTCCTGCAGACTCGAGCCTTCGGAGGCTTTCTGGTGTCTGCTGCTCGCGTTGAAATGCACTGCGTAAGGTTGTGCTTTGTTTTGAGCTAAGACTTCCTTGGATGTCACCTTTCCTCTTGTTTTTTATTTATTTTTATTTATTTATTAAAACATTTTTATGCTGCCCCATTCGCCGAAGCCTCGGGGCGGCTTACAAACAATAAATAAAAGCAGTTATAATATAAATTACAACAAATATAAACATTAAAAATCCAAAAAATACAATATAAAATAAGCCCCCCTGGCCAGATAAGATCAAATAATATTAACAGTTAAAATGCCGCTTAAATAAAAAGGTCTGGTTTCTCTCTTTCAGTCCGTTATGCTTCTCCTGCACAGCCAACGGCGCTACATCTTCGAGTACGACCAGTCTGACTACCTGCTGTCCGTCACCATGCCAAGCATGGTGCGCCATAGTTTTCAAACAATGCTCTCCGTTGGATACTACCGCAATCTTTATTCCCCACCGGACAGCGGTGCGTCTTTCATCCAGGATTTCACCAGAGACGGGCGGCTCCTGCAAACCCTTTATCCCGGGACAGGGCGTAGGGTCCTTTACAAATACACCAAGCAGTTCAGACTCTCCGAGATCCTTTATGATACCACTCAAGTCTCCTTTACTTATGAAGAGTCATCTGGTGTTATTAAAACAATACACTTGATGCATGATGGATTCATTTGTACCATAAGATACAGGCAAACAGGTGAGGGGAAAGTATGATTCTGTGTTACATTGCTGGCATTAAGTGATCTGCTTGGACAGAAAATTATCCTGTGGTTTTCTCCTTTTTACAATAAATATGACATTTTTAGCTTGCCTAATTGGGAATGGGGTGGGGAGAGCATTATGGAGATGGGCTAGAAAAAGGTGTTGTTTATAAGGGTAAGAACACTTTGGCGTTGACCTTTATCCCTTTGCTTCAGGTACTGCTGCTGTGATTTATTCACCAAGTCGCTCAGTGCAGTTTACAAGCTGTTAAAAAAACATCATAGCAAAGCCATCAAATAAAATCATAATATTGGGAAATCCACATGTAATCCAGATGTAAAAGTCCACATCTGAAGTGTGGTAATACCTATATCAGAACTAGACAAAATGTCAGAAAAGTTGAGACAGTTTTTGAAAGTCCTGGAGAACTCAGCAAACTGTTCATAACTACGTGACATTTTGGTTGACCTTAAGGAAACTATTGTTACGCTATAGGTAACAATTATTATTATTATTATTATTATTATTATTATTAATTTAATTTATTATTATTATTATTTCTAACTGGACCAAGCAAGCGAAGCTAGTGCCTCCTATGTCAGTGGGTCCTTTTCCCTTGCAGCTTGTCGTATGAGCTATACTTGGTGCTGAGCACCATCCCTAAAACAGGTTCAGCAACATGGAGCACCACGCTCAGAATAAAAGCTGCAATGAATAAGGATCCCCATTGGAACAGGAGTCACTGGCCTGCCCTGGGAGTGAGTTCATTAGGGTGCTTCAGTTGTGGGGCAGTATAGAAACGAATAAATACATATCACCAATGTGTTGTGTTTGTGACACTTATCTATTTTTTTACTCTTGTCCTCTGCTTTCTCTCTCCTCAAACAATCGTCTGATGTTCGATATGTAGGCCCATTAATAGGTCGGCAGATATTCAGATTTAGCGAAGAAGGTCTGGTGAATGCCAGGTTCGACTACAGCTACAACAACTTCCGTGTCACCAGCATGCAGGCAATGATAAATGAGACCCCGCTCCCCATTGATCTGTACCGCTATGTTGATGTGTCTGGCAAAACCGAACAGTTTGGGAAATTCAGTGTCATCAATTATGACTTAAACCAAGTTATAACCACGACTGTGATGAAGCACACCAAAATATTTAGTGCCAATGGCCAAGTGATCGAAGTGCAATACGAAATTCTGAAATCCATAGCTTACTGGATGACCATCCAGTACGACAACATGGGCCGCATGGTAATATGCGATATTCGAGTTGGGGTGGATGCTAACATCACAAGGTATTTTTACGAATACGACGCTGATGGCCAACTGCAGACTGTCTCTGTGAATGACAAAACCCAGTGGCGTTACAGCTATGACCTCAATGGAAATATCAATTTGCTTAGCCACGGAAACAGTGCGCGGCTCACCCCTCTCAGGTATGACCTCAGAGATCGCATTACAAGACTAGGCGATATCCAGTACAAAATGGACGAAGACGGCTTTCTCAAGCAAAGAGGGAACGACATCTTTGAGTACAGCTCCAATGGCTTTCTGAACAGAGCTTACAACAGAGTTGCTGGGTGGACGATTCAGTATTATTATGACGGACTGGGACGACGGGTGGCCAGCAAATCCAGCTTAGGACAACACCTCCAGTTCTTTTATGCAGACCTCTCCAATCCAGTAAGGGTCACTCACTTATACAATCACAGCAGTTCAGAAATCACATCCCTGTATTATGACCTTCAGGGCCACTTGATTGCTATGGAATTGAGCAGCGGTGAAGAGTATTACGTTGCCTGTGACAACACCGGCACACCCTTGGCTGTCTTCAGCAGCCGAGGGCAGGTGATCAAAGAAATTCTTTACACGCCTTACGGGGAAATCTATCAGGACACGAATTCGGATTTTGAAGTCTTCATTGGGTTTCATGGAGGGTTATATGATTCGCTGACTAAACTGGTGCACCTGGGGCAAAGAGATTATGATGTCATCGCTGGGCGCTGGACAACACCAAACCACCACATCTGGGAAGAAGTGAGGAATGTCCCTAACCCATTTAACCTGTATGCGTTTGAAAATAACTATCCCGCTGGCAAAATCCAAGATGTGGCCAAATACACAACAGGTAAAACACTTATTTAATTTAAGGTATTTCTGGTCGGATGTTGAATTGGATTCATAACGTTGGACAAGAACATATTTGACTGTAGACTTCTGGAATGAAAGGCAGGCTTCCAACATGTAAGCATCCACACATTGCAAGTGCAGCTCTGATGCCAAACTGGACTTGTTAAACTGGGGTGGAGGGTTGTTTTGGGAATATCCCTTTAGCCAGTCAACTTATTTGGGAGTAGAATGGCACGGAGATGAGAAAACTCACTTCATGCAGCAAAATGGCGGCCTATCACTTGGCAGGCTGCCAGCAATAACATTCCAACTTTGCAGTTATTTCTCTGAACTTGACCGGGCTGAAGGATGCCATCCTGCCAACACACCCATCTGGTAACCCTTCACGCTTAAGTCATTGTTCCAAAACATGATATTTGAATACATGCAACGTTCACCTCAGGTGAATGCCATTTCTTTGTAATGCTAATTACATTTCAAAGTCAGCTTAGTCGGCTCTTGTAAGAAGGGTCAAAGTAAAACCGCAAAACAGATGCAGGGCAAGGGGCAGCCATGTTTATTTCAATTACCATGTTTGTTTGCTGCTTTAACAGCCCTGCTGGCTAAATTTCCACTAATTAGGGTGAGCTTGAGTGCGGGTGTTTGGTTTTGTCAAATGGAGCCTGTGAAAGAGTGAGGTGGTGCACTTGTTCTCCAGCGCTTGAGAGAAGCAAGGCTGTAAGAAAGGAATGGCTGCAGATGGGGGCACTTGCCGGAAGCGACAAGAGGGGCCTCCGGATGTGTTGCTGGTCCACCCCTTTGGTAGCCAGCAGGTTGGGGAAGAGTTAGGCTGTGCATGTACACAGGCATGCAGGTGTGTTAACCTGGAAGTAAATTCTACCTGTTCCGGTTAGAGCTGACTAAATATTTTTGGCTTTTCAAGGAGAGGACCAAAAAACTGCTCCCTGTGGTTCTTCAGATCTTTGAAGAAATGCCTTAATTTGGTGATGGGGTTGTTTAACTCTTATCCCTCTAAGAGAGCACTGGGTTGTAACTATTTTTTTCCTTAACTTGGGAATGGAAACTCTCAGGTCATTTTGCCCACCTTCCCCCAGAATTCCTGCTGGCTGCACCTCCTTGCCCCTTATCCCAATAAAGTAACAGATGCAATTAAATAATTAATGTATTAAAATAATAAATTAAACATATTGAAAATGGATTAATGGATTAAAGTTAATAAAATATATTGAAAATGGCATCCAGAGGGCCAAAAGGATCAACTTGCACCCTCAAAGAGCAGATGGCACAGTTCTTTCAATGGATCAGAGCTTGGATTCCCAGTTTTGAAGTTGATGCGCTTTCTCTGACATGAGATCTGAAAATCCAAAATATCCTATGGCCCCTCAGATGCTATCTAGCGGCCAAAGGATTGCTACCTAAGGTGCATTTAGAATTTGATGCTAAACTAACTTTTATATTTGGAAGGTACCCTGGAGAGATCGTAGTCTTGAAAGGCAGCTAAAAACACATAAAATAAAGTCAACTAGACTAGGAAGAAAGGGAATTAACTTAGCCATCATTACCAAAATTCCCTTGCAAACCCCTTAGGAGAAGTTTCTAAATTAAAGGGTTGTTTAAGCAGTGCAGGTGCATTCAACGTTTCTTTTTTTGCAATGTTTCACACTTGTGCAACATGTTAACAGTGGTATTTTTTTTTTAAATAGACATTGGAAGTTGGCTTGAGCTGTTTGGCTTTCAGCTTCACAATGTACTCCCAGGATTCCCAAAGCCAGAGATGGATGCTTTGGAGACAACCTATGAACTTGTACAGCTTCAAACCAAGACCCAAGAGTGGGACCCTGGCAAGGTTAGTGGAACGACTCTTCCATATGTTGTCCCCTTTAGGAAAGAACCAGTTATGCATTATTTCTCAGGCTGCATGTCAACAGTGATTGTCCTGCCACACGGCAGGATCCTGCCTTTCAATTGCATTATTTCCAAGAAAGCCAGAACAAGACACACATCCCATACACTGACACACATACTCGGTAAGTTGGTAGCCCTGAGACCTCTGTCTGATTAATAGAACTATTGCTTTCTTCCCTTTGGTTCTGCAGTCCTAGAGTGCTACTAGCGGGATCTGAGTGTTCTTTCTGGCTTGGCATGGTGGGGAAGACACTTTCTGCAGCTACTCCTTCTCTGGCCAACAGAAGGAGCAAGGATGGTACTCCCATCACGATGCCTTTCCTGAGAGCCAGGGGATGCAGCTCTCCCAGTGACTCTGTGTCCACTTCCTGGTGGCAGAGCGGCCTTCCCTTTGTTTGTACTCTTCTGTTTCTTACAATTTGTAAACATTTTTGGTTGGCTCACCAGGGGCCAGAGAAATAGTTTCAGGGGATACCTCAGCCCCTGTAGGGACATAAGAAGAAATCCTGGAAGTTATTCAAGGAAGTATATTCTACTTTCTATGCCTTCAACAGTCCAGAAGGTTCTGGAAGGTCAAGGACAAACCAACAAGACTAAGAAAAACAATCACTAACATTCCACCAGAGGTCATTGATGGACCTGCTTATTTGCAGCATTATTTACAGCTTATTTACTGTGGCATTTCAAAATTAAAGGATCTAAATATGTAAATAAGCTGGGTAGCAAAGGAGGGTCTGGTGTTTGTGTGATTGCCAGCACTCAACTTTTCAGAAGATGAACATTCTAGCAGCTTGCTGCGCTTCTAAAATCATGGGGAATATGAAACAATTTCTTCTCTATGTTAAACTGTGTTGCTCTGAAGAAAAAAGTAACGACCACCTGAATAGTTTGCATCCCATTCCTTCAATTTATCCTGTAACCAAGCCTTTGCCATTGCTGCAGATGGTGGTGTGCATGACCAGCAATGTTCGTGGGACAAGCCCCAGAGGGTTTTATTATTCTTATCACCTTTATATGGTGGTCCATCTATACCTATTATCTGAAGAAGTACTCTGCAGGTGAATCCAAGCCAAATAAAATGTTTAAAATACAGAGCAGGGCATTGAAAGCAATATAATTTGCTGTGTTAGTGCCAGAGATATCCTGCCAAAGTATACCTCAGCACTTAATTCTGAATTAATAACATGGCAGCGAGTCCCATGAAGTTCAAAATGATTTATTCCTGTATGGTTATCCCAGTTCAGCAAGGAAAAAGCCTGGACTGGAAATCACACATACAGAGACCTCTCAGGTTCATGCCCATTTAGCTATATGTATGAGGGCACGAAGTAGTCTGTGTAATTCCCTTTGGAGCATCTCGTTAGTCTTTCCACAAGACCCAATCCACTCTCTCAAGAAAACACCTTGTCACAATAATTTTGATGCATACTGCTATAGATCAGGAAGTATGGGGTCCTCTTTTGCTGCTCAGCCCTCCTTCCCATTGGCTGAAATTCCCTGTCCCACATAGGTGCCAAAAATGGGGATTTTTTAAAAGTAATAAAAGCAGAGCCCAATGTCTGAAAGACTATGAGACACCAAAAAGGTCAACATGAGCTTGCAAACAAGCTCTGGATGCCATTTTGTTTGGGGGAAATTCAGTTTTTGGAATCCCCTCCTCAAATTTCACGAGGTGGCAAGAGCTGCCACATGTGGCCCATTCCTGCCATTAATGGATCACATTTTCAGTGAAGAACATGCCCCGTCTGCTTCTAAAATGAACAATACAGAACTAAAAACCTTCCCTTCGTACACTGTTCCATTTCTCTCTTTCAGACAATACTTGGCATTCAATGTGAACTGCAGAAGCAACTCAGAAATTTCATTTCCTTGGACCAGCTTCCCATGACCCCCAAATACAGTGATGGGCGATGTGTGGATAGAGGCAAACAACCCAGATTTGCTGCTGTTCCCTCTGTTTTTGGGAAGGGCATCAAATTTGCCATTAAGGATGGCCTGGTAACTGCAGATGTTATTGGGGTGGCCAATGAGGACAGTCGACGCATTGCTGCCATCCTCAACAACGCCCACTACCTTGAGGACTTGCATTTCACAATAGATGGGCGAGATACACATTACTTCATCAAGCTGGGGTCTTTGGAAGAAGACCTTGCACTGATAGGCAACACTGGAGGACGGCGGATTTTGGAGAATGGCGTCAACGTCACCGTATCTCAAATGACTTCCGTCATCAATGGAAGGACTAGACGGTTTGCTGATATACAGCTACAGTACGGTTCTTTGTGTTTCAATGTTCGGTACGGGACAACCGTGGAAGAAGAGAAGAACCATGTCCTGGAACTAGCCAGGCAAAGAGCTGTCGCTCAGGCCTGGACTAAGGAGCAAAGACGACTCCAGGAAGGCGAGGAAGGTATTAGGGCTTGGACAGAGGGGGAGAAGCAGCAGCTTTTAAGCACAGGGAAAGTGCAGGGCTATGATGGATACTTTGTTTTATCCGTGGAGCAGTATCTCGAACTTTCTGACAGTGCCAACAATATTCACTTTATGAGACAGAGTGAAATAGGCAGGAGGTAACAAACACACAAACAAACAATCCCTGCCTTTGCATCACCAAAGACTGCCTGTTTTTAAAAAAAACATTAAGTAAAGGTTTATTGTATTGGTTTTTCTAGATCAGAACTCTGTGTATATATAAATATAGAGGGGGAAAACATATCCAACTGCCTTTAAATGTGACAGAAGATGGTATTTTAATATAGTTTGTTTAAGCTCTTTGGGAGGCGGCAATGATTTTTAGTTCTAGGTATTCAACATGTGGAAGCAGCATTCCCAGTGTTGAGCATCACTTGGAAATGGTTCGCATGGGGCAACATTTTAGTGAGCTCTCTTTTTCCTTCTTCAGGCCACAGTTTATTGATTTTAATGACTTGCATACCACACATTTGTAGTTGGGCCAGTGTCCTTTGTTCCTGGCTCTTCCTGGTGAGGCATCGCCAAGCACTCATCCCTGAAATACATTTGACATTTCAAGAGCCTTCCGGGGACAAGGGACACCCACATATAATTTCCCTCGGTGCCAGCAAAACAGAACCCAGCCCCTCCAACCTTCTTGTCTGACAGTCAGGGAGATGTGCTGCCATTGCCCCATTAAGACACTGCAAATGCAATCATCTTTTGGCTGCCTTGGGTTCCTTGCAAGAGAAGAAAAGGTGGGATTTCGATGTAATACTGAATAACAAGAATAACACATTTTTTAGTCATTGCCTTATATGATTAATAGTTTCATTGTGCGGATGATGAAAAGTGGTAAGTCGAGATTTCAGTATTTGTCTACACATTGCTAATAGTCATGTCTGCAAAGAAACACATAAGAGGATGTACTTCCACTTGTCTGCTTTCAGTATATTCAGTGGGAAGCCATGGATGCAAGCACCCCTTCATCTGACATTCATGTTGTTACCTTGTGAGTAATAGCAGCTATTGACTGGGTTTATTGACTGGCACCACAATAACCCACACTCGTGGGGTGAGAGTGTGGTCTTGCTGAACCGTGGCCTGGCACTGAACGTGGGCCGTTGTATTGGAACCCCAAATAGATAAAATGAAATTCGCTTGCAGCCACCCTCTGGATTGTTGCACTTCTGGGGTGCTCTCCCCACTTAAGGCTTTCTCCGTCTTTTCAAGCACATGTAGAAAATTGCCACCCATAAGAAAGATTTGCTGTGTGAAGGAGATACGAATAAATAATTGAAATATCAGCCTTTTGAAAGCTCAACAATATGATGTTATTTATTCTGTCACAATTGGTATTTCTCTAGCACAGGAGTGTAGAACCAAATCAGACCTTCTGGACTTGGCCTTCCACGGTCCAACCCCTTTCCCCCAGTTGTCACCTGGAGATGTCCTGGCTTTTGTTCTTTTTTCCTCCACTCAGCGTGGTTGAAATGCCTCTCCTAAGGCTCTGTTGCAGGCAGTCAAAGCTTTCAACTAAAATATGCCACTGCTTTCACCCTGCCCGTTTTGTCTTTGGTCCCTACCACCATTGGAAATGGTCCCCATGAGCTTTTCTGACAAGGAATGTGGTCCCTAGGATGAAATGCTCTCCTTGTTAAAATGTTTGTGTATTCTGCCAGAAGAGTTTGGGTCCCAAGCCTTGAGTTCAGTTAAGCTTCATGAGTCCTTGACAAATTGGGTAGAGCAGGATGGGATTCTCAGTTCAGCTGAGGAGCACCATCAGCACTGATGAATCCTCATTAGGATTGTTCACACAGGCAGTGCACACTTTACTGTATCATATTCATAAGATGAGTTGGGAAGGCTGAGGAATGCCTTTTGCAATATTTCCATCATCAATATTTGGCCTTTTTCTGGTGTCTGCTTATTTCTAATGAGATTCACAACCCACGTTTCCCTTCCACAGAGTGGTCCCCAAAGTGGCTTATAAGTATAAAACCATCATGAAAAGAGCAAACGATTAGTTGAATTTCAAGAACGGTATCCAATAAACTAAGCCAAAGTCGTAATAAACACTACACATTAGTACACAGCAGAGCAGGAGAGGCAGTCAAAGGCATCATGGGATTCCACGTGTGTGTTATGTGTGTCATATATAGTTACCAATACAGGAATTGATAACTAAGTGCTACAGGAAGGCTTTTAAAGTTGTTTGCTCTAAGGTTCCATTTTGGGCTTTACTGCAGAGAATCCAAAACCTCACTGGAACCCCAAATGAATAAAACAAAATTATAGATTACCAGCAAAGGAGAAAACAACCTAAGTTAACACAAGGAAAATGGTTGAGCTGTAAGCAACATCTGTTTAACTTGTATTGCCAATGCGCCTGTTTGGTCACATGAAGTTGCCGTATGTACAGTATGTATGTATGTACGTACGTATGTATGTATGTAACATAAGTGTCAAAGAATGTGGATTGAGTTGAGTGCACTCCACGTATACTAAGTGCAATCATTCGAATGAATATTCTAATATATAGTACTCATATTTCCTCAAACTGAACATCATTTATTTTGGACATATGGAACATAAGATAGCGAAAGCTGTGATGGGTCAAGAAAATCAGATCTGAACCTATCAAATATTGGCACTTTCTTCCCTACCATTCACCAGTCAGTAGTTCTCTGTCTCTAGCCACTGGAAACACAATGTGAAAGCAAGGTTTGCTGGTCCCTCAAAGAGGAATTCATGCTCCTTCCTTTACATTTTGCTATGGGCTAAAAAAGAGCATACGATCGGATCCAATTAATGTAATCAAGAATGAATAATCAATATTAGAACCTGATCTGTTCCAATATTGGTGTCTCTGATCCTATAGTCATTTTCTATGAAACTCTGGAGAATTTAAATATGGACTTTCAGATCCATAAACCTGCACTTTTTATTCAAAGAAAATAATTTCTGAACATTATTTATGTAATATGTGTGAGGATGATTATGTACTTTAGCACTGATGTAAGATGTCAACACCAGTAATTTTGCTTATAGTTTAAGCAATTCTACTATTTGAAACTCATGAATTAAGCTAGCGTTTTCCAAAAGCTTTAAAATACCCAAAAGGAAGAAATGTTGTAGACCTTTTACACATTAGTTATTAGCTTGACCTGTGCATTTCTAGTATGTAATACATGTTATGTTAACTTGTGCCTTGAGTTCTTTATGGTTGTATTTGTATTATATGCAGGAAATGCACTTTATATTACTGACCACAGAGGGTTTTTAATGCTGCCTTGAATGTTATAGTTTCATTATTATGCCAAAAGCTCACAAAGTGAAATGGATTCCATTTTTTTTTCCTTTGGCACCTACCAATGAATGAAGAGAATTGACTGGGTGTGTTTTAAAGGCATTGCTTGGTATAAAATATGGATCATGAAGAACATTAAATATCTCTACCATCAAGATGCTGGTGGTATCAGAGAAAAGTTTCTATCATGTCTTCATCTGAAATTCAGAAAAGGAATGCCTGTCACTCCTGGCATCTTCCCCCAAGCAAGTGAATGGCGGTTTTGCAGATCATCTGAATGAATTCACCTTAAAGCAGCATGTTTAGGATACTTCCAGGAGGTGCTGTGTAATGATGTGTTGGAAGGATGCAGTTCTCTAGACAATACTTCATTCTAAATAATCACACCAGCTTACTGGTAGTTTTCCATTGACACAGTGGTGAATAGGAGGCCTGGGAAAGAAAGAAAAAGGTGGAAGGACCCTCAAAAGACACCTACTCTAACCCCTTACTGATGTAGGAAATCCACAACTACAGTATACTTTCTAAGCAAACATTCCCTATTTCATCAAAGGGAATCCACCACCTTTTGGGGGCGCATGTTCCACTTTCGGCTGCCAGAAAGCACATTAATGTTGTGCTCAACAGTGACTGTTTCACACATCCAGCAAAGTCAGTCACTGAAGATTTTTCTGCCAGTCACAACAGCTCCTTCATTTCCCAGTTTTCATTGTGGCAGCACAGGAACATAAAGCTTCCATGGATGTGCTGGTTATAGGGATGCCTGGAAAAGACCATGCACAGCCGCAACTTCAAGGTGCTGTTGGACAGGAATACATTTCCATAATCATGGTCTTCAGGACCATTTTACAAAGGAAGGCATGGGAAAACCATGACTGCTTTCTGCCAGATTTGGTGAAGACAGGAAAGGGGACATAGGGACAGTGAACAAAATGGTTGTAGTTAACAATGAATGCTCTAAAATGCATACCAAGCAGAGCACCAGACATGATCAACATGTTTGACCTCAAACGTTTTTGGCAAGGGGAATGGGTTGAGGTCCTAGTTCGTGAAATGAACAGAATATGCTCTAATATTGTGGGTTTGTGTTTGTTACTTCAAGAGCGATTGGGGTTTGCAGTCTCCTAAAATCACATTCGACCTTTGTGGCACTGAGCAGAAACTCTGCAAAAGCAGAATTGCTAACCTTTTTAGCTCTGCAGCAGTTCAGGCAGTTTGGTTTTCAGACTTTGTGCTTGTACATGCATTGTCGCTTGGCTAATCTTTCCCTTACTTCAGTATTTTGTTGGAAGTAATAGGGGGAAAATAACAAAAGGGGCTTGTTAATGAGCAATTAAACCAACACTAGAAAGAACTGTGGAATGTTGCATGGTTGCGGCAGCATTGAAGCCTTGGTGGCAATGGTGTGATGCCTTGGAATGTTAGCAAACAGTCCAACTGCTGGAGGTCCGGCTCAGGCATGGAATCTCACATCACTCTGGTTTGGTCAATTCCTTGCAGTAGCTTATACAGGAGCTTGGTAGGCAAAGTAAAGGAGAGTGAGGACCAGAAAACATGGTGGGGAAAATGCTCAGACCAAACTGTGCACAAAAAACAGGATGGCTGGAGAAATGTATGGACTGGCCCACCTGGAAATGCACTGAAAAACTGGGATCTGAAAGAACGGTAGGAGTATGAGGCAGAAAAAAGCAAAGAAGGTGGAAAATTCGGGAACAACTTCACAAGAAGATGAGAGACAACATGGTGGGGACTTGAGGTAGGACAGTCATGAGTCTGGAGCATCAAAGACTCTGTTCAAACAGGTAACTAAAGCGAGTGAGACACAGTGAAAGTAGCAGTTCCTGAAAAGCAGAGACCTTGGAAAGCAGTGGATGGCAGATACTTGTAGATGGAAGGGCTTGGCAGTTCAGTCCTGATATGTCTGCTCGGAAGTCAGTCTCAGTGGATTTGGGAGGTGGGGTTACTTCTAGGTGAGTATTGTGAGGTTGCAATCCTGTGTGCGTGATCTGGTAGTAAGCATCCCCAAACACAATGGGGCTGATTTGGGAGTAAAATAGTAGGAAGTGATGCAGAAGCACTGGAAGCCCATGGGGTGGGGAGAACAGGACCACTAGGTCTGGAATGATGCTCCCATGTTGTTTAAGTGTGGTGTAGAAGGGAAGTCTTGACAGCTTTCCCCTTAATTGCAGAATCAGGATGGGGGGAGGGAAGGAATCATGCCTGGTTAAATTTTGTTTCCACGGGAAGAGTACATCCTGAGAAACCCTCTTGTGAGCTGGAGAGAGTGCTCTTAAGGAGCCAGAAAATTCAAGATATGGGCTAGCCTCTCCAGATGCTTTGGCCTACAATTCCCATCAGCCCTAGTCAGCATAATCAATAGAGCGTGTGGGAGTTGTCCGCCAAACTATCTGCATGGCCACAAGTTGCTCATCCTTTGGCTAAGAGACTGAATGCCACAAGTACCACCAAGAAAACTAACTAGGGCCAACGTTGGGGAGAAGCAGTGCCCTGGACTGTTCTACCCGGATCCTGGGAAAAGCAGAGGAGGAGGAGGCATCAAGGAAGAGAGGGACTACCAGAAGGATGTGGTTGTGGCTCAGTTACAAAGGACTGGGAGGCAAGATTGTATCTGCTGTTGACAGGAAGAGGGATGCAGAGTACGGATGTGGACCAGTCAGAAGATCTGTCTGCAAGGCCGGTGTGGCTAAAGGAGATGAGATGGGAGGAACCGAGGCAGCTGTCCCAAAAACTGTTGCACGAGGAAATACGGAATGGTAGGTGCTTGGAGGTGGTGAGTTGTAGCCCAACACAGCCTTGAGAGCATGAGGGGGGGGGGAAATGGTTTCAGAGGCATTTTCCTAAGAATGAGGGAAAGGCGGGCAGCCTGAAAATCAAACACTCCTCCTCAGGTTGTAGAAGATGTAGAAGGTGCTCTGTTGGCCAGGTAGGCAGCCAAAGGAGAAGTTCCAGGGCAGCAAGTGCAGCGAGACGCTGGCCAATCAGCAGCCAAGCGTAGCCTGAAGCCACCTGCAATTCTAACAGAGAAAAACCTGTTTGCGTGGGAGCTGATCGGTACCCTTTTAGCATTATGGAATAGTTTGCTGCTGAATTTTTATTTTTACAAAAATTGGAGTACCCTGTGGAGTGGCAGCCCCATATATAAAATGGGGCAGAGCAAGACAAGGTTGTGGTTGTGGAGAAGAGGAAGATCTGCTTCTCTTGCTCATGCATTCTTGAGTAAATCACGAGAGCCCCACCCATCTTTAAATGTTGACTGAGGCAGCCGCATGAATACAATCTAGCTTGGCACTGAGATGCTGGAGAAGAAAAGGTGTGGGAAACGGAGCGCATGCTGCACTGAAAGGTCAGGAACTTGATCTTGGTCTGGTCTATCCATCCAGCAAAATGAAGACAGAATGAGGCAGCAGAGGACAGTGATGGCGGACTGGTCATCACTGGCCATCACAAGGTTCTTCTCAAGCTCCCCCCACATGGTTGGCCTTCAAGCAGGAGTGGGCCACACATTTTTAGATGGTCCCCTGTGGTCTCTTCCCATGCAGAGCTAGAAGCCATAGCTTCAGCATTCTCCAACCACTTTTGGCAGGGAAGATGGTGGGTGAGGCTCATGTCTGTCCCAAACAGCAGGAATGCCAGTCACCAGCTTTTTGAATCTGGCTAGCTCTCAGCTAAAGAGCAAGACCAGAGTTTGCAGCAGGCCTGGTTTGTTGCTTCAGGAAGCAGCTGATTGAAGTACCTTGTCTAGGCAATTTCCATCCGCCTTGCGTTCATGCAAGAGAGCTGTCCATGGTACTGAATCACTTGGCCCTGCCGGTCTGGATACTCGATGCGAGACTCTTGCCTCAAGTCCATCTCCAGGCTGTCTTCTGGCTTACAAGACACAGGCAAACAAATGCTGCACTCAACTATACCTGGGTTAGTTTCCCTGGGGGTGTGAGAGCTAAGTCAGTGGGTGGGAGCATGAGGAATCGCCTCTTTTCATCTGTGGCATCCTTGCCATCCGCTTAGAAAAGATGCTTCCTCAGAAGTGACAGGCACTTGCAAACTGGATTGCCTTCGCCTTGCCCAAGCCTCACTTCCTTTTCCTGGGCGACATCCAGAAAGACTGCTGTCATGACCTTGGCCTTCTAGGTGAACATAAGTTCATAAGTTTATAAAACACTGCATCATACCATGAGAACAAAATTCGAAATGAACATCTTGAGGACTGTAAAAATAATAGTTCAGTAATTCATCAAAAGGTCTAGAAATGCTGGTCAGCCTATATAGTTATATGCCTATATAGAACAGAGTGGATATAATCTGGAAAATGTGTATTATTCTCCTGTGGACCTTTCCAGTGCTCTCAAGTGTATCATTCTTCTTCTTCAGACATGGCTGAAACCCTAGGGCTGGGTGCAAGAGTGTGTGTGTGGTAGAGAGACAGAGTGTGGGTAAAGGAGGTGAGCTTCTTTTTCCTAGGAGGAAGTACTTCTCAACTTTCCTCTGAAAGGCTGACTTTCAAACAGAAGTGGGCAACACAATTTGACCTATGAAATAATCCCTAAGCAGGAAGGACTATAATGGAGTCCAAGATAGCAAAGTAATTCAAGGTGAGCAAAGTGGGCTGGGTCATATTTTAGCATAAGATGACAATGTTATAAAATGTGTTAGGTCTACATGTTCTGTATCTTGCCCTCCTACCCTTTCCCCTCCAAATGTACACATGCTGGCTTAGACAAATCTTAACTGAAACTGGTAATACTCAAGTCCAATTTACTGTGGAATTTCCTTGGCCTTTGCCACTTTACATGATCTGTCTAGGAGAATGTGTTTGCCAGTTACAATCTTTTCTTAGATTTAGTGGTGAACTTTAGCCTCTTAATAAACGTTCGTATATCAGAGTGTGTCCTTTACAATATTTCATGCGTAAGATGAACGTTTAATATGCCAGAATGTCGAAACTTTAATAAACAAGGTGTCAATAAACTCAGCTGGCATAGCATACAGAATTATGTCAATTACTAGTCTTTTTAATTTTTTTTGTTTTGCTTTCTCATAACAGTAATGATGTTTACAATGTATCCCAAGATATCCAATTCCTATCTAACAACAGTCCTAATCATACTGAAAATGTAGTAACGGCCTGAACCGTGTTGCTAGGAAACAATAAGATTGCAGTTTTCTATTCCTGCTCTGAGCACGGACTGGATAGTGTACAGGTTTCTCTTCAATGGCTGCAGTGAAATGGTTTCTTGCATTTTTTGCTCTGGTTTTCAGACCAGAAGCATGTATTTTCTACAAAACCATTACAACAACCTGCTGTAAATAGTAAAAGTTAATATATGATGTGTTGACATTTGAAAGACAAAGTACTTTGAATATTTCATTTTTAAAAAATAAAGTTGCAAACAATTAACCCAACTGCTGGTGTTGTAGTTGTTGAGCTAGTTCTTTTACAGAGGACAACAGCAGTGTGCCTGGTTTCCAGAGGACGGTTAAGGGGTTTTGTGGTGGTCATTCTCCTAGAAGTTTATTCTTTTGCTCTCCTTTGGGCACAATCCGATGGCCTCCTAACACCGTGGGGAGTCACAGAATGCTTCAGAAAGAGCCTGGAGGAACCAAATGACTAGTGAGGACAGGACAAAGAGGTCTGTCCCACCTTGCCCAGGAGTCTGCAGAACGTCAAGTCAGCACTCCATGGGGAGCTTTAGAAAACTGACCTTTGCTGCAAGCTTTTTAATTTGGTCATAAATAATCTGGAATTTGGAACGAGCAGTGAGGTGTCCGAATCTCCTGATCCCATCAAGGTATGCCAAATAAGATTGTGAAGTGTTCCAAAAAGGCAATCTACAGACTGTGAAACTGTGTGTTAAACTGGTAAATGTAGTTCAAAGCTCTTGTGGTATAAGTTGATGGGATCTCGCCTAGTGGAGACTGACTGAGGAGATCTTGAGATCTTGGGTAGTCAGCTTGAAGAAGATGTCAACCCAGGGAAGAGCTGCTCTGAAAAAGCCAGATCCCATGTTAGGCATACTTAAGAAAGGAATTGAAACTAAACCCGCCAAAATCTAATCTACAATAGATTTGTAGATTCATACAAATCTATTGTATGACCTGAGTAAGACTTCTGTATAGCATCTGGTTACCATACCTAAAAAAGGACATTTTGGAGCTGGAAAAAGTGCAGAAGGGGGCAAATGAAATGATCAAGGGGTGGGGCAAATATCTTATGAACAAAGAATATGCTATCAGGGATAAAAACGATGAGCAAGGAGAGCCATGGCAGAGGTGTACAAAGGAATCCAAGATGTGGAGAAAGAGGCTAGGAAAACATCTTATCCCTCTGCTACTAGAACCTAATAGAGGCAATCCCCTGAAGCAGAGGTTCAGGACAGATCAATGGAAATCCTTCACCAAGCACATAGTCCATCCATGGAACTCCCTTGCACAAGGCGTGTTTGCAACAGCCACCAATATGGGCAGCTTTCAAAGAGGATTGGAGTCGGTCGGCATCGGCGATGGCTACTAGTCCCAATGGCTACACACTACTTCTACCATCATGGGCAGTATGCCTAAATACAGCTGCGGCTGGGGAACATGGGCGATGTTGTATTCATGTCGTGCTTGAGGGATTTAGAGGGCAGCTGCTTCGTGAAGTGCGTGCTGAGCTGGATGGACCTTGGCTGGACCCAACAGGGCAATTCTGATGCTCTTGCATTGTTGCAACCCAGTATTCCTGGAAGCCAATGCAACCTATTACAGTCTGGCCGATAGATGGTATGAGTAGCGGCTGCCTGATTTTATTATTAAACATATGCATGAAACGAAAAAAACTCTCAGTCAACTGAGCAGGCGACTGGGCTGTAATGCATAGGACGAGGCGGGAATTCTTACGCCCAATGACAGATGGAGCGACTCCCCCGGCGTCCGGGGAAGAAAAGGACCCATGGAACGGAACCAGGAAGCGCCGCATGCAAGAAGCAACATGGCTTCTCTAACCTTTTCTTATCTCTACGTCCCCGTGACTACCGCTCCCTTTGAGCCGTACTCGTGCGATCCTTCAGCGCTACCCTTCCTGGTCTCTGCGGTGATGGCGCTGATTCTCCGCTTGGCGCGCTGACAAAGACGTAATGGCATGACTTGTGCGCCTGCCCCAGTCCCCGCCTCGATGACGTCACGGCGCGCCGCCGGCTTCCTCCGCGGCCGGTGAGCTCATCCGCTCCCCCGCGCGGAGGGGCGGGCCCAGCCGCGGCAGACCGGAAGTGACGCGGAGAGACCGGGCGGCGGAGCGCTGCTGTTGCTGCTTCTCCCTTCTGGTCGGCGCGGCCTGGCCTGGCCCGGCGCTTCGCCTCCCTCTCGTCCTCCTCCGTCCCCGCTCCCCGGCCCTGCCCGCCCGCCATGTCCGTGCCCGGAGGAGCCGGCGGCGAGTTCGGCAACCCGCTGCGCAAGTTCAAGTTGGTCTTCCTCGGCGAGCAGAGCGGTGAGCGGCGGGGCCGGGCCGGGGGCAGCGGCGGGTGATCGCGGGGTGGCCCATCAGGAACGGCCCGGGCGCGCGTCCTCCCGCTCGGCCGGCGGCGCCCCTCGGCGTGCTGCGGGGCCGCGCTCTTTGTGGCGGCCCCTCCCCGGCTGGCCGAGGGTGGTTCTCGCCGGGGCCGCACCCGTTGTTCGTTTGTGGCGGCGCCGCACCGCGTGCCGGCTGCCCGGTGGAGCCGCGTAAGCAGAAATTGCCGGCGGCCTCCTCCCTCCCTCCCGGGGCGACCGCGTGAGGCGCGCACGCCCTCCTGAACCCTTGGGATCGCGCGCAGGGGCCGGCGGTGTGCAGGGATGCGGGCAGCAGGCTCCGGTTGCAGTCTCCTGGCCGGCCTGGGAAGGAATCGGCATCCCCGGAGAGCCGCTGCCTTTCCTTGACTGCAGGGTGCGTTGCACCGCCGCCTGACTCGGCCTTAGACCGCTTTCCCCTTCAGAGTCGGGGTACGGGGAGGAAATGCATGTTTGTGTTTGTTGATGTGGGTGTCACTATTACTGATCAGCTGCAGGGCCATTCCATGAACATAGTGCATGGCAGAGGTTGCTGAAACAGATGAGAGGCAGGGACAACTGGGGAAGGGGGTTGTTGTAGCCATTGTCCTGTATTTTCTTACGCCAAAATTTTAAGCAGGAAAATGGGGAGAATTTGAGGAAAGAGAGGACAGCCCTGCAAACCTGAGATTATTTCCTTCTTCTCCAGCCAAGGTTCAGTAATTAGTATTATAGCAGCCTGCATTGCATAGTGCTCAGCAAAGTCAGGAGATCTGGGTACAAATTCTCACATGAAGTTCACAGGGTTATATAGTGTCAATCACGGCCTCTCAGCCTAACCTACCTTGCAGGGTGGTTGTGATGGAAAAATAGGACAGCTATACAACCCACTTTTTTACTTGCAGAAAAAGGGCAGAATAGAAATGTAATAAATGAGAAATGCCTCTCTCGTTCCATTGTAAGTTATTTCATTAACTTGCCACATTCTTGTGAAGGTGCTGGGGCATAATACGGGAAAAATTGTTTCGGTGATTATTTATTTGTTCACATATTTAAATTATTGGCATTCCACACTTTCCTGAGGAGATCAGAGTGGCACACCCTAACAGCCATAAAATGGTATAAAGAAAGATGCAATTCACAGCAGCCAAAATATCTAAGGATGCTTATGACCCTAATTTTAAGAAGTGAATTGTCCTAATCACAGGCGATGAATGTGGTGTGTGGATGTTCAGTAGAGGGACCTCCCAGAGGCATGCCTCACAGACCCTTCCTTGCACATGTCGCTTTAACCTGGAAGGACAGCAAGAAGGCGTTGGTGTGAGATCGCAGTTCATGTCTTCTCCTCCCTGCCTCCCAGGCCCCATACGAATGATAAAGCGTTTTCCGCTTATTTATGTATGCCCCAGTCTGACAAGCAGGGCTGGCCATTTACCTACTGGTGCCATGGCAAGGGATCCTAGGCTGGGAGGGAGTCGAGAAATATATTGCTGTAACCTCAAAACGACCGATGTCCAAAGAGGTGATCCTGTGCAACACTGGCATTTAGGAGTACATCTAATTGAAGCGCCTGAGTGAATGTGCACAGAAGCACAGCCATCCTAAGTTAGGTAGTATCTAGGAATTGCAGCTGTTTTCCCAGAATTTTCCACCTGTTGTAGACCTTCATCTGATAACATGGCTGCTTCCCACTGGATATTTCTGAAGATAGGATTGCTTGTCTGCTCATATTTTGCTTGTTTCTAACTGCTGGTCAGTTTTGACATAGCATCGCTGTTTTGTTCTGTGTCAGCCAATCTATCTATGCTAACATGATTCTGAGGAATGCCTGCCACAGGTCAGGGCCTCATGAGCACACTGTGACTGCTTATAGAATGGAGTTTACCAAGCGATGAGCTCATTGCTTCCTAACATCATGTTTGATCCTTACTAATCTAGAGGATACCTTGTAGGACACTTATTATCCTATGTGTGAATAATAAAATCATGTTAAAAGTATCTTTTATTGGAGTATGGCAGGAGAACTGTTCCACATAAATTTCTCTCCATTGCCTCAAATTGTACTGTTGGCTAAAGCCCAAAATCCAATTTATTGAAGCATGATAAGGAAGCTAACAAAAAAAAGTATTCAGTGGTGGTAGAAATATAGAGGCATAGAGCAATATAGTTTATGATTTGACCAGACCAAAATCCTTTGCATATAAGCCAGTATTATAAAAATACAACAGATGTGATGAAAGCTACATGTTCAAACCCAAATATTACAACCAGCATCACTTGAGCAGGAGCCAGCATCTGATGTTCTTACTCATCACACAGTGAATGTCAGGTGGCACTTTGGAGGGAGGGTGGGAATCCAACTGGAGATGTTTTGGTTGCCCTCACCTATTGCTGTAGAAAATAACTCTTCTCCCACTTCTTCTGTAGTTGGAAAAACCTCCTTGATCACCAGATTTATGTATGACAGTTTCGACAACACCTACCAGGTAAGTGGGAGCATAGTGATATTCTTCCAAAGCAGGGAGCGGCACATTTCAGAGAGTTACAGATCTACTTTGTTTTTCATTAGTGGGCAAGATATAAAATAGGGACATGCTAAAAATCAAGGGCCGGTATACTTAAATTTCACTCTCTTTGTTGGGTGCTTTAGAAAGCAGAGAGGGTCTAAAGATAATGAATCAGGATATGGTTGTACACAACCATATTCCTCCAATAGAGAGAATAAAAATTTATTGACTAGCCTTCAAATGGCTTAATAGTTTTATCCTGACTTTCATATTTTAATTCTGTTTCAGTTAATTTATTGACTCTTATTGCAGTGTTTTGTTGTTTGAGGCATATATGCTGAGGCACTCCTCACCAGGAGTCAGAGAAGCAGTGTGGGTGGTCATTTTCTCACTCCAAAGGCCCGAAAAATCACACATCTATTTCCCAAGAAGCAATGCACACAAGATCTCTTTATGGAGAAGATTGTGGTCATATTTGTTGGATTTTACTACCCAGTTGGTAGGGGACAAAATTAATACATCTAATAAAGCAGCCACAGCTTAGTGTAACATCTTCCTATTATTGGGAATCTCCAGATTGCCTTTATTTTTGGTGTAATTATGGGTTCCTGTGGAATAAAACAACTGTCATGAGCAGCTGTATTGATTCAGTAAAACCCAAATTCCACTAACTTAGTTTGGATCCAGTCCTGCATGTCCACTTGCAGTGGTCATTAGATTTCTTAATTGATGAGTTGGTTTTTGTATTTCTTGAATATGATTAAGGAATTTAAAAATGTGATTTGTCCACTCCTAGAAGTTTGTTTGTAGTTGACCATTACTGATTTTTTTTCTCATTTTTCCAGGCAACAATTGGAATTGATTTCCTCTCAAAGACTATGTATTTAGAAGATCGCACGGTGAGTGGGATTATGCATTTAACCTGTCAAGGATCTTTTCACTCCACAGCCTCATGCTAGGTGTAACTGGCTCACTTTTAAGAGTTCCCCAAATCCCTGGTCTTTGAGAAGGAACAGCAAGCAGGCTGTGATGCGGGCACCGATTTAGAGTGCTGTTGAGGGAGGAAGAAAGATCAGCTCAGAACTCACAAGTTCTGTCCCATCGAACCGGGGAGCATTTTGTAACTTTTAAGGCATTTTTCTCCCTGATTCATGAGGGCTAGAATTATGCAGTCTTTGGAGGGTGAAAGGCAATGAAAGAAGCTGTCCCTGGGAACCTTCATCATAGGACAGATTGTATACAAGATATACTGTCCGTGGAATTTAAATATTTGGCTGCAGCACCTTGAGTTTTGAGAACTGGAGGGAGGCCAATCTAGCATATAGAAGATTGTCTGACATCAGCTTCTTCATTTCTGTAACAGCACAAAAGTACAGAATGACTTTCAGGTTCTTAGGTCATTCCGACTAGAGTTCTGTGGAGAATGGGCTAGGCTCAGAGCCGCTCAGTGGATATGATGTCTGAGCAGAAATTTCCCGTCCATAACACCACGCTGGCTCCATGGTTTCAGTAGAAAACCTCGTGCTGTCTGGCAACTCCCCCAGAATTGGCTGTGCTTCTAGCGTGCCTTTGGTTTTGGCTGTCACGAATAGGCCAGGAGTCGTTCAGTTTGTCTTACATGTTCGGGTATCCTGGGCGCTAAATAAACCTTTGTCTCAAACTGCTCAAAGACCAGCGAGTGTGACCTGCCAGCAAAAGCAATAATGTTCTGCCTGCAGTAATCTGCTGATGGGCACCTTTCTGGGCATACCCCATGGGGCCCCACTCCTTCCCCTGTTTTCCTAATTAGCATATTTTCTCACCAGCAGCTGGGATTCTTCAGGTTAATATTGGATATTGTGGGTTCAAAGCCATTTCGTACACTGGGGCTCTGATCCCACCCCTGCCTTGAGCGTAGCCTTTTGAACAAGTCGTTTTTCCTTTGCCGCTCCTCCCGACAGCAGCCATCAGTGATGGTGCCTGAGACAGATGGTCAGATGTAGACATGGCCCAAAATACTGTTCATTTCTAATACGCCCTTTAACACCGCCTTCTTCCCAATATGAACAGGCAACAGAGGTTTTGGCAGGTCTGACTCCCCTTTATTATGCAGCTGAATTGAGACATGGGCAGTGCACGCCAGTGGAGATATATGTGGAGAACTCAGCTGAAGCCTCTGTTGCTCTTTGGTTGTGTGGGTGCACGTGTGTGACAATGAGCCTACGTGACCGATGTGCTGAAGTGCTTAATGAGGGGCCCAAGAGCAAGCTTGCATGCTGGAATATGTTTCATAAAGGCCTCGTGTGCCCTGCATTTCCTGGGACCTGCTTGTTTCTGCTGTGGGTAAGACAGTGGTTTGAAAGGTTATGCCAGAGGCTTAAGGAGCATGGCGGCAGACCCAATGGCCAGCTGAATTGACATACAGAGATCGTTCGGAGAAAGAGATGGCAAGGTATCCGTTGGCAAATTCTTTGTTTCATTTTGCATTGCATTCTTGTTTCCTTTAAAGTTTTTTTTTTCTGTTTGTTACTTGCATTGTTTTGCCTCGAGAGCTGGCGTTCTTTTTAATTTCACATAAGTTTCTTTTGTTTTGTTTTTGCATATTCCTGCTCTTTCTCCCCCTCCTTCCCCCCACATTTTCTGTTTTCTCAGATCAGGCTGCAGCTGTGGGACACAGCCGGCCAGGAGAGATTCCGCAGCCTCATTCCCAGCTACATCCGGGACTCTGCTGCGGCTGTCATTGTCTTTGACCTTACAAGTAGGTACTGAGACCGAGGCTCCGTGAGGGCCTTGCTTTTCGCTGAGGAGAAAGCGCAACACTTGTCCTTCTCAAGAAGCAAGCATCATGAAGGCCACCCCTGAACCTGCAGCGTCAGTTTGGTAGAATCTATAGCTACTAGAGAGGGGGCTCCACTTCGTAAATTTTTCGGTACATGAGCTGCAATCAGACAAGCACTGCTGTATTGTCAGTACCCATTTTATAGCCCTTACCGGGAGAGAATGCACCTAGTAATACCCAAATGTACATCTCTGCTGTAAGGAGCAATAGTATTTCACTGCTTGTAATAGAGCACTCTAGGTGGCTGCCTGCCAACTCGAGTTTTGATATCAAGGCACCATCTTGGAATTGATTACGGCCTTTTAATCCAGAAATTTAGACTGTTGGCAATACCTTACTTAGAACACTTTGACTGCTTTCATGCAGTCTGTGCCTGACTTCTTCAGGATGAAGTTTCCATGTGTTGTGCAACACTCCACAAAATAACAAAGGATCAGGTTGAACTTCCTATTCCATTATAAGGAGCTGGAACATCTTTTGGATGCGTCTGGTGTCCCCGATAACTCTGTAAGTAAGACTAGAAAGTCCATTCTGAGCCAGGCCAAGAGTCCATAGAGATCATACTGTCTCATGCAGCCAACCAAATATATGTGTATCACGCTTTCTGCAACACAAAGGCTCTATTTTTGCTTGGCTTTCACACTGCTTCTCCCCCAGAAATAGGCTTTCAGAAGTGCACTACTCCCTCTGGGCATAGTTCCACTGAATGATCTTAGCGAAGAAGCATCAGTCTCAATACATCGGTCTAATCCAGGGATCAGGAACATGTGACCCTCCAGATGATGCCGGAGTGCACCTTCCATTATCCCTCACCATTAGCCATCCTGAATGGGGCTGATGGGAGTTGCAGCGTGCCAATATCTGGAGAGCCATGTCTCTGCCACCCTACACAATGCCCTTGGCTATCACAGCATCCTTCTCCATCTTGTGGCTAGAAACTTCATAAGTTGTGCGTTCCGTGAAAATCTGCTTGTCGAAGTGTTGCTTGGAGCAGCTATCCTTGAAGCTCCTGCGCCATTTCACAGTTGGTTTCTACTATACTAAAGGAGGTTGGGGCCGGGGGAGACGCATCATCAAGTGCCACATTTCTACCCTTTCAGCTTAGTCCTAAGGTCTTGTGCTGTGACATCACAGGAAGTTGTGAGTTCTGTGTTTCCTTGTGACGTCTTGTTTGCTTCCCTTGATGTGGGTGGTGGCAGGAAAGTTAAGTAAGAATGTTGGCTCCTGGAGCAGGTGGTTGGGAAAATGAACCTTTGCTGTGTGGTATTGAGGCCTATTTAAAGAAAGTGTGCACCCCTCCAAAGGAAAGAAACAATGACCTTTCATTGTGGAAGAAATGCTGTAATATTTCTCTGTTTCCCACCTGTTAACTCAGACCTGAAATGAAACTACAAAACCTGAAATGCAGCACAGCTGTCCACCCAAAAAAAAAAAAAAACCCATGGTGACTGTCTAGAAAATAATGCTGTTCTACATCTAGGACTCCTCAGAATGGTTTGGCTTGTGATATTTCCTGAAGCGACGGTCAAGGGCTTTCGGCAGATGTTTAGTGCAGCCACTTGTGTTTGGGAGCACAGACTTGGCCGCCCAGCTCAGTGGCTGCTCCGGTTGAGGGCAGCTCCCCTTTCTCCAGTGCAGCCCCACTGGCCTGTATGCACAACAGAAAGGAGTTCTCCATTCTGGAAACAGGCCCATGGTATCTCCTCCTCTTGTCAGTGTCCTCTGCCAAGGGTGTTGGACAAGCGGGGTCCCTTTCAGTAGCTCATCTGCCCCCGCCCCACCCTCTCTTCCCCTTGTTCTTGCCGCATCCATCCTTTCCTGCTGCTTCCACTTTATTGTTTTCCTGCGTATGAGCGCTACCCTTTTTCATCCCATTTCCATCTTTGGCAGACATATGAGGAGGCGCGTTCATGTGGGAGAGGCAGCCCTCAAGCAAGCGGTTGGCTTCCTTTCTCTCAGCTGCACTGGCCATCGTGTATCGTTGGGATGCAGTCCCTGCAGGCCTTCCTTGGCTTTTACTAACATACACATTGCAGTCGGCTTGCGTTATGAAGTCCGGACATGTGCTTAGGAGCTTGCCTCGTTTGGCGTTGGTGTATTTAGGTGGTTAAATGCCTTGATGGAGAGTGGGGGGACGCAGGCTCATTTTAAAAGACACCCAGGGGCTCCTCCGAATTATCCTGTCTTCCCTGTCCTGTCATCAAGCTGGTTTGTATTTGGAAGTAGCACTAAAATAGCACTTGCCCAGTGAATCCATTTCAAGAAATAGGATTCCATTTGAAGTGTCAGATCAGTCGTAGAATGGTCTTCATTTGTAGATTTATCTGAATATATTCCTTATCTTTCAAATAGACAAGTTCAAAATCAGTGTGGAAGATGTGATGGAAAGAGTACTCTTTTCAGATGAATCCCTTAGGGCTAAGTCAAATTGCATTCTGTTTGCTACAGCTCTCTAGAGGAGGGACTAATCTTGTATTCTAATAAATATAAAGCTTTGTTAAAGTTTTATCCTAACTTTCCTTCAGTATGTTTGGGATGTGGTATTCGTGGGATTATTGCAGGGTTTTTTTTCTTTCTTTTCTTGCGTAAGAAACTAGGTGTGGCTGAGTGTATGTAGCAGACTCAATCACTCAGCAAGTTCCATGGCTAAAGGGAAATTTTCTTGATTCAAGTTCCGTTACGTGTTGACAACCTCCTGGAGGAAGCTTCTTGCTGTCAGATGAATGTATTAGGAGATAATATTGCTTGTGCACATGTTGAAAATAAGTGTTGCTTGCTCCACATTTCATGGAACCTTGAGCCCCTCTAACTGACAGACTGCCAGGTTCTCTGTTTCATAAAAGTCATACATAAGCTTGGTCAATGTTAGTATTTTCCACTCTAGAACTGATCAGAAAATAGCAGACTTCCTAGCGGAAGATGCCCTCTGTGTGGTCTTGCTCCCATAGGCCAGAGTATTTCTTGTCCTAGTATGCAGAGAGTCCACTAAATTGGTCTTATTGGGAGTCTCTGTCATAGTATGGAGGCAGCAAGTGGCTGTATGGTAATAGGAGCCAGCCGTGGTTCTCTTTAGTCCTTACGACTGCATTTTCTATTGAACTGCTTAGAGGCCTATTGTACGAGGCAGATCTGCCAAGTTCTGTAAAATTCCTTCTAATGCATTGCCTTTTCTCTAAAGGACAGTTTCTTCTTCTTCTGTCTTTTGTCTTTCTGTTTCTTCCCTGGGCTGGTACCAGCAGGTTCGACTACAGCTTTGGGACACAGCAGGCCAAGAAAGGTTCCGTAGCCTCATTCCCAGCTACATCCGTGACTCAACTATTGCAGTGGTAGTCTATGACATTACAAGTGAGTGTGAGATTTGTTTCGTTGTGCATTGCAACATTCCCTTCAAGGAGAGGTTGGAGCACAAAAGCCCTGTTGCCTAAAGATGGATCAGTTGTGCTCATTTTATGTTTTGCCAGCAAATAGGCTTATGGGTTCTTCAAGTGCCTTGTTTTTGCAAAATTGTTTTTAGAAAACGTTTGCATCTCGTATTAAAACGTATTAAACTGCCATTTCCCTGCAGATCTGAATTCCTTCCAACAAACCTCCAAATGGATTGATGATGTACGAACAGAAAGAGGGAGTGATGTCATCATCATGCTGGTGGGAAATAAAACCGATCTTGCAGACAAGAGGTAATCTGAGGGGCTGCAAGCTAGACTGCTTTGGCTTATGTTTGACAGAAATTTTCCTGACTTAGGCTCTTTGCTCCTTTCAAGATGAATAGAGATGACAAAGATACTCTGGTAGTAACTAAATTGAGAGAGAGTTGCTTGACGTTTCCCTATCTTCAAACATCATCCGAAAGTCTTTGAAGGTGCTACCCTTTCCTCTTTTTCACATGTGTCTTATATATTAAGCATCCAGGGTGCATCTTGACGCAGTGGGACACTCCTGCACATACAGTAAACAGATGTACAAAATACAATCTGACTTGTGACAACAGATCACTAATTTCCTTTGGAAACAAAGTTTTGGTGGCTTCAGTCAACAGAAAGTCAACAGGCTGATTTCTATCTTGTCCATCTGCCACTGCCCTTGGTTGGGAGTTACTCATTTATTGTGGCTCGTGCTTTCATAAGTAAACAGAATCCACATCATCAGGTGTATGGCATACTGCCCTAAGTTGTCGGGTGTACACATGTCTGCTTGTGTGAAGGAAGTAATTGTATGCAGGGAGTCCATAGGCCAGTGATGGTGAACGTTTTAGAGACCGAGTGCCCAAACTGCAACCCAAAACCCTCTTACTTATCGCAAAGTGCCAACACTTCAATAAAACCTGCAAACTGAGGCTTTAGTTTAATAAAAACAACTCACAGCCAGTCCAGGCAAATCTCCCCCCACCCCATTCCCCTTGGCAGCACATTGACCGGCAATGCAAAACCTCAGATGAATCGCAGCTAATTAGCTTTTTCTACACAGCTCATCATTTCTGCCCTTGAGAAGCATTCTCTGCACAACTCAACATTTCTACCCATTCTAAACACATTTCAGCCATCAAAATCATGCCAGGACGCCTCGATTTTCCAACCCTAACCCTACCCTGGTATGTTTTTATTTAAATAAAAAAATTCAACCTTAAAAAAAAAAAATTTCAACCTAAAATAGGGCTAAAGTTCCATTGAAAATAATGGAACTTTAGCCCTATTTCCATTTCAGTTCCAATGGAACTATTTCAAAGTTCCATTGAAAATAATAAGATTTTGAAAAGGCCTTCCTTGAGAAGCATTCTCTGCACAGCTCAACATATCTGCCCATTCTAAACCCATTTCAGCCCTCAAAATGGTACCAGGACGTCTCTCTTTTCTAACCCTAACCCTACCCTGGTGCCCACCCCCAAGCCTTATATAGGGCTACACTTCCATTGAAAAATGCAATTTTTTCTATTGTCTACTCTAATAGGAAGTTTTTCCTGGTATCTAGCCAGAATCTGTGTCAACATTCATAGGATTGCAGCTTTAAGTTAACTTCTAATCCTTTTGAAGCAGGAATAGGAAATAGAATTCTAGTAATTGGACCTTATCTAAAGGTGTAATAATGTATTGTTTTCTTCATCTCATTTGCATCGTTCTCCCCAGGCAAATCACCACAGAAGAAGGGGAGCAGAGAGCCAAAGAACTGAGTGTGATGTTCATTGAGACTAGTGCCAAGACTGGCTATAATGTGAAGCAGGTAATTTGGTGCCCCACCCAAAGAACTGGCTGCATTGTAGCCCCAGGTCCCCATAGTTCGATGTTGGGATTTCTCTTACTCAATGCTGTTCCGATCTCTTCTCAACCGTTTGGTGTTTGCCTTTCTTAATGGCGATGGCTGGATTTCTCCACTTTGTTCAAGCATTTTCTCTGTTCTGAGAGAAAATGCAGGTGCAGCTTTCATTTTGACTTGCCTGTTTTTCCTACTGCAAACTGTGTTCCAATGCCATTTATTTATTTATTTTTCGATTTATATCCCGCCTTTTTTCCTACAAAGGGCTCAAGGCAGCTTACATCTCCTCCTCCATTTTATCCCCACAGCAACAGCCCTGTGAGGTAGGTTGGGCTGAGAGTCTGTGACTGGCCCAAAGTCACCCAGTTGGCTCCATGGCTGAGCGGGGACTAGAACCCAGATCCTCTGAGTCCCCGTCCCAGCTCTTAATCACTACACCACACTGGCTCGCACTACACCACACTGGCTCTTTTCTTTCTGTGTATGTTCTGAGATCTTCTGCAAGTACCACATTTTATTTCTTGTTTGTTTGTTTGGCCTTTCAGCTTTTCCGCCGCGTGGCTGCTGCCTTACCCGGTATGGACAGCACCCCTGAGAAGAGCAAAGATGACAGTATCCTTCTCTGCTTCTGGGTAGCCCATTTTCATCTTCCCTGCAATGCTGGCTTTCCACTAATATTGTGCTAAATCCCCACCCCCTTCACTTATTCATTTAAACAATTTAAACCATTCTCTTCAGTTTGCAAAGAAATTTCTTTTGAAAAGAAATGTGCTGGAGAGATTTAAGAGAACTACTCAATGCTTGGGTTGGATTTCCTCAAGAGGTGGCTGAGGAGTGGGCACAAGTCCTGTTTTTCATTGTACAGTCATCTGTCCAGTAGCTAGTGGACGCCTCAATTTCTTACACTTCAGTTGAAGTCAGGAGGAAGGTAACACACAGGAATGCCTGATCCAGAAAGGTCCTGCAGGAGGCAGTGTAAGCAGCTGAGGGGGTAGCAGTGATTCGATAATCTCAAAAAAGTAGCAGAGGCTGAGAGAGTTGGGAACTGGAGCAAAGTCACCCAGCAAGCCTTACAGCTGTGCAGATTTGAACCAGCCCTGGTCCAGCACCTTTGCGCCACTTCTCACAATGGTTCTGGCTGCATCTGCAGCCAAAACCTCATCTGCCCCCCTTGCAGGTGGGTTTCATGTGCTTACAATCTGGCAGGCGACTGGTTTTGCCAGAGCAGATGGCTGATGAGGTTGTTCCTGTTTTTTCTCCACGTGCCTCTGGCCATCCTTTCTTCTCTTGCATTCACCTTTTCCAGGTCGAAAGCAGGAGGGGTGGCAAGCCAGAATGGCAAGGGTGGGAAAGACAGAGGCAGATCTCCTGACTTGGTGCTCTGGGCCTGAGCGATAGCTTTGTGCGGATTTTGCCGTTCCTGCCGAGCGTTGGCTGTTTTTCCTTGACCCGCTGCCTCCAGTGATTGACATCAAACTAGAGAAGCCTCCTGAGCAGCCAGTAACGGAGAGCGGCTGCTCCTGCTAAGGGATCCTTAGTGTGCAGCCCCTTCCCAGCTGGCCAGTCCAGTCTCGCCGAAGAGCATCACTTTTCATTGACTAGACAAACTTAATTTTCCAAGGGCTGGAAACCCAGTCGATACACAATGAGCCCCTCCCCCCCGGTACCGTGGGCGGCCCTGGCTGCTCCCCGTCGCTGCATGGTGTGAACCCCCAAATACCTCCTGTCCCTTGTTGGTTGTTGCACTTGGGTGTGTGCACCGACTCTGTGTCGTCCTAGGAATGCAAAGGGGGCAGAACCTTATTCCCAGTGTAGAAAAACTCGCACAAACCTCCCGCGAAGGCGCTGGTGGATCTGGGACACCCTGTGTTTCTTTTGCCACTGCTTTTGGTGCATCCCTCCTCCAGAAGTGGTTCCTTCCATCGGGTTGGCTGCACCTGCTCTTGCAGTGCGAGGCCCTGTGTGCGCTCAGTACTGGCTTCCCACAGGGTGGCCTCAGCCGCCTGTTGGCTTCCCCAGTTAGGCCTTTTTGCCCCTCCTTCCCTGGCAGCCGAGGAGAGGGGAGGATGCAGCTCCGAACGTACGATCGACACTAGATATTCCTACTTCCCGGCTGCCTAGTACCTTGATAGAGAGTAGATAACTCTCGCTAATTGCAGATTGCCTCAATTTTTTCCTGAAGGATGTTGGTGCTCAGTTTACAGTTAAATATGGAAAGGGAGGGTAGGTAAAACTGGAATGCATGAGGCTTGGAGTCCCATGTAGGAAGTCTCATTCCTGCACAAGGACAAACTGGGAGTTTCGGAGCTGAGCTGTGGGTTTTCTCTACTTTCTTGCACATCCAGGCCATTTTCACCCGTACCTTGAAAGGGATCTTTGTGGATAACTCCACAGATGCAAGCGAAAACAGGGACTTGGAGACTAGATTCAGGCCGGTGCCCAGAGCTTCTGGATTTGTCTTATTTATCACTGACGTATCCTTATAAGTATGCAAAGTGCTTTGCAGCTGCTGTCATGCTTCATAGTTCTGTGACCGTGCTTACCGTTGGGTATGGCCTGCATTGACTTCATGGCTAGCTATAGGAAGGACCCCCATCTTGAATCGCGGGCTTTCTACTTCACTGGACTAGTAGCCCAGCCTTCAAAGTCTAAACTGAGTGACATAGTAATTCCCCTTCAACTTGTCCAGCCACTGTCCAGGAAGCAAGATATAGGACTCATCTGTTCTGATCGAATTATTTTTTCAGAGCTTGCTGTGGACCAGCTCTCAAATTCTGTATAGGCAGATCTGTTGTGGGTAGTTCAGTTTTACTTAACTGCACAAGAGAAGATAACGTTAAACTTTGTCTGATGTCTGTCCTTTCTGTGTAGACTGGCTTGTGTATCAAAAGGTTTTAGAGGGCAAAACTAGGTTTAGATCTTAGAATTCCTTATTTAGCACAGAATGTGTTTTCAAATACCTCCCCTGCTGTTAGATGCAAGTCATGCTAACATGCAACCTGACCTGAGAGACGGGTAAAAGCATGAACTGAGTCATTTGTCTCTAGTGGTGCTTGTTGGACAAATCGCCATTTTCTTTTGTTCGAGCTTGTTTTGTCCATTTTGAAAACCAAAAATCCGTCAGCTCCAGATACTCACCGACTCCCCTACTTCTGAAGCGGACTCGGGGCACCCTTCCTGTCACACGTGTGCACGCACAGGAAGTGAGCCTTTGCTAGACGTGCCCCTGAGCCTAGTGCAGGCACGTCTCTATAGGCATAGCTCTGTTCTTGCAGGAGCTGGAAATATCCCATGCCTCTTTCCTGGGGGTGGAGAGTCATTCTCCTTTGCATGAAGCCCTGTGCGTTGCTTGTTTCTTCACCATCTGTTCTGCCATGCCTTGGGCTGGGCCTGGCTTGCGACAAGACAGGCCATCATCTTTGCAGCAGAGAAGTGTTGGGCATAAAAGGGGGTGGGCTAGAGAGATGCTTTCCTGCCTGCCCAGCCCAGGAAAGCTGGTCTCTGTCCAGCACTGGAGGAATTCCTTGCAGCCCCTCGGTGCCTGTACCAAGTGGGTGGATAGTACTTCAGCTCTAGGCGTCGTTAACATGACCTTCTGCCCAGAGCGTGCTTTCATGCTTAACTTCAGTCTGTGATGCAGCATATGGCTTTCTTTGAAGGGTGCAGGTCTGCAGAAGGGTGGTTTCCTCATGAAGTTCCCTTCTTTTTAATCGGGTTGCCAACTTAATTTCCAGGAGATTCCCTTGACAGCGGACCTGCTGGAGAAAAATTCAGCAAGTGCAAGCTTAAGCCCCGCAGAGAAATTACAAAATGGAAAAGCCTTGTTAAATTCTGCTAATTTCTATATTAGCAAATACTTGCAAACAAATATTTATAAATGTATGAGTCTCCTTTTGGCCCATATTGGAGGCTCAAAAGCAGCTTCATCTTTGGAAACTTCAAAAGCATATTGAAAATGTCAAAACATTGCTGACAAGAACCTTAAAGGCAGGAAGGACTCTTAAAAGCAGATTCTTCCAGGTACAACGTAAAATTACTCTAAACAAGAGTGAATACCCTTACAAATTCCCTCATCAAGAATCTGTCCTGCTTGGCTTTTGTTTGTTTAATCATTTACCCAAAGCAGCTCTTTGCTCAAGAGGGGAGTCCAAACTGAGATATTATGTAACCGCGGAAAGCACTGGTGCAGCCTTCTCCATCCTTGGTTAACATGGAGCAATATTCCAGTCTGTACGAAGCTGCCAAGGTGAGGCCTGTTGCCTTTCCTGAGCGTTTGAGAAATTGCTCCAACATCTGGCAGCTGTATGCGCATCGCGGGGTCCGTGCTTGTCTGCACATGTCTGCTTCAGGTGGACCTGTGACTCCTTGGTTCCTGCCACCACCGCCGCCGCCGCCTCCTGGCTGGCATGGAGGGCATGCAGCTGTCGGGCTTGTGTATGCCTGGTGGGGGCACCCATTTCCATCCACTCCCCCTTGCATGTAGGATCTACAGGAAGTGTGGAGGGCTCACATGGTCTAAACTCCAAGTTCTTTACTGGTGTATTAAGTAAATACTTGGTTCGTGTGTCTGCATGGGACAGGAAAGGAATATGCTAGTAAAGAATGTGACGTTTTGAAGCACGCATGCTCCATCATCTGTCAGGATTTTAAAACATTTGTGCCCTTCCCTCTTTTTGCCCACTGGAGAGCCAGCACCCTGCGCGGGGGATGCAGAGGGCGCCCCGTATTCCTCGAGCCCCGTTACGTGAGCACAGGCGCCCCCCACGGAAGATGGGTTTTTCTTTCTTCCCCTCTGCAGTCACCTCTCCAGCAGAACTGGCAAGCCCACACGCTCGGCCCCCTCGGTTTCGAGAGCGCAGTGCCGCTGCAAAGGCCGGGACTCCTCCTGTGTACATAGCATAGCCTCCCCGTCACGTGGGAATTGCTGGTGTCCTGTCGGTGTGTCTTGTCTCCATCCCCCTCCCCTCCGCAGTCGAACTGGCGCCGCGCGCTCTCTCACTGGCAGCCCGGTCCTGCTACTGCTGTTGTGGTGTTCTCAAGGCACACTGGAAACGCGTCTTTCCAGGGAACGGGGGTTTTAAAAACGCATAAATGTGTGTTGGGGAGGGTTGGGGGGTGGTTGGGCAGGCGGGTGGGGGGAACCCAGTGAACAGCCGAGTTCGCTTCCACTGCCTTCTCTGTGGACCTGTATAATACTCGGGGTGTGTGTCTGACTCTGCCGTCTCCTAGCTGTTAGCCAAGTAAGTGACTCCTGATATATGAATATTGACTGTCAGACTACGGCTGTGTATCACACTAAATAAAGTTAATTTCGCCATGCTCTTGCCTGCGTTGTGATCGCTCTAAAGGGGCTTCTGGGCTAAGCTGCCCCTTTATTTGCAGAACATGTTGCTTTAGATCTTACAGATTTCTGCAGCCAGCGGATCCAAATTCAGACCTCAGCTCTTAGATATGTAATATAAGGAAAACGGGATTTGGTTATATTACGCAGTTGGCACTATTAATAAAGAGGGTTGTGGGGAGAGCTGTGTCTGCTGCTGCAGGTATTACTGGGCATTTAAGTCTAGCTCCTCCCAGAGCCGCTGACAATTCCCAGACATAGTTTGTGTGTTTTGAAGGTGATTTCTGCAGGCCATTGAGGCTTGGAACCTGGCTTATTCTAGCGAACAGTGGACTACATGCTCTCCGTTCCCCCACAATGACTTTGTCTTGATACTGGCATATAAATCCTCGATACGGTCTTTTTGTGTTCACTTTTTCTTTGGTATCTTTAAAGGAACTAATTTCTAATTTGTACTGCCCATACCCAGTGCGACACGATCCCTACTTTAAACACCCAAAACAGATCTGCACCCTAATCACCTGCCTCTTCTTGGAGTTGCTTAGAAGTCGAGCCGAAGAGCTGCTCCGAAGTTGTAGGGTAGCACCAGCCATCTGCATCTGTTGGCATCCAAAAGAAGTTTGTTGCCGTACAATTGCAACTTGTAACAAGTATTCAGCGTACCCGCCCTATACCGTTCCTTGGCCCCAAAACTGGGAGCCAGTGGCATTTAACATCTCACTTTGGCTTCCAGGATGACATGACTGGCTAGAGTCACTGATGTTAGCGTTCTCCGTGACCTCACTGTTGTATATACACACAGGCGCAGAGGGGGACAACCGTGAAGAGTGAGGCTGGATGACAATAAGACACAAAATGTGCGGGCCATGACGATTCGACACTGCTTGAATGTAGGCAAAAGTGGCACCGGTCTTGCATCTTCCATACTGGAGCTGGGTGTCCAGTTTTGCAACGAAAAGCCTATGGAATAGATCATGGTTCTACAGTATTGATTGAATCGACTGGGCACATCCCACACAACTCTGTGCAGACTTCCTAGTAGGATAGACGGTGCACAAGCGATCAATGGTGGGAAATGCTCTCTGCAAGCGGCCTCTTTCCAACGTGGGTGTCCCACCTCTTGGCTCCCTGTCGAAGCATCTCCCTATCCCACCTGTCTTTACAGTTTGCTTTATTTTCACTGCTGTTTAAGAAGGGAGAGGCTTTTGGAATAAACAGCCTGGTGTGTGGATTTTCACTCTGTCAGAGATAACACACAGTTCTGCAAGAGTGACTCATTTCACCTCCTTCAGCAGCCCGTTGTGCAGGGCTTCGAGTGAGTGAGGATGAAGTAGCATTCCTGCCTTGGCATTCCAGTTGTACTTGCCACCAAGGCTTTTTCCTGGAGGCTTTTCAGCTGTCGCATCTGCAATTAAAACATCAGCGTGGAGCCGTTTTGAGAGACCAGTGTGGGCTGCAGCCCGGCATAGTTCCTTGCAATGGATCTGGTTCTGCTGGTAGAAAAGGCAGCCTTGAATCTGAGGTTTAGTTCATATGCATGCCGTCCGTGTGTCTGAGTAACACTTGTGGTTCTAACACTGCAGCTTTTGTGCTCCTTTCATACGCATCTGATGCTTTTCCAAGCAAGTTTGCACAGAAGCCTCTGAAGTACTCAACAGGTAGGTCCTTCTCCCTTTAATGTATTCTTTAGAGGATATGTATATCAACCCTTCCTCAAATAAAAGAATTAAAATTCACACACAAATGAGTATGTACATATAGCTGAAAGCACAAGGGGGAGACATCAGCAAGACCCACATCTGCAAGACCCACAGACCGTACCTGGTGCTTCAAAGAAACATCCAAGCAAAACAAGATCCAGGCAAACCTGCTTGAGGAGAGAGGTCCAAAACATAAGGTCACACACTTGCTGGCTGCTACCTGTCTCAACTCTGATTGCTGGAGGATCCTGTTTGATGGTCAGAGTTTTGCAGCTTGGTATGAGGAGCGAGTACAAGGCTCTTTTCCAGGAGGAGACAGCCTCACAGGTATCGCCTCCTGCTAGAACAATAACTTGGAGCACCTAAATTGAACAACTCAGATTAAGCGTTTCCCATGCCCACAGGGAAGGGGAGAAAGGTGAGTGTAGCACATGGTTAGGTATTCTCTATTGCACTGGTGTTCCCATTTTGTGAAAGGCAGCTACTGCTTATCGCTGTACTTTCTGAACTTCCTTTCCTCCTGATCACACGGAATTGAAATTCAAAAGCCCAAGCAGTGATCATCACTATAATGCCATCTTTTCACAAAGCATGGCTCTGCAATCGTAAAGCAGATCAACCTGTAGTGGGAGTTTTTTTTTTAATCGCCAGAAATAGTTTGCTTGCGTAATGAATTATGCCTAAGCTCTTGCGTGACATTGCCTTCTTCCTCTGCTCACCTCATGCATCCGATGTCTTAGATCGGGTGCCTGGAAACTTAAGCCAGAATAAACTTGTTATTTTCTAGGGTGTCTTTAGATCCTGCCTTGTTTTTGTTGCGCGCTAACACGGCTACACCCTGGAAACAGTTTCAGAGCCAGTGGACGGGGAAGCGCCTAGGCATTGCGTAAAGCTCGGATGAGGAAGCATCAGCCTGATCCGCGTTTCACACGCCTCCGCCAAAGCACAACTGCTTTCTCTGCCTGCCAAAGGTTTGCATTTACAGCGTTTCGGCGGCCTTTTGCGCCCTTCCTCGTCTCCAATAAAAGTGGCTAGTTTGGAGCACGAAAACCCAAACTCGACGTCACTTCTGAATCTCCCGCTACCTAAGATCTTAGAACGTCCTCTCCAGAGTCTGGCTCATGGGGAAGAAACCAGAACTAAGGGCAGGGCCTTTTCTGTAAACACTGCTTACCAGCCTCCCTGGCAAAAAGCAGGTTAAATGTGCCCCGTCGACCTTTCCAGGTGAACCGCTGTCTCGGATTTTGTCCCCACCCTGAAGCATTGGCTTTTGCGTGTGCTTTGACTTGTTGGAAAGCGAAACGCTGCTCGTTCTTACGGCGCGGCTCGGGTGCAAAGTGCTTCCACGATCGCTCGGGTGACATTTTGGACACCTGCTGGAGGCGCAGCTGGGGAGCTTTCCGAGCGTTTTCTTTTCTCCTGAACGTGCAAATCCGAGTCATCCGGGCCGGGGGCGCAGATGGAGCTGCGAGCGACGCACGCGGATACTTCAAGCGCTCCGGGGGTCCCGCCACGCGCTTGCGGGGCTCGCCCCGAGCAGCCTGCAGGTGGCGACCTGCTTTTTTCTCCTTTTTTTTGAAACCACGGGGCTCCTCGCCAATCCCGAGAAAGCAGGTGGGAAGGGGCGGGCTGCGATTGGCCAGCGGCGCGGAAATAATGTTTCTACCGGCCCCGCTGCTGACCAATCAGAGGCCGGGAAAAGAGTTTCACCTGGTCGGGGTCCGGCCGTTCGCGTAGAGGCGTTCACCGCGATGGGGCGGACGCGGGCTGCGGGCTGAGCGCGATTCTCGGACGCCCCTGCGCTCTGCGGTCCGCGCCGGCGCTCGGCCGCTACGCAAACTGCGGGCCAGGGTGGCCCCCCGCCCGGAGCGAGGGCGGTTGCCGCTTCTGCCCCGCATGGAGCCCGTGCGGCTGCCGGACGAGGACGCCTTTCGGGCTTTCCAGGAGGAGTGCGTGGCCGATCTGGGCTGGCATTGCCGCTACAACCGGGAAGGCATCGCCGTTTGGGGGCAGCCGCCGCCGCAGGGGGACTTCACGGTGCACCGCGTGAAGGTGAGACGAGGCGGTGCCACGTGTGAACGCCGTACCCGTGATAACGGGGCCAGCGACGCGCGTCCCGATCCCTCTGCCAGGTGCCCGCGTGTGGCCGGAAAGGCAGCCTTGGGTGCCGAAGCGGGGAGGGGGTACCAGGTAGGGGGTACCTGGCGGGGCAGGGACGGGCTCGGGTCCTCCCGCGTGAGCCCCCGAATGATTTGCTTCCTGCCCGTGTGCGTCGCCTGAGCCTTCAGAGGGGTCTTCCGGAAAAGCTTGTTTCTGGGGCCGTGCCCGTTTTGCAGCCCTAACGAGGAAAGAAAGTTTGGGGTGCCCGGCTCCGAGGAAGTTCCCCAGGTGTGTGGGGGGGGCGCCCACGTTCCCCCGTCGCGCTCCTCCCCCGGGGGCTTGCGGACACCTGGCCACCCCCCCGTCCCCCATTGCCTTTGTTCTGCCTTACAGGTTTGTTGGGATGACTTAAAGGGCGTGTGCATGTGTGTGTGTGGGAGGGAATAATATAACATTTGCTGTTCGGAGTTCCTTGACAAGTTTGCTGTTCGGAGTTCCTTGACAAGAAGAAGTTCCTTTCCCGCTTTCTTTGCGGGAAAGAAAGCGCTTGCTATTTACCTGTGTCCTTGGTGCACAGTTACTTCATCCGTGATGCTGATGGAAGCAGGTGTTAAAGGCTGGGAAAGGGCAGTGCTTGGGATTGATGGAACACGGGGGTTTGCCTGTGGCTGATAGGTTAGAGCAGCAAGTCCCAAACTTTCCGGCATGGAACCTTTCTGAAGATGAGTTTTTCCCACGGAAGCCTAACTCTATCCCTGAGTTTTACTAAGTGCTGTGAACCCGCAACATTTTTCTTTCTGTAGGCTTGGAAATAAAGAGTAAACCTTTTAAATACAATGAATGAATGAAGCAATTATATGGAGATATCGGAAATGAATTCTTTCAATGATTCCCAACATTATGCAATAGAGTCCTAGGAACAGAATGACATGATACATTTCCTTGTTTGCTGCTTGAATACCGACAACCAAATAGTTGGCCTTATGCGGTTCCATTTTAAAATCTGTGTTAAATTTGATTTTTGAGATTTTTCATGAACCCTAGGGTCCCGTGAAACACAGTTTGGAAACTGCTGCATTTTCATTTCTTAGCTGAACACAGGTTCCAGGTGCTGCAGAGAGGCCAGCCAAATTAGTGGTTACTCTGGAAATAGACTAATCCAGGCATTGCTTGTAAAAACAGCTTTATCCTAAAGATACAAGAAACTATCAGGGGCTGCCCCAGCAAGAAACCAGTGTGCTTGTCCTGGGGAGACATAATTCCCTGTGACCACGCAGCCCAGTTGTTCTTGGGCTGTGATTTGCTCCCTGAAGGCATCACCATTTTCACAAGTGATGTTTAAGTGCAGCTTTAGCATCTCCTGGATTCCTCATTCGTGCACTGTGTAAAACAGCAGTTTGTGAAATGCACATGCATTCTTATCACTTTTCGAGTGTGTAAATGAAATTCACAAGTGACTATTCCAGACGAGACTGGATTGTGAGAATGCACACAAGAACACACAATCCTGCGTGTCTGAGATTGTTTAAAGTGGAACTCTTTTATCCGGGGCTTTACCTGAGACAGGGACATTCATCCTGCTGTTTTGTATGCAGCTAGGGCCCCATAGCTGATCCCTGCTCTTAGTCTCTTTACACTCACGACATCCCTGTGAGGTGTAGACTCAGTTGAGGAATGCAAGTGGCCGGCCAGAAATCACGTTGAGGCTTGCCCTCCTATGATGTCCCACGGACTCGCATTGAGTGTGAACTTTCCTCCCATTCACAGACACCGTTTCCTGGCCTTTGTGCCACAGCATCTTTGCCTGGCTGCTGCCTTCCCTCCAGGTGAGCTGCTGTATCTTGCTGAACTCAGGGGCCACCCATTCTGGCCTGCTTGTGTGCCTCTCGGCCACAGCTTCCCCGCCCATCATGAATGGTGCCTGTAAAGGCACGGTGGCAGGTGTGCTAAGAGCAACGTAACACAGGTTGGAAAACAGGAAATGCCAGGACAGCCGTGGAGCAACGAAGCATCCATCTCTGGGTCAGATCTCCCGAGCACTCAGATTTAATTGTGCCACGTCTGTCGGAAAGCTTGTCAGCTATGTGACGGAAAGCGTAGTGCTTGCTTCGGGCTGCAGGAGTTGACCTCAGGCCTGGTTTTGCTTGCCAGCCAGGAGCCTCCTGGCTGGATCAATGATTTACGAAGCACTTGGGCTGTTCCGGTTTTACTCTGGGATGGATGCAGAGGGGAAAGCTCCTCGGCAGCAGACGGGATTGGAAGAACAGAAAGGGCAGGGTGTGCTGTCCTCCGTCGGAAGCTGGCCATTTTGGAAATGGCTCTGAGATCTTCTACAGGCTCATGGAGGGTTCAGCAGACTTTGTGTGTTTATCATGCAATCCTGCCGACTGGAGCCTGGTCTTTCAGCCACAATGCTGATGGCAGACACACATTCTGAGAGTCTGAACGAAACGGATCTCGCTGTTCTTCTGGGAAAACAGCTGGGGATTTGGGACTCTTGGCTGAAGGGCCATGTGTGTTGCTTTACTCCAGGAGCACGCAATTAGCATTTCTCTTACTCCCCCTGTGTGCTTAACAGCTTCTCTTCTCCTGGTATGCTAATGTAAAACAAACAAAGGATCAAGCAAAGGGCAGGTTGCCAGCCCCAGGAGAAAATAAAGAGAAATGCAGTTTTGCATTTCAAATGCGTTAGACTGTGGCACCTTCATGACTTGGAGACTAAAACGGAGGTCACTTCCACTGCTCAGCATATTTAGGAAGAAGCACTATTTTGTTTTTTAAAAAAGGGAACTTCTGTTTGAAAGTAAATCAAGCATGTGGAACTATATGCAGGCCTGTTTGGCTCTGATTATGCTTTTAAAAGTGAGGAGGAGGAGGAGGAGGCTGCAGTGGCCATTGTCCAAGTTGATGGGACCCTCATGCCTGTACAAGGCCCAGTACTGAGGTCAGGTTTGTTTGCCGGTTCCCCATCCTTGCTGCTCTCTCGATTGTTTGGGCCTAAGCTACAGGGTCCAACCATCACTCTGCTACTGGGACACTTGTGGTTATCCCCCTCTTTCTTCACTTTGGGAGTATAACATGCAGTGAGGAGCTGGAAATCCCCGGCACGCTGTGTGTGGGGCATTTTTGGAACTGCAGGGGAGGAAGAATGGGGTGGAGAGTGCTGGAAGAAGATATGGCAGGCATGAACAAGAGCCTGCTGTGCCGCCATTTTTAAAAACCATAGCTGCGAATAAAGGAGAAACGAGACCCCACAAATGGGCGATTGTTGGGCAGGAACTCTTGGTGTGGGAGCATTCAGAAGTTACCCAGGAATTTCCTTCTGTGCTAACTATAAGCTTCCATGGCTGGATGTGCTGCTTTGGCATTTTCACTTCCCACTTCTGCTGACCCTTGGCTTATCTCAAAATACCTCTGGAAGGATGGTCAAAGCACGAGAACATGTGACTGGTCTTTTTGACATCAAGCTATGCAACCTCTTAGGAATTACCATTTCAGAACAATAGTTTGGCCAGGAAGCAGTGGGAGAGGAAAAACCTTGGAAACCAGCAAAGGGTTGACTGGTTGGCGTGTCATCAGCCACAGTGTGTTGGTTGTTCAACCCATGTTCCTCCCTACAGACAATCCAGTGCTCAGTGGCTTGCTTTACCTTTGGTCCTCCTATGCACACCTGCACATATCCCATGGGCCTTTGCAGCACAATCCCGGCAGCCTTCTCCACTCCTTCCATAATGAGTCCTTAATGGAGCACAGGCTTTTCCCCCACCTTGGGAAGAACCGCACTAATGCCACGCTTCTTCCCCACTTTGGAAGAGACGTGCGTGTGTGATTTTTTTATTCTATTTATTTTGCATGGATTCCTGCAGAGAGGTGTACAAATTTGCTAAGACAGGCAGTTACTGCAAATGTGTGAAAATCTCACCCAAGGTTTGTTTTTTTTTTAAGTTTTATCATTTTGTGCAAAGATACACAAAGGTTGGGCAGGGGAGGCTGGGGTCACTGGCCTGTGGCCTGTCTTATGGAAGAATTGTGGGAAGGGGAGGCTGCAAGGAAGGGGATGGAAGACAGCACTAGTGAGATCACCAGGAGTAGCCGAAGGTGGTTTTGCTGCCCTTTCCAATAAATTAAGCTAAACCACTCTGTGCACACCGTCGTGGGTTATTCAGGCTGGCTTGTTCTCAGGCTAGCTTGTGTCCAGTTACCAGGTCTCACTGAGGAATCGGCAGTGAGTTCAGACATCACAACAAGCCATCCTGCAATCAACAAGGGTGGCCATGCACCATGGTTTGTCCTGCCATGTGAACCAGGTCAGGGCTTTTTCATTTCTTGTAATACCAGCACATTCCCTTATTTTTGAAGAGGGAATCTTTTCTTGCCTTGGTGGAACTTGCCAGGTAGAGCAAGTGACCAGCAGTCTTTGCAAATCAGTTTCCCAACTGGCAAGATTCTAGTAATAAGGTGTCATTAAAGGCAGGATGGATGCTGGATCGCATCCAGCGAAACTTCTGGAAGTGTAATGCTGCTGTTGCTGCTTTAAATCATATTATTTGGCAATTTCTAGCAGTTGTTACTTTGCAGTAGGGCGTTATAACATAGATAAGTTTTGTATTGCAACAGTTTTTTAACATGTTCTACCTGCTTTTTGGAAGTGAACACACGGTAATGAAAAAACCCTTTTTGACCACTAAAAGACTGATAGTGCAGTAGTGGAAAAATAAACACTCCCCCCCTCCCCAGAGTGGGATGGATCAAAGACCTTATGAGGCTTTCAATATTAAAGCAGGGGATACAATAATGTAAATTTAGAGCAGATGACATATGATGTACATACTTTTAAATTTGTGCAGTTATGTAGATATATTATTTTCTGTCGATTTTTTGTTTCATTTTGGTGAGATCCCAGTAAAAATAAATTCAATTTCAGCCAAAGGATGCAATTCAGTTCGGGGGAATTCGTGCGCTGGGTGTGGTGCGTGGAACCCGTGGGCAGAAATGAAGGCAACGGAAGCCTTCAAAATTGCTGGGTTCAGCTGAAAGGGGCTGGGACGTTTGGTGTTTTGAAAGTTCTTCCTGCCAGTAACTGAGCCAGTAAACTGGGGCCAGGGGTGGAGGGATGCGCAAAAGCCATGAAGCCACCAAATGATGGGTGGTTGGGGAAAAGAGACACCCTGGATTGGGCTCCTCGATGGTCTGGATTTCAGCCACTGGCCTGAGCTTAACTCCTCCACTTAGAACCATCGGCAGCATCACCAGCCTTTCAATGACTTCCTGAAAGCAAGGAGAGAGACCCCACAGAATTTAGCTCTTCACTCCAGCAGCCTTGTGGATGCTGGACCATGCCCCTCTCCCCCCCCCCCCCCCCCCCCTGCGGCCGCCGGACCCCCCCCCCCCCCCCCCCCCCCCGCCCCCTGAGTGCCACAGAAAGCAGGTGGGCACACCACTGGCCTTGCACCAGAGAATTCCCCACGGTTGCTCCAGCAGGAGCCTGGGGAGAGCCGGCCTCCTGAGCGCACGGTGCCTCAGCGCGCTCTCTCTGTCCTGCAGGGCCGCATCCACATGCCAGATGTGCTGGCCCAGACGGCATATGACGTGCTGCACGACACGGAGTACCGCAAGAAGTGGGACATGAACGTCATTGGGACCCACGAGATCGCCCGCCTCTCGGACAACGCTGACGTGGGCTACTACTCATGTGAGTGAGGAACAGCGGGACGGCTGGGCAGCTCCGCCGCTTCCGGCTCCCGACAAGTGAACGGTGGGGTTTGGGTCACTGGTTCTGTAAGGCAGGACCTTCTCTGATGCATAGGCAGGAGAGCTACCCACCTCCATGTGGGGGCTGGAGGGGCGATGGTTAGACCACTACGCCCAGCATCTAAACCACCCAACTTCCCCAGTGAATGGGGCATTTGGACCAGAATCCAATGTGCTTTGGGCCCCAAATGCTCTTCTTACTGGCTTCTGACAGTCGCAGCACCGAGTCTGCAAATGTGTCCCTGTGAGTCATGATGGCTCAGCATTCTTTCCAAGTATTTGAGGCCACGTGGCAGGAAATGTGAGCCGGAAGACGATGCTGCCTGTGGTGCTTGTGGAGGCCTCTGCTGGCCGCGAGGGGACCCAAGTGCTGCACAGGATGGGCACATCCCCTCTTCCATTCTTACTTCTGTGGGCAACACCTGATGATGTTTCCAACCACAGTAGAACATTGAGGAACCACGTGGTTTGCACCGCTTCTGGTCACTTGCTTGTAGCAAGAATGAATTGTGTCAATTTGACAGTGCAGATTGCAGGCTTCGTCTTCCATCCCCCATTTTTGCCCGTTTTTCTTACTTTGTTAATCATCACCCAAGGTCTCTTAAGAGTTGGAGGCATTGAAGAACCATTGGCTGCAGAGGATCACTATTTTGCAGAAACAGAGTTTCTGAACCCATCAGTTCTCAAAGGCAGCTTTGAAAATAGGTGTGGGAGGTGTGATACACTGCAAAATTCTTTGTCCCTTTCCATAGTTAGCAGGAGTAGAAAAGAAGCGGTGGGGGTATAGTGGTTAGAGTGAGGGATAAGGATCTTATCTCAAAGGGTTGTTGCAGTGATCAGAGCAGGAGGGAAAGGAGTGCCCTCCACAAGCTCGGTTCCTTGGAGCAAGGAGAGAGAGACATGGATTAAACAAAGACAGTAAGATCAACAGCTACATGCCGATGTTACTGCACGTCTCTAGACATTTTCTTACAGTGGCTTTTCTTTCCTCCCTGGCTAGGGAAGTGCCCCAAACCGTTGAAGAACAGGGACGTAGTGGCACTGAGGTCCTGGCGAGTCCTGGATGACTCTTACATCATCCTCAACTTCTCTGTGAAGCATCCAGTGAGTATGGGGGGGTGGGGGTGAAGTGGGGGCCTATTGCGCATGCGGGTGACTCAGGTCCACCCAGGAAATTCAACCCCTGAGCTACTCTCAGGGTTTGGCAGGGAAGGGTCCTCGAGACAGCATGACCTTCTCCCATCCTGTTCTTCGTAGCTGGGGACAAAGCCAACAGTGGAAAGTAGCAGTGAGCCGAGATCTTTCCCATGGCTGACCCACTGAGGCGCAGCCTCACTCTGTGGTCCAAAGCAGGGGTGAAGAACCTGAAGCCCATAGCCAGGTCCAGCCTTCCGAGGGCCTCCCCCAGAGGTCCACCAAAGGACATCCCAGCTCCCCTTTCCCCCCAGTTGTCCACGCTTTGGCAGTCTCCCGCGCACTAAGACTTCTGAAAGGTCAAAATGCCTTTCTTCAGCCTTAAGAATATGAGATTCATGGGGAGTCTAGCTGAAATTTTCCTGCCCGGCCCTGGAATGTGGCCCCTAGGCTGAAAAAAGGCTCGTCACTTCTGGCTTAAGTGTACAAAGTCAGCTCGGTTGCCTCCAGAACCAGACCTGCATGAAGGCTACATGAGTCTTCCTCCCGGCAGGAATATCCTCCAAGCAAGGACCTGGTGAGGGCCGTCTCGATCCTGACTGGGTACTTGGTCAAGCCAACTGGACCCAGCAGCTGCATTCTGACCTACCTGGCACAGGTTGACCTTAAAGGTAAGGATGCCTCCTACAGATATGCTAGAGTGGCCAGGTGTCAGTCCTTACAGAGGACAGTTTCATTCCTCAGAACTATTCCGTGCAGCTGTATAAAAGGTGACGGTCCATCAGAAAGAGATCTTGAAGTTGGCCTAGGCAGATTGTCCTACACCAGTGGTGGGCACTCGATATGTACAAGGTTCACCATAACTGGGCTGGGATTAGAAGAACAAAGTGTCCTGGCATGATTTTGATGGTTGGAATGTGTGTAGAATGGGCAGAAATGATGAACTGTGCAGAAAAAGGTACTCTAGGAAGGCATTTTAAAAATCTCATTATTTTCAATGGAACTTTAGCCCTATGTTATGGTTACGGTGTGTCCCAGGGTAGGGTTAGGGTTAGAAAAACGAGGTGTCCTGGCATGATTTTGATGGTTGGAATGTGCTTAGGATGGGCAAAAATGTTGAGCTGTGCAGAAGAAGCTACTCTAGGAAGGCATTTTAAAAATCTCATTATTTTCAATGGAACTTTAGCCCTATTTTATTGTTAGGGGGTGTCCCAGGGTAGGGTTAGGGTTAGAAAAAGGAGGTGTCCTGGCATGATTTTGATGGTTGGAATGTGGTTAGGATGGGCAAAAATGTTCAGCTGTGCAGAAGAAGCTACTCTGGGAAGGCACTTTCAAAATTGCAGTCTTTTCAATGGTACCTTGCCCTTCTATTAGGGTTAGGGATCTGCCCCACGGTAGGGTTAGGGTTAGAAAACGGAGGTGTCCTGGCATGGTTTTGATGGTTGGAATGTGTTTGGGATGGGCAGAAATGATGAGCAGTGCAGAAAAAGGTACTCTAGCAAGGCTTTTTAAAAATCTCATTATTTTCAATGGAACTTAGCCCTATTTTATTGATAGGGGGTGTCCCAGGGTAGGGTTAGGGTTAGAAAAAGGAGGTGTCCTGGCATGATTTTGATGGTTGGAATGTGCTTAGGATGGGCAAAAATGTTGAGCTGTGTGGAAGAAGCTACTCTGGGAAGCCACTTTCAAAATTGCAGTCTTTTCAATGGTAGCTTGCCCTTATATTAGGGTTAGGGATCTGCACCAGGGTAGGGTTAGGGTTAGAAGAACGAGGTGTCCTGGCATGATTTTGATGGTTGGAATGTGTTTGGGATGGGCAGAAATGATGAGCAGTGCAGAAAAAGCTACTCTAGGAAGGCATTTTAAAAATCTCATTGTTTTCAAAGGAACTTTAGCCCTATTTTATTGTTAGGGGGTGTCCCAGGGTAGGGTTAGGGTTAGAAAAAGGAGGTGTCCTGGCATGATTTGGATGGTTGGAATGTGTTTAGGATGGGCAGAAATGATGAGCAGTGCAGA